>NC_056731.1:944251222-944551222 GCF_019279795.1 Protopterus annectens | reverse complement strand
CAAATGTAATGACTGCAACAGTGAATACACTGTAACATCTACATTTATGGTAAGTGTACACAACTGTACTTTGCTGATGGTGTGTGGGACGTCACACGCAGGGCCCTAAACCAGGGGCCTTAAATGTGATGTCTGCACGCACACACCTCTGAACTTTTCAGTTGCAGTCGAATGCCACATTGCATCGCTCTCTAGCAGGATGGTTTTTTTTTTACCTTTGCTTGAGCTTGGTTTCTTGTCCTCCCCTTTTAGCAGATGTTCGCTTAAAAGGGTAAATGCTGTTGCAGGTGTCTGATTCCGCAAAAGACACTCACGACCATTGCGTCTTTTGCTTAGGCCGAGAACACACAATACCTCTTGTTCTATTTGCCAGTCATTCATCCCTAAGACACTCAAAAGCCATCTGGCCGTCCTTAATCTTTACTGAGAAAACCAGAGCCTTAAATAATTAGCACTTCGGATGGACTCAGTCTGCCACCCTAGCAAAGCCTCCTTGTAAAAAGGCCAAGTTCTCACTGTCTACTACTACTGCCCCTCCGCCATTGGGTGCCCTGTCAGCTTCCAATTTAGGAGTTGAGGGATGTCAGAGCCTTCTACTTCAATTCCCCCCTAGGAAGCCGCTTCAGAAGTAACTGCCGGCACGTCCGCGTAGGTTTTTCACACGTCTGTTTCTACCGATGTCTAGGGGGAACCAGGCCTCGCCGGACGCCCAACTGCGATTCCACAACCTGAAGCCCCAGCTCCAACAAAGGCCCTGAGACTAGGCCTTCTCCCACAGTGCCTCCTTTGAAAGGGAAACGGAAAAGGCATCTCTTACTTGGCTGAGGAATTACCTGACTGGCAATACTTTACACAATCCTTGATGCAAGCCTTCCTGGCCCTTAGGCCCTCAGCCTCCACCATTCCTGTTCTCTGCCCCAGGCCTGCCTCAGCTACCTCAGTCCACCTTCCCACTTCTCATGCAGGAGAAGAGCAAGTTTAGTCATCAGATGAGTCAATTACTTATTCATCACAGATTGCCTCTCCACCAGAATACTATTTCCCTGATGAGGAATCCATTGAATGGGACTCCCCCAGAGGGCATCACCTTTGGGGAACAAGTACCAAAATGAGAGAATATTTCAAATGAGATACTTCCCACATGACAAACTCAAATTAGCTATTTTGAATTATTCAATTAGAATCTCTATGTCCATCTGCCATCCCACCAGTTGTACACGACTACCTTGATTTTCTTCAGCATCAAAAAATCCTGATTCACTGCCACCTGCCCCTGAGACCTGACATGCCCAATCAGAAATTCCTGGTGGAAACCCCACTTGGCAGACCCAGCAGTGATTGCTGTATCCCCTGACAAGCAGTCAAGATTAATACCCTCCTCCTCCTTTTTATCTACTGACAAGGACAGTAAGAATATGGACAGGATAGGGAAGAAAGCTTATACCTCCTCCACCCTAGCTTTCAAAGCCAACTACTACCAAACATGTATGACAAAATATGCCTTGGACTTGGTATCCCAGGCCTTTAATCTCCTGTACTCCTTGCCTGACTCCCCTAACAAAACAGGTAGCATCAAAACTGTCCCTGGCTTCACAAGTGTCCAAACATTCAATTAGATGCGGTTATGATGCAGCATAGGCCTCCGCAAGATCTGCTGCTTCCACATCAGTGCTATGCAGATATTCTTGGCTTCACCTACAACCCCTGCCAGAGGACTGAAAGTCCAAAATTTTTGATACCCCTTGTGAGCACAATCTCCTGTTTGGAAAACCGTCCGCAGCACTCTTTTTAAAAATCTTCAGGAGAAAAGCAAGGAGCTCCATGGAGCTGCATGATATTAAACGCCTTCTGGCGTCTCCCATTTCTAGGAATCACCCAGCCAAACCTACTTTTGTCAGGAAGACCTCCCCCTCCCCTACCACTCCTTTCTCTTATAGACATAGGAAAGGACCCAGGAGACAAGTCACTCCCAGATCAGTTTCCTCTCAACCTACCCATAGATGGCCCTTTCGTGACATTAATGGCTCCAACATCGCGTGACTGCCTTGCCCACCTACCCCTGTCAGCCCACCTCTCACATTGCCGACCCCTTTGGAGAACTATCACCACAGACTGCGGAGTCCTGGCAATAGTGGAAGGGGGGGATATTTTCTCTCTCGGAAAGAAAGACCTCCTGCAAGGGGCATACCATTCCCACACAAGAATCAACTACACCTTATTCCCCAGATCCAAAAGAATCTTTTGAACCATGGAACTATAGAACCCCTCCCCCAGGACAGGATGGAAAAGGTTTTTACTCAAGGTTCCTTCTTGTACCAAAAAGGGATGGCCCTTGGAGGCCAGTTCTGAATCTGTCCTTTCTAAATCTCTTCCTACGAGTTCCATCCTTCAGAATGTTATCCCTCCAGACCCTTCTTCCACTGTTACCAGCCCAGGCATTCATGGCAATACTAGATCTCAAGGAGGCCTACTTCCACATCCCTGTAAAACCCACCCACAGAAACTACTTGAGTTTTACTGGACCCTGTTCTCATTTTCAATTTACAGCCTTGCCCTTCACTTTACTGCACCCAGGGTATTTACAAAATGCCTGGCCCCAGCAATACCCCATTGCATAACCAAACGTGTTCAAATTTATCCATACCTAGATGACATCCTCATTCTTGCAGAAAGAGGATAACCTTAGAAACCACCTGGAGTTCACCATGTCCCTGCTGCAAGGCTTTGGAGTCTCCCTTAAATCTCCCTAAGTTGTCCCTAACCCCGCAGCGCAAAATCTTCCTGGGATGCAGGATCAGAACAGACCTGATGCCGGGTATTCCTCCCTCAGGACAAAGTTCTCTCCCTTACTGCCCACTTCCAGTATCTGATGCAGGTACAGCAATCCATTTGGAAGACCATTCCTACAGGTTCTGGTCTTGGGCAGCCACCATACCTATGCTACCTTTAGCCAGGATGCATATGAGAAAACTGCAGTGGTGTCTGAAGAATGTTGTCCCAACACAAATGCCCTCTAGAATTTCAAATCCCACTCTTGCCTTGCCTCAAAGAATTGAAATGGTAGATGCAACAAATTCAATTGAGCCCAGGCCTTCCATTTTACACACACACACACACGCTCAACACATGCATACAGATGCATTGGACCTAGCCTGGGAGGCTACCATGAAGGGTCTCAAGGTACAGGAGAACTGGTATTTTGCACTCTGGGAAAATCATATCAATATGAGGGAGACGACTGCAGTCCTCTTGGCCCTAAAAAGCCTTTACCCCAATTTTACAACCGGGTCCCCTTCAAATTTTTACAGGCAATACCACAATCATGTGGTACCTCAACAAACAAGGAGGGACCAAGTCCTGTCGCCTATGCAGGATAGCAATATACATTTGGGACCTAGCCTCCAGAAGCAACTTATCCCCTGCAGGCAACCTACATCGCATCCCAAGGCAACCAACAGGCAGATGTGCTGAGCAGATCATCCTCTCCACATCACAAGTGAATGGTGATCAGGGAAGGTTTTCTAGACATTGTCCACCAGTGGGACATGCCTCAAGTACATTTTTGCCCCCCACCCGAACATACAATTGAAAAAAATCTGAACCAGAGGGCAATTTCTATATGCATTTCCCCCTTCTCCCTCATTCCAAAGGTCCTCCTGAAGATCAGGAAGGGCCAACCAGAAATCTTGCTGGTGACCCCTTGCTGGCCAAGGCAGCATTGGTCCCCCCTACTTCTGTCCATCGACAAGGGCAGTCGACACAAGTTACCCCACAAGGTGGACCTACTCGCACATCAGAAGGGAACTCATTCATCCTCACCTGCCGATGCTATGGCTAACTCTGCTGGTGATAAGCTTTTAATTCCCTTCAGACACCACTACTCTGAGGACATGCTTTCAATCCTGAGGGAGGCCAGGAATCCTACTACCAAGAGATCCTATATTTCAAAATGGGGGAAGATTCTCCAAATGGTGTCTCAAAAAGCATAGGGATCCTTTTGTAGCGGATGTTCCTCTAGTACTAACTTGTGTGTGAACTTAAGGACTGGCCTTTCATACTCTTCAGTGAAAGTCCACCTATCTGCGATCTCTTCCTGCTTTTACCCCTAGACCTCCCTCTGCTATCCAGGCTAGATGTGAAACTTCTTCCTGAAAGGGATCTTGCACATGAGACCACCAAGAAAACCGGTCCCACCGCCTTGGAACCTAAACTTATCCTAGAAAAACTCGCACTGGCTCCATTCAACCCAGCCAGCAGCTCTGCAACTGTCCAGATGTGCACCTGGAAAACCTGTTCTACTGGTGGCCCTTACCTCTGCTAGGAGGGTGTTGGTTACAAGCTCTCATGGCCTGTCGACCTACACAATTTTCCACCAGGACAGGATGATCCTGCACACCAACCCTTCTTTCATGCCCAAGGTGGTCAGCGAACTGTCTTTAAGCTAGTCCATTTACCGGCCAACCATCTTTCCCTCTCCCACTAATGACAGTGAGAGGGCACTCCATTCCCTGGATGTGTACATGTTTGGACAAAGCTAAGTTCATCAGAAGATCCAACCAACTATTTGTATCCTTCCACCCCAGGTCCCTGGGCAAGCCAGTCTCCAAACCATTTCCTGCTGGATCAGGAAAACTATCCACTCCTGCTACTCCTACCATGGCAAGGAGCTACTTCAGGGAGTAAGAGCTCACTCTACCAGGGCCGTAGCATCCTCCAAAGCCTTCTTCAAAGGCCAGGACACCGCCTCCATTCTGGAGGCGGCTACCTGGTCCTCTATAAATACCTTCACCAGGCAATACATATTGGACCACATCACCAGAGCAGTGTTTGCTAGGGCATTCCTACGAGGCTTCCTAGAATCTGCTGCCATACCTCCACTCTTACTTCCTAAGCTGTGACACTCTCCCACACTAAGAATACTGCAACATGGGAATAGTAGGCCATAGAATAGTTGTGTAAAATCTTATCATAGCCATAGATGTCCTCTTCAATGTTGCAGTGTTCTGCCACCACCACCTATCCCCTTTCTTTCTAATTGGTCTGTCTAGAAGGCACCCTAGAGTACCACCTAGACTGTTAGGACTGACCAGCAAATTGCACTTCACACTTTCATTTGGCTCATACTAGCTAACTGTCCGACTGGGCAATTTAAGTTCTGTGGTCTGTGCGTGCAGATGTCACATTTAAGGCCCCTGGTTCGTGGCCCTTCATGACGCCCCACACACCTCCAGCAACCAGGCTTAAGCTTTTATGTAGAAGCTGACGTTCGGGTCGCTTGAGGCGGAGAAATCTGCACTAAATGCTGCACATGGAAGAGAATACTGCACATGTAAGATTTTACACTTTTTCTGGTTTGCGAACATCTGCAACAGGTGGCGGAAAAGATCTGAGGTAGGTGCGTGCTGATGTCCACTTTATACCAGACGTCTCAATGGCATACGTGCGCATTGTGTGGTGTGGCATAGCACGTACCTCACAGCAGCATTAAGGCTTTTGGATACTGGCTGGACATACAAATCAGTCAGAGGCAGACTCCCTTGTGTTATGAATACTGCAGCATATAGAAGAGAAGCACATCCATGGTAAGATTTTGCACAACTATTCTTTCTACAAAGTGATAGTTTCACAAGCACCTGTCTGGGAACAGTGTGACAGAGCCTATCCCTTGAATCTTCCCCAAATTCCTTCCGAAATAGTCAACAATGAATTTGGCAGAAGTTTGCTTTGGTTACCCTGGCCATGAGAGCCTTTATTTTATATGACTAAATACCAGGAATACCCTCCTGAATCAGATAAGACTAAGATTAAAGGAATGGAGGATAAGGCTCTCCAGAAAAAGTTGTTGGATCTGTGCAATTCCACCCCCAGGTTACCAAGCATGCTATCAAATGTGCCTTTGTCTTAGAAGCGTCAAGCAGGTCTGTTGGGCATCCCTGACTGTGAAAGAATGGCCTCTGCTAGAACATGTTAAAGCAGGTATCTGTGATGCTTCCTTGGACAAGGATTTCTTCTGGATCTGAAACCCAAATTGTATTAAGACATTGAAAGAAAGGCAAAGACAAGCAGACAGTAAAGAACATGTTCTTCGTGTTTCACTGTTGCAGTCATTACATTTGGGTAATCTGCTGGCAGGTTGCCCTCAGTTGGCCTGAATTCCAAAGTCTTGGGTCCTGCTTCGGTTGCTGTCTTCTCTTCCATGACGTCAGGTCATCAGGGGTATAAAACATGCAGCCGACGCCATTTTCTTTAGTCATTCTTGCCACACTGTGCCCGAAGCAGAAGCATTTTCGCACGTGCCGGTCGGCCGACTACTGAAAAATTCTAATTTGAATTTCAGAACCGAAGTCTTCACTAAAGCTAAGTACTCCTTTGGGGAAACTTTTTTTTCTTTTACTGATGTCAGAAAAAGTTAATAATTGTATTACTTGTGGGAAGCAAATGCCTCTCAAGGATTTCCATTTATACTGTATTCCTTGCCTAGGCCCTGATCACAATGTGCCTGGCTGTCGGTTTTGTGCTAGATTTAACCAACGCACTATTAAGCATCTGTATATTTTTCTTTCCAGTCCCTCTGCCTTGGTTTAGCAAAAACTCTCACAAAGGTTTGGTCTTTTCCAGCCTCTGACCTCAGAGGCAGAAAGGGAAAATTTTACAAGAAAGTGTCAAGCCAACTCCAAGGCCAGGTATGTTCCAGCCCATGGAACTGAGCATGGATGAGCTTTTATTCCAAAGAACACCTACCTTTCCTCCCTCACACAAAATCCCACTCACCTTTACCTTTCACCCCACCCCTCTCTAATCAACCCAGGGTGGATTGTGACTTATCCCTTGTTTTTATCCAAACTGCCAAAAAGCCAATCCGAACAAATGGGTCCTAAATCTAAAACAATAGAGTGCACTTTGCAGCCAAACCAAAATTCTGAAACATTCCTCACATTACAAAAGAACATGTGGAAGTGCAGGTTCAGGTACAAGAGCTCCTGGCCCAGAAGTCTGAAGAGGTAGTCCAGCAAAAAGACAGCTTTACTCAAGGTTTTCTGGTTCCCAGAAAGGAAAGGTTTTGGTCCGTTTTAGATCTTGATCCCACTGGCGCCGAAATTCAAAATGTTCATACTTCAGAAACTTCTGCCTGTGATTCTATCCCAAGTTTTCTTGGTCATTTTGGATCTGAAGGATACCTGCCTCTATATTCCAGTAGTGAAGGACTATAGGTGGATGTTCTTCATTCCACATTGCTGCAGTCCTAACTATTGGGTAGTCCGCTGTCCAGTCGGCCCGAATACCAAAGTATATGGCTGACGTCGGTCAGGGCTCATTAGACTGACGTCAGTACGTCAGGGTACTAATGCGCATGACCGACGTCATATCCTCAGTCTTTTTTGCCGCATGGTCCGATGCAGAAGCAATTTTGCGAGTGCAGGTTGGCGTTCTGAAAGTTTCTGAAGTCAGAGTTTCAGACTGAATCAAAGTTGGCTAAGTACCCCGTTGGGGAATATTTTGGTTTTTTTCTTGCCTCAGTATTTAACCGGATGTCAGAAAAAGTGAATAACTGTATTTCTTGTGGGAAACAGATACCTCATAGGGATTACCATACTTTGTGTATACCTTGTTTAGGGCCTGAGCACGACGTTGTTGGATGCCGCTCTTGTGCTAGATTTAACAAACGCACTATTAAGAGAAGGTTAGACTGTGCCAGGTTAGTTTTTGGGAAGCGTTGTAATTATAAAATGCCGTCGGATGCTCCGACGCCCGCTTCGGCCAAAAAGCGCAAGGACAAAGCAGCAAAGCCTAGAGTGGAAGAACCGACAGTCCCAGACGTCGGATCTTTAGAAGGCTCAGTGGAGCCGGAGGTTTTGCCAGGTGTTTCTTTGGAGTCTCAGGGAGAGACTTTACTGTTACAGGATGTATCCTCGCAGGAAGTAGGCCAGGCTGAGGGGGCTTCTCAGGTGGCTGTTCTTCCCTCTCTTCCTAAGGTGGTTAGAGCCTCCCCTTCTGTTTCCAAGGCTTCTTTGAGAGGCAGGCCGAGTTTAGCTTCAGTGGGGGTTTCTCCTAGTGCTTCAGGGTCTTTGCCTAAGAAACATATGCTTAAAATGGCAGAGGATTTGATTACTATGATTAGAGGTTCTATGCCCCCTCCTGATAAGAGGCCTAGGGTGGAACCCGAGTTTGAGAGTTTTGAGCAATGTTCGGAGGCTTCGGAGTCTTCGGCTGAAGACTTGCAGGAGTATCCTCCTTATTCTGATTCTGATGTGGATGATTCTACTCCTTCAGCTTCTCCTCCTGAGGATTTTTCATTTTCAGAGACTCTGCATTCCATGAGGGAGCATTTTAAATGGGAAGGTCAAGATTTCTCTGATTCCAGGAAGAGGCTTAGGGAATTTTTGTTTTTACCCCAGCATAGGCCTCTAGCTATACCTCCTGTTCTGAATGTGGTGGAAGATGTTTTTGCAGAGGCTTCCCTGAATCCTGATTCTTTGCCTCCTGCCCCAGTTAAACCGGATAGGTACTATAGGGTGCCTGAAGCTCATAAGTATCTTTTTAAGAGTCCTAGGGCAGACCCGGAAACTGTCTCTCAGGGGCCTAAAGGTGTGAAGGCCTCTGTTGTTAAAAATCCTGTTCCTCCTGATAAAGAGGCAAGGGCTTTGGATAGATGGGGAAAGAAAGTGTATACTTCTTCCACTTTAGCCATGAGGGCGTTGAATTGTCAGTTTCACATGTTAAAATATCAGAATTATCTCCTTTCACAATTGAAATCTAAGGTGGATGCTCTGGCAGAAGGTATTGAGTGTAAAGAGTTGCAGGATTTAGTTCATGTGTCTGAACAGGTGGGTAAACATTCCTTGCAATGTGGTTTTGATGCTGTGCAGGCCTCCTCGAGGGTGGCTGCCACTGGTTCTGTTCTTCGAGGCATGCCTGGTTGAGAGATCAGAATTTAGCTGAGCATGTTAAAACTAGGATTTTGGATGCTCCTTTGCAGTCTGATGTGTTGTTTGGTTCGCCTGTGGAAGCAGTCTTAAAGAAAATGGAGGACAAGGCTAAGTCTATGCAAACTGTTAAGGATTTTTTGCAGGTGCAGCCTCCAAAGTTTAGTAGAAATTGGCCTACTAAGGGATGGACTTATCCTGCTTATGATTCCCAGTCTAGGGGTAGGTCTAGACGTGGTAGGGGCAGAGCTCAAGGTTCTTTTAGGCCTAGGACAGGGAGTTCCCCTGCTCAGACTTCTGGTGAGGGCAGGGGTCAGTCCTTTCGTAAGCAGACCCAATGACCTGCCCTTTCAGCTGCCAGTACATTCTCGCCTGGCAGCACCTTTGGGAGGAAGGCTGTCTCTTTTCAAAGAAAATTGGGATTTAATTACCCAAGACAGATGGGTTCTGGATATCATTCACCACGGTTACAGGTTTTATTTCCATACCTTGCCTCCTTTCAAAGGCATGCCAGACATTCCTCCTCTACAAAGACAAGAGGCTCACAAGCAAATTTCTCTGTTGCTCCAAATAGGGGCCATTCAGCCAGTTCCTGTGCCAGAAAGGGGCCTAGGATTTTATTCTCGCCTGTTCCTAGTACCGAAGAAGGGGAACACGTGGAGACCAATTTTGGATTTATCTCTCCTCAACACTTATCTGGACATTCCCAAGTTCAAAATGTTGACGTTACAACAGCTTTTACCTCTGCTGGGCAAAGATCACTGGATGGTAACTTTAGATCTCAAGGAAGCTTACCTTCATGTGCCTATAAGACTAAGTTGCAGGAAGTATCTGCGTTTCGAGCTGGAAATTCTCATTATCAGTTCTCTGCATTGCCCTTTGGCTTATCCACTGCGCCCAGAGTATTCACAAAGGTTCTGGCTCCAGTGATAGCTTACTTCAGGCTAAAAGGAATTCAAATCTATCCTTACTTGGACGACTGCCTGATTCTAGCTCAAGAAAAGGAAGACCTTCTACAGCATTTGGATTATGTCATAGCAGTGCTAAGATGCCTAGGGTATTCTGTGAACGAAATAAAGTCCAGTCTAGTACCCTCTCAAGACATGTGCTTTCTGGGTGTGAGACTGAATACAGCAGCCCAGATGGCCTTTTTAACCCCGGACAAACAAAAGAATCTTTCCAGTTACTTCCATCAACTATCTCTTCAGTCCGGGCTGACTGCAAGGACAGTCCTTCAAGCCTTAGGGTTCATGGCATCTTGTATTCTGGTGCTTCCCAATGCCAAACTGCATATGAGGAAGCTGCAATGGTATCTCAAAATGTATGGACACAGCACTGCCAGGATTTGGACACTGTCATTCAAATAATACCTTGCATTCAAAAGGAATTTTTGTGGTGGGCTCAGGAATGTCACCTAAACAAGGGACTCTCTGTGACCCGGCCAGAGGCGAGTCAGATTCTAACGACAGATGTCTCAGACATTGCTTGGGGAGCTCATCTAAATGGAAAGTGGATACAAGACAAGTGGCCTGCCAGACTACAGCATCTACATATCAACATGAAAGAGATGTTAGCAGTCCAGTTTGCATTAATGGCTTTCAAGGAGTTACTTCTTCCAGGGCAGGTGTTGATTCTAACAGACAACACAACTGTCATGTTGTACATCAACAAACAAGGGGGAACACATTCTTACCCATTGTGCAGGCAAGCAATGATTTTATGGGAGACTGCGCTCAGCTTGCAACTAACTCTTCAGGCAAGGTTTCTGCCGGGAGCACAGAACTCCTTAGCAGATGTGTTAAGCAGACAAATCATGGATCCCCACGAGTGGAAACTGGATCTTCATGTATTTCAAACATTGACAGTGTCATGGGGAACTCCAGACATAGATCTGTTCGCTTCTCCACTAAACCACCAGCTGCCAAAGTTTTGCACAAAGAGGTTTCATCACACAGCTTGGAAAGTGGATGCTCTTTCTTTCAGTTGGAAAAATCTTCATGTGTATGCTTTTCCACCTCTGCCTCTTCTCCCAACGGTGCTTCTAAATGTCAGACAAGACAAGCCAAGGATGATTTTAATAGCTCCAGATTGGCCTCGGCAGCACTGGTACCCATTACTGAGGAGTCTGGTAAGGAAGCCTCCATGGCCTTTACCCTTGATTCCACACCTGTTGTCTCAGAGGGACGGTCACCTGCTCAATGTCAAGCTTCACTCTCTCTTCATCTAACAGCCTGGCATATTCTGTTTTGAAAGACAGCAGGTCTCAACTTCCTCGACAAGTTTTAAATGTGATTATGGAAGCCAGAAGACCTAGTACAAGGAAAGTGTACGCAGAAAAATGGAAGAGATTTTTATTTTGGAGTGCAGCAAACAATTTGGAGATTTCTGAGCCTAATTTGAGTGTGGCTCTTCAATATCTTACTGAGTTATTGGACAAAGGTTTGTCTTTCTCTTCCATTAAGATTCATGCTGCAGCAATTTCAGCTCACTATGATTGTGACCCACCATTGTTTTCGCATCCTTTGTTCAAGCAATTTCTTAGAGGGGCAAAGAATATAAGACCCCCCACGTAGAGCTCCTACTCCTACTTGGGATCTCAATTTTGTGTTGGAGAAACTTACTCTACAACCTTTTGAGCCTGCGGCTACTGCTGAATTGAAATACTTCTCATGGAAGACTGCTTTTTTGTTGGCCATTACTTCTGCAAGAAGGGTTTCTGAGTTGCAGGCCCTTATGGCGGTAGAGCCTTTTTTGATTTTTCATAAGGATAGGGTATCTTTACGTACTAATCCTTCCTTTATGCCTAAGGTGGTTTCTAGTGTGGCTTTAAACCAAACTATTCATTTGCCTACTTTTTATGCAGATCCCCAAAATAAAGGGGAAAAGATTTTGCACACTTTAGATGTACACAGGCAATTGCGTTATTATTTGAGCAGGACTAAGGATTTTAGGCAGTCTCAGCAGTTGTTTGTTTCTTTTGCTTTGGGTTCGCAGGGCAAGCCTGTTTCAAAACAAACTATTTCTAGGTGGATTGGGTTTTGCATTGCATTTTGTTATTCCCATCATGGCAAGGAGATTCCAGCTGGGATTAGGCCTCATTCCACTAGGGCTACTGCCACTTCAACAGCATTTCTAAGGGGGTTGGCAACTAAGGATATTTTGGAGGCAGCTACTTGGAGTTCAGTGCATACTTTCTCTAAGCATTATCACCTTCCTCTCTACTCTAAGTCTAGGGCTGGTTTTGCCACAGCTATTTTGCAAGGCATGTTGTCAGTTCCTGCTTCCTTATGATTTGCCAGCCTCCCTTACCTCTGCTTTGGGATTCTACCCAATAGTTAGGACTGCAGCAATGTGGAATGAAGAACATAGTACAGATGTTCTTCGTTCCACATTGCTGCAGTCCTTACTATTGGGTAGTCCGCTGTCCAGTCGGCCCGAATACCAGAGTATATGGCTGACGTCAGTCAGGGCGCATTAGACTGACGTCAGTACGTCAGGGTACTAATGCGCATGCCCGACGTCATATCCTCAGTCTTTTTTGCCGCATGGTCCGATGCAGAAGCAGTTTTGCGAGTGCAGGTTGGCGTTCTGAAATATTTCCGAAACCGGAGTTTCAGACCGAATCAGAAGTTGGCTAAGTACCCGCTGGGAACATTTTGGTTTTTCTTGCCTCAGTATTTAACCGGATGTCAGAAAAGTGAATAACTGTATTTCTTGTGGGAAACAGATACCTCATAGGGATTACCATACCTTGTGTATACCTTGTTTAGGGCCTGAGCACGACGTTGTTGGATGCCGCTCTTGTGCTAGGTTTAACAAACGCACTATTAAGAGGAGGTTAGACTGTGCCAGGTTAGTGTTTGGGAAGCGTTGTAATTATAAAATGCCGCCGGATGCTCCGGCGCCCGCCCAAGAAGCGCAAGGACAAAACAGCGAAGCCTAGGGTTGATGAACCGCAGTCCCGGACGCCGGTTCTTTAGAAGGCTCAGTGGAGCCAGAGGTTTTGCCAGGAGTTTCTATGGAGTCTCAGGCAGAAACTTTACTGTTACAGGATGTGCCTTCTCAGGAGGTAGGCCAGGCTGAGGGGCTTCTCAGGTAACTGTTCTTCCCTCTCTTCCCAAGGTAGTTAGAGCCTCTCCTTCTGTTGCCAAAACTTCTTTGAGAGGTAGGCCAAGTTCAGCTTCAGTGGGGTTTCTCCTAGCATTTCGGTTCTGTACCTAAGAAACATATGCTTAAAATGGCAGAAGATTTGATTACTATGATTAGAGGTTCTATGCCCCTCCTGATAAGAGGCCTAGGGTGGAACCGAGTTTGATAGTTTTGAACAGTGTTCAGAGGCTTCTGAGTCTTCTGCGGAAGATTTGCTGGAGTATCCTCCTTATTCTGATTCTGATGTGGATGATTCCACTCCTACAGCTTCTCCTCCTGCGGATTTCTCATTTTCAGAGACTCTGCATTCCATGAGGGAGCACTTTAAATGGGAAGGCCAGGATTACTCTGATTCCAGGAAAAGGCTTAGGGAATTCTTGTTTTACCCCAGCATAGGCCCTTAGCTATACCTCCTGTGTTGAATGTGGTGGAAGATGTTTTTGCAGAGGCTTCCCTGAACCCTGACTCTTTGCCTCCTGCTCCTGTTAAACCTGATAGGTACTATAGGGTGCCCAAGCTCATAAGTATTTGTTTAAGAGTCCTAGGGCGGACCCAGAAACTGTTTCTCAGGGACCTAAAGGTGTTAAGGCCTCTGTGGTTAAAAATCCTGTTCCCACTGATAAAGAGGCAAGGGCTTTGGATAGGTGGGGAAAGAAAGTGTATACTACTTCCACTCTAGCCATGAGAGCGTTGAATTGTCAGTTTCACATGCTAAAATATCAAAATTATCTCCTTTCACAATTGAAATCTAAGGTGGATGCTTTGGCGGAAGGTATTGAGTGTAAAGAGTTGCTGGATTTGGTTCATGTGTCTGAACAAGTGGGTAAGCATTCTTTGCAATGTGGTTTTGATGCTGTACAGGCCTCCTCGAGGGTGGCTGCCACTAGTTCTGTTCTTCGCAGGCATGCCTGGTTGAGGGATCAGAATTTGGCTGAGCATGTTAAGACAAGGATTTTGGATGCTCCTTTACAGTCTGATGTGTTGTTTGGTTCGCCTGTGGAAGCAGTTTTAAAGAAAATGGAGGACAAAGCTAAGTCTATGCAAACTGTTAAAGATTTTTTACAGGTGCAGCCACCGAAGTTTAGTAGAAATTGGCCTGCTAAGGGGTGGACATATCCTGCTTATGATTCCCAGTCTAGGGGTAGGTCTAGACGTGGTAGGGGCAGAGCTCAAGGTTCTTTTAGGCCTAGAACAGGGAGTTCACCTGCTCAGACTTCTGGTGAGGGCAGGGGTCAGTCCTTTCGTAAACAGACCCAATGACCTGCCTTTTCAGCTGCCAGTAGATTCTCGTCTGGCAGCTCCTTTGGGAGGAAGATTGTCTCTTTTCAAAGAAAATTGGGATTTAATTACTCAAGACAGATGGGAGTTGGATATCATTCACCACGGTTACAGGTTTTATTTCCATACATTGCCCCCTTTCAAAGGCATGCCAGACGTTCCTCCTCCACAAAGAAAAGAGGCTCACAAGCAAATTTCTCAGTTACTCCAGATGGGGGCCATTCAGCCAGTCCCTGTATCAGAAAGGGGCCTAGGATTTTATTCTCGCCTGTTCCTAGTACCAAAGAAGGGGAACACGTGGAGACCAATTTTGGATTTATCTCTCCTCAACACTTATCTGGACATTCCCAAGTTCAAGATGTTGACGTTACAACAGCTTTTACCTCTGCTGGGCAAAGATCACTGGATGGTAACTTTAGATCTCAAGGAAGCTTACCTTCATGTGCCTATAAGGCTAAGTTGCAGGAAGTATCTGCGGTTTCGAGCTGGAAATTCTCATGATCAGTTCTCTGCATTGCCCTTTGGCTTATCTACTGCCCAGAGTATTCACAAAGGTTCTGGCTCCAGTGATAGCTTACTTCAGGCTACAAGGAATTCAAATCTATCCTTACTTGGACGACTGCCTGATTCTGGCTCAAGAAAAGGAAGACCTTCTACAGCATCTGGAATATGTTATAGCAGTGCTAAGATGCCTAGGGTATTCTGTGAACGAAATAAAGTCCAGTCTAGTACCCTCTCAAGACATGTGCTTTCTGGGTGTGAGACTGAATACAGCAGCCCAGATGGCCTTTTAACCCCGGACAAACAAAAGAGTCTATCACTTTACTTCCATCAACTATCTCATCAGTCCGTGCTGACTGCAAGGACAGTCCTTCAAGCATTAGGGTTCATGGCATCTTGTATTCTGGTGCTTCCCAATGCCAAACTGCATATGAGGAAGCTACAATGGTATCTCAAAATGTATGGACACAGCACTGCCAGGATTGGGTCACTGTCATTCAAATAATACCTTGCCTTCAAAAGAATTTTGGGGGTGGGCTCAGGATTGTCACCTAAACAAGGGACTCTCTGTGACTCCGCCAGAGGCGAGTCAGATTTTAACGACAGATGCCTCGGACATTGCTTGGGGAGCTCATCTAAATGGAAAGTGGATACAAGACAAGTGGCCTGCCAGACTACAGCATCTACATATCAACATGAAGGAGATGTTAGCAGTCCAGTTTGCATTAATGGCTTTCAAGGAGTTACTTCTTCCAGGGCAGGTGTTGATTCTAACAGACAACACAACTGTCATGTGGTACATCAACAAGCAAGGGGGAACACATTCTTATCCTCTATGCAGGCAAGCAATGATTTTATGGGAGACTGTGCTAAGCTTGCAACTAACTCTTCAGGCAAGGTTTCTGCCAGGAGCACAGAACTCCTTAGCAGATGTGTTAAGCAGACAAATCATGGATCCCCACGAGTGGAAACTGGATCTTCATGTATTTCAGAAATTGACAGTGTCATGGGGAACTCCAGACATAGATCTGTTCGCTTCTCCACTAAACCACCAGCTGCCAAAGTTTTGCACAAAGGGGTTTCATCACACAGCTTGGAAAGTGGATGCTCTGTCTTTCAGTTGGAAAAACCTTCATGTGTATGCCTTTCCACCTCTGCCTCTTCTTCCAAAGGTGCTATTAAAAGTCAGACAAGACAAGCCAAGGATGATTTTGATAGCTCCAGATTGGCCTCGCAACACTGGTACCCACTACTAAGGAGTCTGGTAAGGAAGCCTCCATGGCCTTTACCTTTGATTCCTCATCTGTTATCTCAGAAGGACGGTCATCTGCTCAATGTCAAGCTTCACTCTCTTCATCTAACAGCCTGGCATATTCTGTGTTGAAACACAGCAGGTCTCAACTTCCTCAACAAGTTTTAAATGTGATTATGGAAGCTAGAAGACCTAGTACAAGGAAAGTGTACGCAGAAAATGGAAGAGATTTTTATTTTGGAGTACAGCAAAGAATTTGGAGATTTCTGAGCCTAATTTGAGTGTGGCTCTTCAATACCTTACTGAATTATTGGACAAAGGTTTGTCCTTCTCTTCCATTAAGATTCATGCTGCAGCAATTTCAGCTCACTATGATTGTGACCCACCATTGTTTTCGCATCCTTTGTTCAAGCAGTTTCTTAGAGGGGCAAAGAATATAAGACCCCCAATGAGAGCTCCTACTCCTGTTTGGGATCTCAATTTGGGGTGGGAAAAACTTACTCTACACCCTTTGAGCCTGCGGCTACTGCTGAATTGAAATACTTGTCATGGAAGACTGCTTTTCTGTTGGCTATTACTTCTGCAAGAAGGGTGTCTGAGTTGCAGGCCCTTATGGCAGTAGAGCCCTTTTGATTTTCCATAAGGATAGGGTATCATTACGTACTAATCCTTCCTTTATGCCTAAGGTGGTTTCTAGTGTGGCTTTAAACCAAACTATTCATTTGCCTACTTTTTATGCAGACCCCCAAAATAAAGGGGAAAAGATTTTGCACACTTTAGATGTACACAGGCAATTGCGTTATTATTTAAGCAGGACTAAGGATTTTAGGCAGTCTCAGCAGTTGTTTGTTTCTTTTGCTTTGAGTTCGCAGGGCAAGCCTGTGTCAAAACAAACTATTTCTAGGTGGATTGGGTTTGCATTGCATTTTGTTATTCCCATCATGGCAAGGAGATTCCAGCTGGGATTAGGCCTCATTCCACTAGGGCTACTGCCACTTCAACAGCATTTCTAAGGGGGGTGGCAACTAAGGATATTTTGGAGGCAGCTACTTGGAGTTCAGTGCATACTTTCTCTAAGCATTATCACCTTCCTATCTACTCTAAGTCTAGGGCTGGTTTTGCCACAGCTGTTTTGCAAGGCATGTTGTCAGCTCCTACTTTATGATTTGCCAGCCTCCCTTACCTCTGCTTTGGGATTCTACCCAATAGTAGGACTGCAGCAATGTGGAACGAAGAACATAGTACAGTTTTGTACCTACCATAAATGTAGATGTTCGAGGATCCACATTGCTGCAGTCCAATTTACCCTCCTCCTTCCCTCTGTGTTTAGGGGTGGTTGTGTAGGTGAGGTTATATGTTGATATTTTTGTATATATTTTGTATATATTGTACATATTTTTGGTGCAGGTATTTTGGGCCTTGTCTTTTTAGGGTCTTCTGACATCTGGGGCAAGAAAAGACTGAGGATATGACGTCGGGCATGCGCATTAGTACCCTGACGTACTGACGTCAGTCTAATGCGCCCTGACCGACGTCAGCCATATACTCTGGTATTCGGGCCGACTGGACAGCGGACTACCCAATAGTAAGGACTGCAGCAATGTGGATCCTCGAACATCTACATTTATGGTAGGTACAAAACTGTACTTTTTGTACCTACCATAAATGTAGATGTTCGAGGATCCACATTGCTGCAGTCCAATTTGCCCTCCCTCCTTCCCCTCTGTGTTTAGGGGTGGTTGTGTAGGTGAGGTTATATTCTGGTAATTTTGAATATATTGTACATATTTTTGGTGCAGGTATGTTTGGAATTTTTGGATGTTCTTCGTTTTCCATTGCTGCAGTCCTTACTATTGGGTATAGTCCGCATCCAGTCGGCCCGAATATCAGAGTATAAGGCTGACGTCGGTCAGGGCGCATTAGACTGACGCCAGTACGTCAGGGTACTAATGCGCATGACCGGCGTCATATCCTCAGTCTTTTTTGCCGCGTGGTCCGATGCAGAAGCAGTTTTGCGAGTGCAGGTTGGCGTTCTGAAATATTTCCGAAACCGGAGTTTCAGACCGAATCAGAGTTGGCTAAGTACCCCGTTGGGGAACATTTTGGTTTTTTCTTGCCTCAGTATTTAACCGGATGTCAGAAAAAGTGAATAACTGTATTTCTTGTGGGAAACAAATACCTCATAGGGATTACCATACATTGTGTATACCTTGTTTAGGGCCTGAGCACGACGTTGTTGGTTGCCGCTCTTGTGCTAGGTTTAACAAACGCACTATTAAGAGGAGGTTAGACTGTGCCAGATTAGTGTTTGGGAAGCGTTGCAATTATAAAATGCCGCCGGATGCTCCGACGCCGCTTCGCCCAAGAAGCGTAAGGACAAAACAGCGAAGCCTAGGGTTGATGAACCGCAGTCCCGGACGCCGGTTCTTTAGGAGGCTCAGTGGAGCCAGAGGTTTTGCCAGGAGTTTCTATGGAGTCTCAGGCAGAAACTTTACTGTTACAGGATGTACCCTCTCAGGAGGCAGGCCAGGCTGAGGGGCTTCTCAGGTAACTATTCTTCCCTCTCTTCCCAAAGTAGTTAGAGCCTCTCCTTCTGTTGCCAACACTTCTTTTAGAGGAAGGCCAAGTTCAGTTTCAGTAGGGGCTTCTCCTAGCCTTTCGGGTTCTGTACCTAAGAAACATATGCTTAAAATGGCAGAAGATTTGATTACTATGATTAGAGGTTCTATGGGCCCTCCTGATAAGAGGCCTAGGGTGGAACCAGAGTTTGACAGTTTTGAACAGGGTTCAGGGGCTTCTGAGTCTTCTGGAAGATTTGCAGGAGTATCCTCATTATTCTGATTCTGATGTGGATGATGCCACTCCTTCGGCTTCTCCTCCTGAGGATTTTTCATTTTCAGAGACTCTGCATTCCATGAGGGAGCACTTTAAATGGGAAGGCCAGGATTACTCTGATTCCAGGAAGAGGCTTAGGGAATTCTTGTCTTTACCCCAGCATAGGCCCTTAGCTATACCTCCTGTGTTGACTGTGGTGGAAGATGTTTTTGCAGAGGCTTCCCTGAACCCTGATTTCTTGCCTCCTGCTCCTGTTAAACCTGATAGGTACTATAGGGTGCCCGAAGCTCATAAGTATTTGTTTAAGAGTCCTAGGGCGGACCCAGAAACTGTTTCTCAGGGGCCTAAAGGTGTTAAAGCCTCTGTGGTTAAAAATCCTGTTCCCACTGACAAAGAGGCAAGGGCGTTAGATAGGTGGGGTAAGAAAGTGTATACTTCTTCCACTCTAGCCATGAGAGCATTGAATTGTCAGTTTCACATGCTGAAATATCAAAATTATCTCCTTTCACAATTGAAATCTAAGGTGGATGCTTTGGCGGAAGGTATTGATTGTAAAGAATTGCTGGATT
The DNA here is from genome assembly GCF_019279795.1 of Protopterus annectens. NCBI lineage: Eukaryota > Metazoa > Chordata > Ceratodontiformes > Protopteridae > Protopterus > Protopterus annectens. Next base: position 944,531,714 of record NC_056731.1, on the reverse strand, counting down.
TAGTTTATGTGTCTGAACAAGTGGGCAAGCATTCTTTGCAATGTGGTTTTGATGCTGTGCAGGCCTCCTCGAGGGTGGCTGCCACTAGTTCTGTTCTTCGCAGGCATGCCTGGTTGAGGGATCAAAATTTGGCTGAGCATGTTAAGACAAGGATTTTGGATGCTCCTTTACAGTCTGATGTGTTGTTTGGTTCACCTGTGGAAGCAGTTTTAAAGAAAATGGAGGACAAAGCTAAGTCTATGCAAACTGTTAAAGATTTTTGCAGGTACAGCCACCAAGTTTAGTAGAAATTGGCCTGCTAAGGGGTGGACATATCCTGCTTATGATTCCCAGTCTAGGGGTAGGTCTAGACGTGGTAGGGGCAGGGCCCAGGGTTCTTTTAGGCCTAGAACAGGGAGTTCACCTGCTCAGACTTCTGGTGAGGGCAGGGGTCAGTCCTTTCGTAAACAGACCCAATGACCTGCCTTTTCAGCTGCCAGTAGATTCTCGCCTGGCAGCTCCTTTGAAGGACGACTGTCTCTTTTCAAAGAAAATTGGGATTTAATTACTCAAGACAGATGGGTGTTGGACATCATTCACCACGGTTACAGATTTTATTTCCATACAATGCCCCTTTCACAGGCATGCCAGACGTTCCTCCTCCACAAAGAACAGAGGCTCACAAGCAAGTTTCTCAGTTACTCCAAATGGGGCCATTCAGCCAGTCCCTGTATCAGAAAGGGGCCTAGGATTTTATTCTCGCATGTTCCTAGTACCACAGAAGGGGAACACGTGGAGACCAATTTTGGATTTATCTCTCCTCAACACTTATCTGGACATTCCCAAGTTCAAGATGTTGACGTTACAACAGCTTTTACCCTGCTGGGCAAAGATCACTGGATGGTAACTTTAGATCTCAAGGAAGCTTACCTTCATGTGCCTATCAGGCTAAGTTACAGGAAGTATCTGCGGTTTCGAGCTGGAGATTCTCATTATCAGTTCTCTGCATTGCCCTTTGGCTTATCTACTGCGCCCAGAGTATTCACAAAGGTTCTGGCTCCAGTGATAGCTTACTTCAGGCTACAAGGACTTCAAATCTATCCTTCTTTAGACAACTGCCTGATTCTGGCTCAAGAAAAGGAAGACCTTCTACAGCATCTGGAATATGTTATAGCAGTGCTAAGATGCCTAGGGTATTCTGTGAACGAAATAAAGTCCAGTCTAGTACCCTCTCAAGACATGTGCTTTCTGGGTGTGAGACTGCATACAGCAGCCCAGATGGCCTTTTTAACCCCGGACAAACAAAAGAGTCTATCACTTTACTTCCATCAACTATCTCATCAGTCTGTGCTGACTGCAAAGACAGTCCTTCAAGCATTAGGGTTCATGGCATCTTGTATTCTGGTGCTTCCCAATGCCAAACTGCATATGAGGAAGTTACAATGGTATCTCATAAATGTATGGACACAGCACTGCCAGGATTTAGACACTGCCATTCAAATAATACCTTGCCTTCAAAGAGAATTTTTGTGGTGGGCTCAGGAATGTCACCTAAACAAGGGACTCTCTGTGACCCAGCCAGAGGCGAGTCTGATTTTACCGACAGATGCCTCGGACATTGCTTGGGGAGCTCATCTAAATGGAAAGTGGATACAAGACAAGTGGCCTGCCAGACTACAGCATCTACATATCAACATGAAGGAGATGTTAGCAGTCCAGTTCGCATTACTGGCTTTCAAGGAGTTACTTCTTCCAGGGCAGGTGTTGATTCTAACAGACAACACAACTGTCATGTGGTACTTCAACAAACAAGGGCGAACACATTCTTATCCTCTATGCAGGCCAGCCATGATTTTATGGGAGACTGCCACGCTTGCACCTAACTCTTCAGGCAAGGTTTCTGCCAGGAGCACAGCACTCCTTAGCAGATGTGTTAAGCAGACAAATCATGGATCCCCACAAGTGGAAACTGGATCTTCATGTATTTCAGAAATTGACAGTGTCATGGGGAACTCCAGACATAGATCTGTTCGCTTCTCCACTAAACCACCAGCTGCCACAGTTTTGCACAAAGGGGTTTCATCACACAGCTTGGAAAGTGGATGCTCTGTCTTTCAGTTGGACGAACCTTCATGTGTATGCCTTTCCACCTCTGCCTCTTCTTCCAAAGGTACTGTTAAAGGTCAGACAGGACAGGCCAAGGATGATTTTGATAGCTCCAGATTGGCCTCTGCAACACTGGTACCCTCTACTACGGAGTCTGGTAAAGAAGCCTCCATGGCCTTTACCTTTGATTCCACATCTGTTATCCCAGCAGGACGGTTATCTGCTCCATGTCAAGCTTCACTCTCTTCATCTGACAGCCTGGCATATTCTGTGTTGAAACACAGCAGGTCTCAACTTCCTCAACAAGTTTTAAATGTGATTATGGAAGCTAGAAGACCTAGTACAAGGAAAGTGTACGCAGCAAAATGGAAGAGATTTTTATTTTGGAGTAAAGCAAAGAATTTGGAGATTTCTGAGCCTAATTTGAGTATGGCTCTTCAATATCTTACTGAGTTACTTGACAAGGGTCTGTCCTTCTCTTCCATTAAGATTCATGCTGCAGCAATCTCAGCTCACTATGATTGTGACCCACCATTGTTTTCGCATCCTTTGTTCAAGCAGTTTCTTAGAGGGGCAAAAAATAAGACCCCCGTAGAGCTCCTACTCCTGCTTGGGATCTCAATTTTGTGTTGGAAAAACTTACTCTACAACCTTTTGAGCCTGCGGCTACTGCTGAATTGAAATATTTGTCATGGAAGACTGCTTTTTTGTTGGCTATTACTTCTGCAAGACGGGTGTCTGAGTTGCAGGCCCTTATGGCAGTCGAGCCCTTTTGATTTTCCATAAGGATAGGGTATCATTACGTACTAATCCTTCCTTTATGCCTAAAGTGGTTTCTAGTGTGGCTTTAAACCAAACTATTCATTTGCCTACTTTTTATGCAGACCCCCAAAATAAAGGGGAAAAGATTTTGCATACTTTAGATGTACACAGGCAATTGCGTTATTACTTAAGCAGGACTAAGGATTTTAGGCAGTCTCAGCAGTTGTTTGTTTCTTTTGCTTTGAGTTCGCAGAGGGGAAGCCTGTGTCAAAACAAACTATTTCTAGGTGGATTGGCTTTTGCATTGCATTTTGTTATTCCCATCATGGCAAGGAGATTCCTGCTGGGATTAGGCCTCATTCCACTAGGGCTACTGCCACTTCAACAGCATTTCTACGGGGTGGCAACTAAGGATATTTTGGAAGCAGCTACTTGGAGTTCAGTGCATACTTTCTCTAAGCATTATCACCTTCCTATCTACTCTAAGTCTAGGGCTGGTTTTGCCACAGCTGTTTTGCAAGGCATGTTGTCAGCTCCTGCTTCTTTATGATTTGCCAGCCTCCCTTACCTCTGCTTTGGGATTCTACCCAATAGTAAGGACTGCAGCAATGGAAAACGAAGAACATAGTACAGTTTTGTACCTACCATAAATGTAGATGTTCGAGGATTCCATTGCTGCAGTCCAATTTACCCTCCCTCCTTCCCCTCTGTGTTGAGGGTTGGTTGTGTAGGTGACTTTACCTGTTTATATTTTTGTATATATTGTTCATGTTTTGGTGCAGGTATTTTGGGCCTTGTCTTTTTAGGGTCTTCTGACATCTGGGGCAAGAAAAGACTGAGGATATGACGCCGGTCATGCGCATTAGTACCCTGACGTACTGACGTCAGTCTAATGCGCCCTGACCGACGTCAGCCTTATACTCTGGTATTCGGGCCGACTGGATGCGGACTATACCCAATAGTAAGGACTGCAGCAATGGAATCCTCGAACGTCTACATTTATGGTAGGTACAAAACTGTACTTTTTGGCCTTATCTTTTCAGGGTCTTCTGACATCTGGGGCAAGAAAAGACTGAGGATATGACGTCGGTCATGCGCATTAGTACCCTGACGTACTGACGTCAGCCTAATGCGCCCTGACCGACGTCAGCCATATACTTTGGTATTCGGGCCGACTGGACAGCGGACTACCCAATAGTTAGGACTGCAGCAATGTGGATCCTCGAACATCTACATTTATGGTAGGTACAAAACTGTACTTTCCTTCTCTGCCTTGGCCTTGACTGCTAATTCATCTAAGAGGTCCCATTTGTGACATAGCTCCATGTGTTCAGGCTGACAGCTTGCTTATAGGTGGTCAGCACAAATTCAAGCACTTAGAGTTGAGTCTTCCTGAGAACTGTCCTGCTTTTAAATGAAGGTAAACATGTTAAGTTACACTTAGTGACTTTCTCAGTTTTGTTGCATTCATTATGTTCAAAATGCCAGATAGTGTTGATTTGTTGCTTCTGTTTCAGAGACTGAATCTGATGACAGTTCTGATGATGAACCTTTAATTAAAAAAATAAAGAAACCCCCTACAGATGAAGAACTTAAAGCAACTATCAAAAGGTTATTGGCAGACACAAACTTGGAAGAGGTTACGATGAAACAGATATGCAAAAATGTAAGTATTTGTAAGATGGCAGCATGAAGTTCAAGTTGACTAGTGACAAGAAATGAGTTGCATAGAATGTTTCACTGTCGCATGTAAATATTTTAATGCAACTATTTTCTAAAGTATTACTTTGTAAGACTGCCTGGTAAGAGTATTTTGCTACCAGTCTTAATTGTGTGTTTTATGCCTTTAAATGAAGGGTTCTGTTTCTGAAGGGTTTCCAGTCTGTTTTTTGGATAACTTGTTTGTCTCAAATGACTGACAGAATTTTTCATTTTGTCTCTCAATTTACTTTTGTAAGTCTGTTTTCTGTATAAGAAATGTTTTTGTGCATAAGCTTTCCACCAGTCTTCACATCTGGTTTTTGTATGCCCCCTTCAGGAGTGGCTAATGTGCCGATGTTCTTTGTGTTTCACTGTTGCAGTCATCACATTTGGGTTATCTGCTTGCAGTAGCCCTCAGTCGGCCTGATTTTCAAAGTCTTGGGTCCTGCGTCAGTTACTGTCTCATTTTCCATGGCGTCTGGTATAAAGCATGCAGCAGACAACATTACATCAGTCTTTCTTGCCATGCAGTACCTGAAGCAGTTTGCAAGTGCCAGTCGGCCGACTCCTAAAATTTTCATTTTAGAGTTTCAGAACCGAAGTCTTCAACTAAGTTAAGTACCCAATTGGGGAACCTTTTTCTTGCTCTAAACCGATGTCAGTAAAAGTTAACAATTGTATTTCTTATGGAAAGCAAGTACCTCAAAGATTTTCATTCGTACTGCGTTCCTTACTTAGGCCCAGACCACGAAATACCTCTGTCGATTTTGTGCCTTATTCAAACCTCAAACTATTCATCGTCTGTTTATTTATGCTTTTAAATATTTTGGTACTCTGTTCAATTATCCAGAAATGGCTTCGGTAAGCCACCCGATTACCGACATTCCAAAAAAACGCAAAGATAAAGACAGAGACAGAATGCATAGGTCCAAAGCTGCCGACAGTGCTTCTCCTAAGCTAGTCGCCAATTCGCTGGTACTCAGTGAGGTGCTTTCGCAGCCCCTGATACCTGCTACTTCAGATTCGCAGATCCTCTACAGAGACCCATTCGGAGTCTGGTATGCTGCGAGATGCTGATGTCTCTACCTTGGATGGGTCCAGAGCTGCTGTGCAGGCACCGGCTTCTGGGGGTGTATTCAGGCCTACTGACTTGCATATTAAACAGACGCCATCTTCAAGGCCTAAAACTTGATCCATGCCTAGAAAATAGAAGCCCAGACCTCATGATCAGGCCTTAATGCCTAAAAAACAAATGATAAAGAATGGCAGAAGACCTTATTACTCTAATCAGGAGAAGTCATCCTTCCCCCTCTGAAAGACCTAGTACTGATTTTTCTTCTAATTCTTCTGATCAGGACTCTGAAATTTCTGTTTCTCTTGATGAGCAGGATTTACCCTGATCTACCTATGAGGATTCTGATGCAGAGGACTCCATTCCCTCTGCTTACCCTCAAGGGGATTTCTCTTTTGGTTGAAACCTTGCATACTGTTAGGGAGCATTTTTGCTGGGAAAGCCAGGCTTACTGTGACTCCAAAAAAGAGGCTTGGGGATTTCTTACTCCTGCCCCAACACAGGCCTTTAGCTGTCCCTCCTGTACTGGACATTGTTGATGCCTTCTTGGAATCTAGCCTGGCCCCTGACTCTCTACTTCCTGCTCCCAGAAAACCTGATAGGTATTACAGGGATGTTCATCGTGCATACAGCTGCAGTCATAATAGATGGGTTCTCCTGCCGTCAGGCGGGTCCTCTGTCGGCCGAATTCCAAAGTCTAGGTCCGGCGTCGGTTGTCGTCGCTTCTTCCCTGACGTCAGTGCAACAGGGGTATAAAAGAACCAGCCGATGCCATTTTCTTCAGTCTTTCCTGCCGCGCGGTGCCCGAAGCAGAAGCAGTTCGCAAGTGCCGGTCGGCCAGCTCCTGAGATTACGAAAAGTTTGCAACCGAAGTCTTCTTGAAAGTTAAGTACCCCGTTGGGGAAACTTTTCTTGCCTCAGACTGATGTCAGACAAAGTTAATAATTGTATTTCATGTGGGAAGCAAATGCCGCATAAGGATTTTCATTCCCTCTGCATTCCTTGCTTAGGCCCAGACCACGACGTCTCGGCCTGTCGTTTTTGTGCTACATTCAACAGACGCACCATTAAGCGTCGGGCGGAGTTCGCCCAACATTATTTTGGCAAAAAAATTAATTACATTATGTCGTCGGATACTCCGACTCCAGTTTTGAGTAAGACGCAAAGATAAGGACCGACATACGAGGTCCGCGGCTTCTACCGACACCCCGCCAAAGCAGACTACAGGTGGTCCAGTTCTCAGTGAGGTGCCTACGCAGTCCCTGACTACCGACGACACTTCATTGGCGGTGTCTACTGTACCCGAGGTCGCAGGCTGCTCGGCCCACACCCCGACTACCGATACTAGGCGGTGAAACTCAGTTTAGACAGGTCTGCCACCTCTCAAGGTGTCTTCAGGCCTTACTCTTCTTTTTCCATCAAGGCTTTCACTAAGTCTAAAGCAGCTATGCATTCTAAGAGACGAGCTCCACAGGGCCCTTCTCCAGGCCCCATGCCTAAAAAGCAGATGCTCAAAATGGCTGAGGATCTGATTACTCTTACCGGGGGTTCTCAAACCCCCCACCCCCGGACAAAACTCCCAGAGTGGAGGAAGAATCCCCCTCCTCGGACCAGGCCTCCATTATTTCAGAGCACTCTGAACAGGAACATTCATACTCCCCTTTTGAAGATTCTGATGCAGAGGAGCCCATTCCCTCTGTCTCCCCCCCTGAGGATTACTCTTTTGGGGAAACCTTGCATACCTTGAGGGAACACTTCCACTGGGAAGGCCAAGAGTACTCAGACTCCAAGAAAAGGCTTAGGGATTTTCTCTTGCTCCCTCGGCACAGGCCTCTGGCTATACCTCCTGTTTTAGACCTTCTAGATGATGTGTATTCGGAGGCCTGCCTTAACCCAGACTCTTCACCTCCAGCCCCAGTCAAGCCTGACAGGTACTACCGGGTTCCTGACTCTCTCCAATTCTTATACAAAAGCCATGCGGCTGACCCAGAAACTATCTCACAGGGCCCCAAGGGAATTAAGGCCGCCAATGCTAAAAATCCATTACCTTCAGAGAGAGATTCCAGAGCTTTAGAAAGGTGGGGGGAAAAGGAATACACCTCGGCCACTTTAACCGTGAGGGCATTAAACTGCCAGTTCCATATGTTAAAGTACCAACAGTTTCAGTTATTACAGTTGAGAAGCAAAATGTCACAACCTGAACAACCAGACATGAAGGAGTTGCAGGATTTGATGCATAGTGCAGAACAAGTGGGTAAACATACCTTGCAATGTGGTTTTGATGCTCTAGAGGCCTCATGTAGAGCTGCTGTTACAGGATCAGTCATACGTAGACATGCCTGGCTCAAGGAGCAAACCTTTCCAGATCATGTCAAAGCTAAATTACTAGATGCCCCTCTACGAAAAGATGTATTTGGTGTTAAAGCTGAGGAGGTATTAAAGAATCAATGCAAACAGTGAAAGATTTCCTACAGGTACAACCCCATGTTTCAGTAGAAATTGGCCTTCCAAAAATTGGTCCTTTCCAGCCACGGACAGACCCCAAAGAGGTAGATACAGGCGCCCGAGGGGCAGAGGGCAATCTCAAGGATCGTTTAGAGGCAGACAATGGCAAGCTCCTACACAGAGGTGGTGAGGATAGTTCACAGCCATTAACAGAAAGCAAACCCAATGACTTCCCCTTTGCATGCCAAGCAAGGCTCAAATGGCAGCACCTTTAGGCGGAAAACTGGCATTTTCGAAAAATTGGCATATTGTCACAAAAGACAAATGGGTCCTGGATGTTATAAACAGAGGCTACAAATTCCATTTTCACACCATTCCAAAAATGAGAGGCATGCCAAACCTGCCACACAATCAAAGGGCAGAGGCACAAAGGCAAATTACAGATCTCATAAACATGAAAGCTATTCAAGAGGTACCTATGCACGAACAAGGTCAAGGTTTTTATTCCAGGCTATTTCTGGTGCCAAGGAAGGGAAAAGATTGGAGACCTATTTTGGATCTATCCATCCTAAACACATTTCTACTCGTACCAAATTTCAAGATGCTCACTCTACAGCAACTTCTTCCCATGCTGGGCAAGGAGTCTTGGCTGGTAACATTGGACCTCAAGGAGGCATACCTGCATGTCCCAATCAGACAAAATTGCAGAAGGTACCTCAGATTTCTTGCAGGTTCAACCCATTATCAATTGTCTGCATTGCCCTTTGGCTTATCTACTGCGCCCAGAGTATTCACGAAATGCCTGGCATCAGTAATTGCCTACTGCAGACTTCAAGGGATACAAATATACCCATATTTGGACGACTGCCTGATCCAAGCAGACAGCAAGCACATTCTTCTGAAACATCTGGCTTATGTAATAATGTTATTGAAATCTCTGGGATACAGTCAACAAAAAGAAATCAAGGCTAATACCCTCTCGGAAGATAATTTTCCTGGGTGCCAATTTGGACACAAACACCCAGATGGCCTACCTCACGCCAGAGAAGCAGGTGCAACTAATTCAGTACTTCAGAACACTAGCAAATTGCACCAGGCTGACTGCAAGGAAAATTCTGCAGGCTCTGGGATTCATGGCATCTTGCTTCTTACTAATCCCATGCGCAAAGCTGCATATGAGGAATCTACAGTGGTACCCGAAAAACATATGGTCTCAACACAGCCACAGTTTGGAAACAATAATACCACTAATTCCATGTCTGCAAAAGGAATTTCTGTGGTGGGCTCAAGCATGCCAAACAAACACAGGTCTTCCATTCAGCAAGCCTCAAGCAAATCAAGTAATCCCAACAGATGCCTCGGACTATGCCTGGGGGGTGCACATGACAGATCGGTGCATTCAGGGCAAATGGTCCCAAAAAGAAAGGCACCTTCATATCAATCAAAAAGGAATGCTAGCAGTAATAAATGCTATTATAGCTTTCAAGGAATTTCTACAACCAGGTCAACTATTGATAAGAACGGACAACACCACAGTTATGTGGTACATAAACAGGGAGGAACCCATTCATACCCCCTATGCAGACTGGCCATGTCACTTTGGAACATGGCCTTGGACTTACAAATGGAACTACAAGCACAGTACTTGCCAGGCAAGGAAGGAAAGCACAGAATTGCATCCAAAAGTTTTACAGAAATAATCCAAGAATGGGGAAGGCCAGACATAGATCTCTTTGCCTCCCACAAGAATCATCAACTGACAAAATTCTGCTCAAGGATCTTCCATCCAAAGGCCTGGAGAGTGGACGCTCTTTCTTTGTTGGACATCAATGACAGTTTATGCCTTCCCTCCTCTTCCTCTGCTGCCCAAAGTTCTATTAAAGACCAAAGCAGACAGACCAAAGATGATTCTCATTGCTCCGGACTGGCCAAGGCAACACTGATACCCACTCCTGAGGAGCCTGACGCATTCCCCACCATGGACCCTGCCTCTAATGCCACCTCTTCTGAATCAGCACAGTTTCAAAACTCTTCACAGCCAGCTAAAAACACTCAATCTAGCCGCATGGAAGATTCCTTAGCATCACAACAGGCCCTACTCTCCAAGGAGGTGCAGGATGTCATTTTGGAGGCCAGAAGGCCATCAACTAGAAAAGCTTACTCCGCAAAATGGAAATGTTTTTGTGTCTGGAATGAGAAAAAGGGCCGGGATCCTGAAAAACTGAATTTACCTCAAATACTACAATATTTGGCTGAACTGCTAAGCAGTGGACTTTCTTTCTCCTTCATCTAAATACATGCCTCAGCCATTTCTGCAGAATACAACACTGATCCACCTTTATTCTCTCACCCTCTCAAGACAGTTCCTCAGAGGGGCTAAGAATTTAAGGCCTCTAAGGAAACAACCAATACCTGCTTGGGATCTTAATTTCATTCTGGAAAAATTGACCTTGCCTCCCTTTGAGCCAGCTGCCTCATCAGATTTGCAATATTTGTCCTGGAAAACAGCTTTCCTTCTGGCTATCACCTCAGCTCATAGAGTTTCAGAACTACAGGCTCTCGTGGCTGTCCAGCCTTTTATCATCTGTCAGGACAGAGTTTCCTTACGAACCAACCCGTCCTTTATGCCTGAAGTGGTATCCAGTGTAGCTTTAAATCAGGCCATACATTTACCTACTTTTTATGCTAATCCTCAAAACAAAGGGGAGAGATTACTACATTCCTTGGACATCCACAGACAACTGCGTTATTATTTGGACAGAACAAAGCCTTTCAGAAAATCAGAGCAGCTCTTTGTGGCCTATGCGATAGGAGCTCAAGGGAAGCCAATTTCCAAACAGACCATCTCAAAATGGATAGCCCACTGCATACGCTTTTGCTATTCCTTTCATAGCAAAACTGTTCCTACAGGCATTAGAACTCATTCCACCAGGGCCACAGCCACCTCTGCAGCCTTCCTCAGAGGTGTTCCTACCAAGGATATCTTGGAAGCAGCCACTTGGAGTTCTGTGCATACCTTCTCCAAGCACTACAACCTACCATTATACTCCAAATCTAGAGCAGGCTTTGCCACTGCAGTCTTGCAGGGCATTTTGGCTCCTCCTACTTCCACCTAGTGCCTACCACCCCTTTCTTAGCTTTGGGATTCTACCCATCTGTTATAACTGCAGCTGTATGCACGATGAACATAGTACAGTTTTGTACCTACCATAAATGCAGATGTTAGAGTGCTAATACAGCTGCAGTCCAGGTTTTTCCCTCCCTCCTTCCCCTCTTGGGACAGGCTAACACATTCTCTTACAACCTGATTGGGGTTTTCATTTATGATGTATTTGCTTGCAACTACTGTATTTTGATTATATTGCACTGCATTATCACACAAATTTATGTATTGCCTTCCTTCTGGGGGCAACTGACATCTGGGGCAAGAGAAACTGAAGAAAATGGCGTCTGCTGGTTCCTTTATACCCCCTGTCGCACTAACGTCAGGGAAGAAGCGACGACAACCGACGCCGGACCTAGACTTTGGAATTCGGCTGACCGAGGACCCTCCTGACTGCAGGAGAACCCATCTGTTACGACTGCAGCTGTATTAGCACTTGAACATCTACATTTATGGTAGGTACAAAACTGTACTTTCCTCAGAGGGGCTAAGAATATAAAACCCCCAAGGAAACAACCTTTTGAGCCAGCTGCCTCAACAGATTTGCAATATTTGTCCTGGAAAACAGCCTTCCTTCTGGCTATCACCTCAGCTCGCAGGGTATCGGAACTACAAGCCCTCATGGCTGTGCAGCCTTTCATCATTTTCCATCAGGACAGCGTTTCCTTACGAACCACTCCGTCCTTTATGCCAAAGGTGGTATCCAGAGTAGCTTTGAATCAGGCTATCCACTTACCTACTTTTTACCCTAATCCTCAAAACAAAGGGGAGAGACTGCTACATTCCTTGGACATCCACAGACAGCTGCGTTATTATTTGGACAGAACAAAGCCTTTCAGAAGATCAGAACAACTCTGTCCTATGCTACAGGGGCTCAAGGGAAGCCAATTTCCAAACACAATCTCAAAATGGATAGCCCACTGCATACGCTTTTGTTACTCTTTTCATGGTAAAACTGTACCTGCAGGCATCAGATCTCACTCAACAAAGGCCACAGCTACCTCTGCAGCTTTCCTCAGAGGGGTACCTACCAAAGATATTTTGGAAGCAGCCACTTGGAGTTCTGTGCATACCTTCTCCAAGCACTACCACCTACCATTATACTCCAAAACTAGAGCAGGCTTTGCCACTGCAGTCTTGCAGGGCATCCTGACTCCTCCTAGTTCCACCTAGTGCCTACCACCCCTTTTTTAGCTTTGGGATTCTACCCGTCTGTTATGACTGCAGCTGTATGCACGATGAACATAGTACAGTTTTGTACCTACCATAAATGTAGATGTTTGAGTGCTAATACAGCTGCAGTCCAGGTTTCCCTCCCTCCTTCCCCTCTTGGGACAGGCCTATTGGCTAACACCTTCTCATACATCCTGATTGGGGTATTCATTTATGGTGTATTTGCTTGCAACTACTGTTTTTTGATTATATTGCATTGCATTATTACATAAATTTATGTATTGCCTTCCTTCTGGGGGCACCTGACATCTGGGGCAAGAAAAACTGAAGAAAATAGCGTCGGCTGGTTCTTTTATACCCCTGTCGCACTGACGTCAGGGAAGAAGCAACGACAACCGACGCCAGACCTAGACTTTGGAATTCGGTCGACCGAGGACCCGCCTGACGGCAGGAGAACCCATCTGTTATGACTGCAGCTGTATTAGCACTCGAACATCTACAATGGTAGGTACAAAACTGTACTTTCCTGACTCTCTCTAGTTCCTCTTTAAAAATCCTACTGCAGATCCTGAGACCATTTCACAGGGACCCAAGGGCATTAAGGCTACTACTGCCAAAAATCCTACCCCTTCTGATAGAGATTCCAGGGCGCTGGATAGATCGGGTAAGAAGATATACACTTCTGCAACCTTGGCCATTAGGGCCTTAAACTGGCACTTTCATATGTTAAAAGTATCAGCAGCATATTATTGGATTGCTTAAACAGAAAATGTTGATTCCTGACTGTGCTGAAAATATTGAATTACAGGATTTAATGCTTTCTTCTTAAGTTGGAAAACCTACTTTGCAATGTGGTTTTGGTTCATTAGAGGCATCTTGCAGGGCTGCTGTCACTGGGTCTGTACTTAGAAGGCATGCTTGGCTTAAGGAGCAAACTTTGCCAGATCATGTTAAAGCTAAATTGCTGGATGCTCCCTTAAACCAAGACTGCCTGTTAGGCAACAAAGCAGAAGAATTACTTAAGATGGAGGAAAATGCTAAATCTGTGCAAACTCTTAAAGATTTCCTGCAAGTACAGCCTCCCATATTTAGTAGGCATTGGCCCTCTAAGAATTGGTCCTTTCCTGCCTCTTCCAGGCCTTCTCAGTTCAAACCCAGAACCAGCAGAACACCCACCCAGGCTGCAGTCCCAAGGTTCCTACAGGACTAAGCAGTGGGGGCTCCCACTTCCAAAGCAGTAGGACCCCCCCCCCCAACATGGTAAACTGTCTCAATGACGCATCTTTAAACCTTCCAAGCCCTGCACAACTGACTGTTCCCTTAGGGCGAAAGATTGCCCTGCAGGCAAAAAATTGGGAACTCGTTACCCAGAACAAATGGGTTTTAAATGGTTTCCTGAAGGATGCAGATTTCTACTTCCACTCCTTACCAACCCCAAACAGTTGGCCAGATCTACCCCCCAAGACAGTGAGCAGAGACTCAAGCAAGATGTTCGTGTTATCCTGCTGCAGTCATCACACTTGGGTTATCCTGCCGCCAGGCGGTCCCGCAGTCTGCCCGAATTCCAAAGTCTTGGTCCGGCGTCGGTTGCTGCCGCTTCTTCCCTGACGTCAGTGCGCCAGGGGTATATAGGAGGCATCAGACACCATTTTCTTAAGTCTTTCTTACTGCGTGGTGCCCGAAGCAGTTTGCTAGTGCAGGTCGGCCGACACCTGCGATTTTCGAATAGAGTTTCAGTCCGAAGTCTTCAATAAAGCCAAGTACCCCGTTGGGGAAACTTTTCTTGCCTCAGTCCGATGTCAGAAAAAGTTAACAATTGCATTTCTTGTGGGAAGCAAATACCTCATAAAGACTTCCATTCTTATTGTATTCCTTGCCTAGGCCCAGACCATGACGTCACAGGTTGTCTGTTTTGTGCTAGGTTTAATGAACTATCAAATGCTGTTTTGACTTCGCACGACATTACTTTGGTAGGAAATTTAATTATATCATGCCGTTGGAGCAGCCGATGACCGGCATGCATAAAAACCACAAGGAATAAGGACAGGCAGCCTAGGAACAAGCCAGACTCAGAGGCCTCTGCTAGGCCTGTCGCTGGTTCTCCAGTTTTCAGTGAGGCACCTATGCAGCCCCTGACAACTGCAGAATTGGACCCCCAGACAGCTTCGGATTCTCAAGCGGATTGTACTAGGCCATCGCAGCCATCTTCATTAGGCGCTTCCGACACCGGAGAAGGAGATCCCGGTGCAGTAGAAACACCTTCGGTTGCAGAAGATGTCTTCAGACCGACTACACTCACCATTAAATCTTATGCCAAGCTTAAAACTCCATTAAAACCTAGAAAGACTGTACATCAGTCTCCAGTTCAAGGCCCCATGCCTAAGAAACAGATGCTTAAGATGAAGATTTGATTACCCTAATCAGGGGTTCACATCCCCCTCCAGATAAAAGACCAAGACAAGAGGATTTTGCTTCCTCTGACCAGGTTTCAGTTTCCTCAGACTCTTCTGAGGAACAGGATTACGCTTTTCCCCCTTATGAAGACTCTGATGCTGAAGACTCTATTCCCTCAGCATCTCCCCCTGAAGACTACTCCTTTGGGGAAACTTTACATACCATGAGGGAACATTTCCACTGGGAAGGCCAGGACTACTCTGATTCTAAAAAAGGCTCCGAGAGTTCCTTTTACTACCCCAGCACAGACCACTTGCTATCCCTCCAGTTTTAGACATTGTGGATGATGTTTACTTGGAGTCTACTCTAAATCCAAACTCTCTACCTCCTGCTCCAGCCAAACCAGACAGATACTACAGAGTACCTGACTCGCACAAATTCCTTTATAAAAGCCCTGTGGCTGACCCAGAAACAATTTCCCAAGGTCCCAAAGGGGCTAAAGCTTCTGTGGCTAAAAATCCTGTGCCCTCTGAAAGGGATTCCAGAGCCCTAGATAGATGGGGGGAAAAGATATACACCTCAACTACTCTGGCTATGAGAGAATTAAATTGTCAGTTTCACATGCTGAAATATCAGCAATTCCTAATGTCTCAATTAAAACAAAAAATGAGCACACATTCTGAACAGTCTGAATTCAAGGAAATGCAGGATCTGTTGCATGCAGCTGAACAGGTGGGAAAATGTACTTTACAGTGTGGATTTGATTCATTGGAAGCTTCCTGTAGAGCAGCTGTTACTGGCTCTGTCATACGTAGACATGCTTGGTTAAAAGAACAAACCCTACCTGATCATGTTAAAGCAAAATTATTGGATGCACCTTTATAGCAGGATGTATTATTTGGTGTCAAAGCAGAAGAGGTTTTTAAAGAAAATGGAGGATAAGTCAAAGTCTATGCAGATGGTCAAGGATTTTTTTACAGGTACAACCCCCTCGTTTCAGCAGAAATTGGCCAACAAAAAACTGATCCTTTCCAGCTTCTGACAGATGACAGAGGGGCAAATACAGACGCCCAAGGGGCAGAGGTCAGTCACAAGGCCCTTACAAATCTCGCCAATGGGGTGCTGCTACCCAGAAAGGAGGAGAAGACAGGCCCCAAGGTAGCAGAAGACAAACACAATGACTCAACCCTCAAACTACCAAGCAAATCTCTCTTGGCAGCTCCCTTGGGAGGAAAATTAGCACTTTTTGCAGACAACTGGCACATCATCACAAAAAACAAATGGGTCCTAAACATTGTCTCACAAGGATACAGATTCCACTTTCATACCTTGCCAAGGATAAAAGGAATGCCAAACCTGCCATCAAATCAATGGGCAGAGGCACAGAAACAAATTACAGCTCATGGCCATGAGAGCCATTCAACAGGTACCTACACAGGAGCAAGGGCAAGGATTTTACTCGACTCTTTCTAGTACCAAGAAAGGTCAAAGCAGGGAGACCCATTCTGGATCTTTCAGCTCTGAACACCTAAGTACCAAAATTCAAGATGCTAACACTACAGCAGCTTCTTCCCATGCTGGGCAAGAATGATTGGCTAGTAATGTTGGACCTCGAGGAGGCATACCTGCATGACCCTATCAGACAAAATTGCAGAACATACCTCCACTTTATTGCAGGTTCAGCCCATTATCAATTCTCTGCACTGCCCTTTGGCTTATCTACTGTGCCCAGGGTCTTCACAAAATGCCTGGTACCAGTAATTGCATACTGCAGACAGAGGAATTCAAATATACCCATACCTGGACGACTGCCTTATTCAAGCAGAAAGCAAGGACATTCTTTTAAAGCATCTGGCATTTGTCAAACACCCAAGTTGCCTAGGGTACACAGTAAACGAAAAGAAATCAAAACTAGTGCCCTCACAAAACATAATATTCCTGGGTGCCAGCTTGAATACAACTGCCCAGATGGCTTATCTCATGCCAGACAAGCAACAACAGCTGACTCAATACTTCAAAATATGGCAACAAAGACCCAACTCCCTGCAAGAAAAATTCTGCAGGCCTTGGGATTCATGGCATCTTGCATACTACTAATACCATTTGTAAAACTGCATATGAGGAAATTACAGTGGTACCTGAAAAGCGTATGGACTCAGCACAGCCACAGCTTGGTAACAATGATACCACTCATTCCCTGCCTACAACAGGAGTTTCTATGGTGGGCACAGGCATGTCACCTCAACAAGGGTCAGCCTTTCACCTTAACCACAGCCAGGCAAACTATGACAACAGATGCATCAGACTATGCCTGGGGAGCACACATGGCAGGACAGTGCATTCAGGGCAAATGGACTACAGATCAAAGGCATCTGCATATCAATCAAAAAGAAATGCTAGCAGTACAGAATGCCCTAACAGCTTTCAAGGACCTCTTACACCCAGAACTAATAATAATAGACTGACAATACCACAGTAATGTGGTACATAAGCAAGGGGGCACACATTCCTACCCTCTATGCAAGCAAGCAGTGACCTTGTGGAACACAGCACTGTCTTACCAAGTTCAACTACAAGCACAATTCCTGCCAGGAAAGAAAAACACAATTGGCAGACAACCTAAGCAGAAACATCATGGATCCCCACGAGTGGAAACTTGAACCACAAGTATTTGCAATGATAACTCAGAAATGGGGATGCCCAGACATAGATCGGTTTGCCAACCCCCAAAACTACCAACTTCAAAAATTTTGCACAAGGACATTCCACCCACAAGCTTGGAAAGTGGACGCCTTCTCATTCAGTTGGAAATCATCAACAGTGTATGCCTTTCCTCCACTGCCTCTTTTAACAAAGGTACTGCTGAAAGCCAGATTAGCGGGGCCACAAATGATACTCATTGCACCAGACCGGCCACGCCAGCACTGGTATCCAATTCTAAGGGACATGGCACACGGCCCACCATGGATTTTACCACAAATTCCTCACCTGCTCACCCAGCGAGACAATCAGATTCTACACAGCCAGCCCAAGACTTTAAACCTGGCTGCATGGCAACTTAAGCAATCAGCCAACACCTCTATCCAAAGCTGTTATGGATGTCATCCTGGAGGCCAGGAGGCCCAACACCAGGAAAGTCTGTTCAGACAAATGGAAAAGATTTTGTGCCTGGAACCAGGCTAAAGGCCAAAATCCCCATGTTGCAAACATTCCTCAGATTCTACAATATTTAACTGAGATGTTGCACAAAGGACTTTCCTTTTCATCTATTAAGATCCACGCCTCAGCAATTTCAGCTCATTACAACACGGATCCTCCTTTATTTTCACATCCACTCCTACGACAGTACCTTAGAGGGGCTAAGAACATAACACCGCCCAGGAGAGCACCAACACCTACTTGGGATCTCAGCTTTGTTCTGGAAAAGCTTACACTGCCGCCCTTTGAACCAGCTTTTTCTGCTGATTTAAAATTTCTTTCATGGAAGACTGCCCTGCTACTAGCAATAACTTCGGCTAGAAGAGTCTCAGAGCTGCAGGCACTAATGGCGGTGGAGCCTTTCCTTATTTTTCATCAAAACAGAGTCTGTCTACGAACTAATCCTTCCTTTATGCCAAAGGTGTGGTATCCAGTGTGGCCCTAAACCAAACCACTCATTTGCCCACCTTTTTCCCAAAACCCCAGAACAAAGGAGAAAGACTCCTGCACTCTTTGGACATTCACAGGCAATTAAGTTACTACTTGGATAAAACTAAGGGTTTCAGAAAATCTGACCAGCTCTTTGTAGCCTATGCTACAGGATCACAAGGAAAAGCTATCTCAAAACAGACCATTTCAAAATGGATATGACATTGCATATGTTTCTGCTACACGCATCATGGGAAACCGGTACCTGCTAACATTAGGTCCCACTCCACCAGGGCTACAGCTACATCAGCAGCCTTTCTCGGGGGTGCCAACCAAGGATATTCTGGAAGCTGCAACTTGGAGTTCAGTGCACACCTTCACCAAACACCATCACTTACCTCTATATTCTAAGACTAGAGCTGGTTTTGCCACTGCAGTTTTGCAGGGCCTACTAGCTTCTTCTAACCCTGTCCAACTCCACCACCCATCCTTAGCTTTGGGATTTAACCCAAGTGTGATGGCTGCAGCAGGGTAACACAATGAACATAGTACAGTTTTGTACCTACCATAAATGTAGATGTTAGAGTGTTCACCCTGCTGCAGTCCAGGTTACCCTCCCTCCATCCCCTCTGAACTAGCTGGACTTATCTATACCTTTCTATCTTATACAACCTCTGGTGTATTTGCTTGTGCCTGAAGGTATTGTTTTATTTTTATATGTACATTTTTATATAGCAATAAATATATTGCCTACTTATTGGGGGCACCTGACATCTGGGGCAAGAAAAACTGAAGAAAATGGCTTCGGATGCCTCCTATATACCCCTGGCGCACTGACGTCAGGGAAGAAGCGACAGCAACAGACGCCAGACCAAGACTTTGGAATTCGGGCCGACTACTGGACCGCCTGACTGCAGGATAACCCAAGTGTGATGACTGCAGCAGGGTGAACACTCGAACATCTACATTTATGGTAGGTACAAAACTGTACTTTCTCTCTCTCTCTCTCTCTCTCTCTTAAGCATCAGGGCTATTCAGCCTGTCCCAGAAGAATGGGAACAAGGTTTCTACTCAAATTTTTCTGGTACCTAGAAAAGGCAATTCCTGGCGTCCTATCCTGGACCTGTCTATCCTAAACATTTTTGGTAATTCCAAAATTCAAGAGGCTAACTCTTCAGCTGCTTCCTATGCTAGGCAAAGATGTCTGGTTGGCAACATTGGATTTAAAGGAAGCCTACCTGCACATCCCAATAAAGGGAGTCTTGCAGAAGATACCTACGCTTCAAAGCAGGCTACATGCACTATCAGTTCTCTGCACTGCCCTTTGGCTTACCTACTGCGCCCAGGGTATTCACCAAGTGCTTGGCTCCAGTCATTGCATTTTGCAGGCAAAGAAATATTCAAATATACCCATATCTGGACGTTTGTCTAAGTCGGGCAGAAAGCCAGGACATACTATTAAATCATCTGGCATCTGTAAAGAAATTGCTAACTTCTCTGGGGTACACCATAAACAAAAAGAAATCGCATCTTGTGCCCTGCCAACAAATTGTATGAAGCTTGAATACAACTTCCCAGATGGGCCTACCTCACGCCAGAGAAGCAAGTTCATTTGACATCCTACTTCAAAACTACTGGCCACAAAGACCAAGCTATCTGCAAGGAAAATACTGCAATCCCTGGGGTTTATGGCCTCCTGCATTCTACTAATTCCATATGCACGACTGCATGAGGAAACTACAGTGGTATCTAAAAAGCCTATGGTGTCAACATTCTCAGGATCTAGAATCAATGATTCCTATCATACCTTGTCTACAGATAGAGTTCCTTTGGTGGGCAGAGGCCTGTCACCAAAACAAGGGACTGCCATTCACTCTACCCCCTGCCGCCCAAACCGTAACAGATTCATCAGACTATGCATGGTGGCCTCACTTGGCAGGGAAGTGTATTCAGGGCAGATGGAACCCAAGTCAAATGCACCTGCATATCAGTCAAAAAGAATGCTCTGACAGCCTTCAAGGACCACAATTCTTCCAGGACAATTATTGGTAAAGACTGATACCACCACTGTTGTGTGGTACATAAACAAGCAGGGAGGAACCCTCTCTGCAGACTAGCCATGGCTCTGTGGAACACAGCCTTGAGCTACCAAGTGCACCTACAGGCTCAATTCCTGCCAGGAAAGCTAAATACACTGGCAGACGACCTAAGCAGAAATCTCATGGACCCACACAAGTGGAAACTGGAACCAAATATATTCATCATATTTAGACACAAATTGGGGAGCCTAGAGATAGACCCGTTTGCCCCCCCCCCCCCCCACAACTATTAAGTGGACAAATTCTGCACAAAGACTCCCCACAAACCAGCTTGGAAAGTGGATGCCCTGCCTTTCCCCCTCTGCCTCTCCTCTCCTCTCCAAAGTACTACTAAAGATCAAACAGGACAAGCCAAGGACAATACTTATTGCACCAGACTGGCCACACCAATACTGGTATCCCCTCTTGTGCAGTCACTGCTGGCACCATGGCACCTGCCTCATACCCCTAGCCTGCTGTCCCAGCAGGAGGGCCAGATTCTGCACCCACAGCTGCAAACCCTGAACCTGGCAGCCTGGCTAATTACCTGATATCTCCGCTACCATTCCTCGGTAAGCAAGTGATGGATGTCATTCTGGAGGCAAGGAGGCCTAGTACTAGAAAATCCTATGCTGAAAAATGGAAAAGATTCTGTTCCTGGAACCAAACTCCGGGAATAAACACAGCAGCGCCCAATTTACCTCAGATTATTCAATACTTGACTGAGATGCTTCACAAGGGCCTTTCCTTTTCCTGCATCAAAATTCATGCCTCAGCCATTTCAGCTCTTTGCAATACAGAACCACCCCTCTTCTCTCATCCACTGTTAAAGCAGTTCCTCAGAGGCCAAAAATTTAAGACCACCCAGGAGAGCCCCTACTCCAGCCTGGGACCTTAACATTGTATTGGAAAAGCTCGCTCTACCTCCCTTTGAGCCAGCTGCAACTGCAGAGTTGAAATTCCTTTCTTGGAAAACAGCTTCCTTCTAGCCATCACTTCAGCAAGAAGGGTGTCTGAATTACAGGCCCTCATAGCAGTGGAGCCTTTCATCATCTTTCATGCGGACGGTGTCCCTCAAGACCAATCCCTCCTTCATGGTATCCAGTGTGGCCCTTAATCAGTCTATTCATTTGCCAACCTTCTTTTCTAATCCACAGAACAAAGGGGAACGTATACTGCACTCTTTGGCCGTACAACTTAGATTTTACTTGGACAGGACTAAACCTCTCAGGAAATCTGAACAACTGCTGGTTGCATTTGCTGCGGGGGCAGAGGGGAAGGCCATTTCAACGAAAAACATTTCTAAGTGGCTAGGCCACTGCAATAATTTCTGCTATAAACACCATGGAAAACCTACCCCACAGGGGATAAGACCACATTCAACCAGGGCTGCAACTACCTCTACAGCTTTTCTCAGAGGTGTCCCTACCGGGGACATCCTAGAAGCTGCTACCTGGAGTTCTGTACATACATTCACCAAGCATTACCACTTGCCAATTTTTTCTAAATTCAGAGCTGGCTTTGCCACTGCAGTCTTGCAGGTCCTTATAGCTGGTCCTAATGCTATCTAATTACCTCCTTCCATCCTTGGCTTTGGGAATCTACCCAAATGTGATGACTGCAACAGTGAAACACGAAGAATATAGTACAGTTGTGTAGATGTTAGTGTGTTCACTGTTGCAGTCCTGGTTACCCTCCCTCCAGCCCCTTGACTTCTATTGACTTGTATCTCTGTTCTTGATTACTACGCTTAAAGCTTTTTGGTTTATTTTTTTGTTTGAGGTGTAACCTTGTATATAATTGCTTCCCATTATGGGGGCACTTGACACCTGGGGCAAGAAAAACTGATGTAATGCGTCTGCTGCATGCTTTATACCCCTGACTACCTGACTTCATGGAAGATGAGACGGCAACCGATGCAGGACGCAAGACTTTGATAATCAGGCCGACTGAGGGCTACTGCAAGCAGATAACCCAAATGTGATGACTGCAACAGTGAGTACACTCTAACATCCACATTTATGGTAAGTGTACACAACTGTACTTTATCTCTGACAGGGTAGCCCTCGGCCGGCCCGAATACCATAGACTTGATATTTTTGCATTGGTTGCTGTCACTTGAGGACTGACGTCAGGTAGTCATTAGCATGAAGTAAGGCAGCAGACGCCATTACATTGTCTTTCTTGCCATGAGCCAGAAGCAGTTTGCATGAGTGCTGGTCAGCCACTACCTGAGTATCGTTTTTGAATTGAAGTTGAAGTCTTCTAAAGCTAAGTACCCCTTTGGGGATCATTTTTTCTTGCACCAACTGATGTCGGAAAAAATTAACTGTCTTGCCTGTGGAAAGCAAATAACACGCAGAGACTTCCACTCTTACTGCGTAACTTTAGGCCCAGACCACAACATCCCCTGTTGTCACTTGTGTTTTGTTCAATGCCAGAACTATCTATCATCGGGCCCTTACTGCAGCCGAATAATTTCGTTTACAGTCCTTGAATTCCGATATGGTTTCGGTTAGCCATCCCACAGCAGATCTTCCAAAAAAATAAAGATAAAGACAAGACCGCAGAGGTCCAAACCTACAGACGATGCTTCTGTTAAGTTGGTAGTCAGTCCTCTGGTACTCGGGCGCTTTCGCAGCCACTGATGCCTGCTTCAGTTGATTCGCAGACTGCTACAGAGACCCTTTCCGAGTTTCGTTTGTCACAAAACTCTTAATCCTGCGGTCATCTCAACCTTGGATGGCCATGGAACTGCTGAGCAGGTACCGGTTTCCGAGAATCTTTCGCACTACCGAATCTCTACACAAACCGACGTGTCATTAGTGGCCACCGTTCTTTCAGAAAGAGTTTCTTAGGCCCAGGGTTCGAACCACACCTAAGAAACCGACCCACTCTCAGGTGCCTGCTACCTTGCCTCAGTCGCAAATGCTTAAAATGGCGGAAGACCTTAAGCTGATCAGGGGAAGCCAAGCTACCCCCTCAGAGAGATCTGTCCTCTGTAGTTTTGTCTGAACAAGAGTCAAATGAATCTGATGCATGAAGACATGCAACCCCTTTCCACTTATGAGGATTCTAATGCAGAGGACTCCAGTCTTTCAGCCTCTCCCCAGTAGATTTTTCCTTTGGGGAAACCCTGCATACTTTAAGGGAGCATCTCCAATGGGAGAGTCGGGGCTTTCCTCAGTCTGAGACTCTGGGGAATTTTTTGATCTTCCCACAGCACAGATCCTTTGCCATCCCCCCATTCCTGGATGTTGTGGAGGATGTTTTCCTCGGTTCCAGCTTGACTCCTGATGCCCTACCTCCTGCTCCCAGAAAACCAAACCGGTACTATAGGATCCCTAACTCTCTCAAATATCTTTAAAAATCCAACAGCTGACCCTGAGGTCATTTCTCAAGGGCCAAAAGGGATTATAAAGCAACCTCTGCTAAGAGTCCCACCCCCTCAGCCTGGCATTCCCGAGCTTTGGGCAGATGGTGTAAAAAAAAAAAAAAAAAAGTACACCCCTCCAGCTACTCTTGCTATCAGGGAACGACATTTCAGCCGCATACCTTGGAACTGCTTAAAAAAAAATTTCCTTTCCTGCTTGGGCAGATTCTAAAGAATTGCAAGACTTAATGCATTCTGCAAATCAAGTAACTAAACGCACTTTGCATTTTGGTTTTGACACCGTAGAAGCTTCTTGCAGTCACTAGATCTGTCATTGGAAGATATGCATGGCTTAAGGATTTCTTACAGGTCCAGCCCTACTAGGTTCAGGAGGCATTGTTTTTCCAAGCAACAGGTCCTTTCGTGCCCAGCCTAGGCCCCTTGAGGTTGCAGTCTCCTCTTCGTGACGTCAGGTCGTCAGGGGTATAAAACATGCAGCTGATGCCATTTTATTCAGTCTGTCTTGCTGCGTGGTGCTTGAAGCAGTTCGCAAGCGCCGGTCGGCCGACTCCTGAAATTTTCACATTCGAGTTTCAGAACCGAAGTCTTCAACTAAAGCCAAGTACCCCATTGGGGAAACTTTTTCTTGCTCCTTACCGATGTCCGTAAAAGTTAATAATTGCATTACTTGTGGGAAGCAAATACCTCATAAGGATTCTCATTTGTACTGTATTCCTTGCCTAGGCCCAGATCATAACGTGCCTTGCTGTTGAGTTTGTGCTAGATTTAACCAGCGCACTATTAAGCATCTGTATATTTTTGCTTCAAAATATTTTGGCTCCAGATTTAATTACCCAGAAATGTCGGTTAGCAATCAGACTACCAGAGTTCACAAAAAACGCAAGAAAGAGACCGTTGAGGTCCAAAACCAACGAAGCTTCTCCTAAGCCAGTCGCCGGTACTCAGTGATGCGCTTTCACAGCCCCTGATACCCGCTACTTTTGAATCGCAGGCGTCTACCAAGAACCATGCAGAGTCCGGTATGCCGCGAGATTCTCAGAGTATTGAACCCACGGATGTCTCTCCCTTGGATGGGTCTGGAGCTGCTGAGCAGGCACTGGCTTCTGAGGGCGTTTTCAGGCCTCAACAGACGCCAGCTTCAGAAATGAGATCAAAAACATTTAAGTCTAAAAAACCGACGCATGAGCCATGTGCTCAGGCTCTTATGCCTAAAAAACAGATCAAAATGGCTGAGGACTTAATTACCTTGATCAGGGGTTCCCAACCCCTCTCCCCCCTTGCTAAGAGGCATGGCAAGACACTGATTATGAATCTTCAGATCAGGTTTCCATTTCTTCTGATCGGGAATTTTCTTTAACACCCTATGAGGTTTCAGATGCAGAAGAATCCATCCCATCTGCATCTCCTCCTGAGGATTATTTTTTTGGAGAAACCTTGCATACTTTAAGGGAACATTTTCATTGGGAGTGTCAGGATTTCTCTGAATCAAAAAAGAGGCTTAGGGATTTCCTCCTCCTTCCTCGGCATAGGCCTTTGGCTATACCTCCTGTATTGGACAATGTTGATGTGTTTTCAGAATCAAGCATGGGTCCTGATTCCCTACCTCCAGCTCCTAGTAAGCCAGACAGATGTTACAGGGTTCCTGACTCCCACAAATTTCTATTCAAAAATCCTGCTGCTGATCCTGAAACTATCTCACTGGGTCCCAAAGGTGTAAAGGCCTCTACAGCCAAAAATCCTACCCCCTCTGATAGAGAATTCAGGGCGCTGGATATATGAGGAAAGAAGGTTTATACCTCTGCAACCTTGGCAATTAGGGCCTTAAACTGCCAGTTTCATATGCTTAAATAGCAATAGCATGTTATGGGCTTATTGAAACAGAAAATTGTTGATTTCTGATTGTGTGAAAAATAAAGAATTACAGGAATTATTGCATTCAGCAGAACAGGCTGGAAAGCATACTTTGCAATGTGGTTTTGATTCTTTGGAGGCCTCTTGCAGGGCCGCAGTTACTGGATATGTGATTAGAAGGCATGCCTGGCTCAAGGCGCAAACTCTGCCTGATCATGTTAAAGCTAAATTGTTGGATGCCCCTTTACAGCATGATACTCTGGTAATAAGGCAGAAGAGGTTTTAAAGAAAATGGAAGACTAAGCTAAATCTATGCAAACTGTAAAAGATTTCTTACAAGTGCAGCCACCTATATTCAGTAGGCACTGGCCTGCTAAAAATTGGTCCTTTCCTGTGTCCAACAGCCTCTCAAGGCAAATCCAGGCACTCAAAAGGCTCTAGATACCAATCCCAGAGTTCTTACAGGTCAAAGCAATGGGGTGCCTCCACCTCCAAATCTGGAGGGGGGAAAGCACAACCCTACAGTAAGCCGTCTCAATGACTTCCCTCTTCCATCACCAAGCGCTTATCTTTTAGCAGTCCCCTTGGGGGTTGGGAATTAGCACTTCATGCTCAAAATTGGCAGTTAATTACCCAAGACAAGTGAGTATTAAACATAGTATCCCAGGGGTACAGATTTCATTTCCATACTTTGCCAATTCCAAACGGTTGGCCATTCTGCCACAAAATCAATGGGCAGAGGCTCAAACAAGTTACGTCCCTCATGGATATGGGGGCTATTCAACCAGAACAGGAAAAAGGACACTGTTTTTATTCAAGACTGTTCCTGGTTCCCAGAAAAGACTATGCCTGGCATCCAATACTGGACTTATCAATTTTGAACACGTTCCTGGACATTCCAAATGTCAAAATGCTGACTTTACAGCAGCTACTGCCTATGCTGGGCAGGAAAGCTTGGTTAGTGACTCTAGACTTGAGGCATACCTGCATATCCCAATAAGGGAATCGTGCAGAAGATACCTCCACTTCAAGGCAGATTTTTTGCATTACCAATTCTCTGCACTGCCCTTTGGCTTATCTACTGCGCCCAGAGTCTTTACAAAGTGCCTGGCACCAGTAATTGCATTTTGCAGACAAAGAAGCATACAAATTTATCCTTACCTTGACGACTGTCTCATTCACGCAGAGAACAAGGACATTCTTCATCATCTGGAGTTTGTAAAAAGGCTTCTAACATGCCTAGGGTACACAAACAAAAAGAAATCACAACTGGTACTCTCAAAAAATTACATTCTTGGGTGCAAGCTTGAATACAACTGCTGAGATGGCTTACCTTACGCCAGGCAAACAAAGGCAACTGACTATATTTCAAACAGATGGCCACAAAAACCCAGCTATCTGAAAGACAAATTCTGCAGGCCTTGGTGTTCATGGCCTCCTGCATTCTTCTAATGCCATATGCAAGGCTGCATATGAGGAAACTTCAATGATACCTAAAAAGCTTATGGAGTCGACATTCACAGCCTGGAAACAATAATTACTATCATTCCTTGCCTGCAACTAGAGTTCCTTTGGTGGGCAGAGGCCTGCCACCAGAACAATGGACTCTCATTTATTCCACCCCCTGCCGCAAAAACCCTGACTACGGACGCATCGGATTACGCTTGGGAGGGGGGGGCATCTGACAGGGAGTTGCATTCCGGGCCAGTGGAGCCCAAATCAAATGCACCTACATATCAATCAGAAAAGAGATGCTAGCTGTACAGAATGCTCTTGACCGCCTTCAAGGACCATCTTCATCCAGGACAACTACTGATAGTCAACACCACAGTCATGTTGTACATAAGCAG
Source organism: Protopterus annectens (assembly GCF_019279795.1). NCBI lineage: Eukaryota > Metazoa > Chordata > Ceratodontiformes > Protopteridae > Protopterus > Protopterus annectens. The sequence continues at coordinate 944,504,119 of NC_056731.1, read as the reverse complement.
GGGGGTGCCCATTCCTACCCCCTTTGCAGACTAGCCATGGCATTGTGGAACACTGCTTTGACTTATCAAATACATCTACAAGCTCAATTCCTGCCAGGAAAGCAAAATACTCTGGCAGACGCACTAAGCAGAAATCTTATGAACCCACACGAATGGAAACTGGATCCACAAATCTTCAGCATGTTGACACGCAAATGGGGGAGCCCAGACATTGATCTTTTTGCCTCACCCCAACACTATCAGTTGGACAAATTCTGTACAAGGATTCATCACAAAAAAGCTTGGAATGTGGATGCCCTATCCTTCAGCTGGATCAGTCTGCCTTTCCCCCTCTGCCTCTGTTCTCCAAGGTCTTGCTAAAAGTCAGACAGGAAAAACCAAAAATGATTGTTTGCTCCAGACTGGCCTAGTCAACACTGGTACCTGCTACTGCGCAATATGTCGCACCTTCCTCCATGGTGCCTGCCTCAGACGCCTTACCTACCGTCTCAGCAGAACCTTCAAGTTCTGCACACTCAGCTCCAAACTCTGAATCTTGCAACATGGCTAATCAATTAATTTCACCAGTTACATCTCTCAACAAACCTGTGATGGATGTCATTTTGGAGGCTAGAAGGCCTAGTACTGGAAAATCCTGTGCTGACAAATGGAAAAGATTCTGTGCCTGGAACCAATCTCAAGGGATGAGCACAGCAGCGAACAATTTACCTCAGATTTTACAATACTTAACTGAGATGCTTCACAAAGGCCTGTCTCTTTCCTCCATTAAAATCCACGCCTCAACCATTTCAGCTCATAACACAGAACCTCCCCTCTTCACTAATCCACTGCTCAAGCAGTCCCTCAGAGGGGCCAACAATTTGAGACCACCCAGAAGAGCTCCAACCCCAGCCTGGGACCTTAACTTTGTTTTGGAGAAACTCTACCTCCTTTCGAGGCAGCTGATTCTGCAGACTTAAAATTTCTTTCTTGGAAAACAGCTTTCCTTTTAGCAATCACTTCAGCTAGAAGGGTATCTGAATTACAGACCCTTATGGCAGTGGAGCCTTTCATCATCTTTCATGCGGACAGGGTGTCCCTCAGAACCAATCCATCCTTCATGCCCAAGGTGGTATCCAGTGTGGCTCTTAATCAGTCCATTAATTTGCCAACCTTGTTTCCCAATCCACAGAACAAAGGGGAACGGATACTGCATGCCTTAGATGTGCACATACAACTTAGATTCTACTTGGACAGGACTAAACCTCAAAGGAAATCCGAACAACTGGCAGCATTTGCTGCAGGGGCAGAGGGGAAGGCTATTTCAAAGCAAACCATTTCTAAATGCATAGGCCATTGCGTTCATTTCTGCTATAAGCACCATGGGAAACCTATCCCCCAGGGGGTCAGACCTCACTCCACCAGGGCTGCATTTACCTCTATGGGCTTTCTCAGAGGCGCCCCTACCAGGCACATCCTAGAAGCTGCTACCTGGAGTTCTGTACACATTTCACCAAGCATTACCATTTTTCTCTAAATCCAGAGCTGGCTTTGCCACTGCAGTCTTGCGCAGGGCCTTATAGCTGGCCCTAATGCTATTTAAATTCCTCCTCCCAACCGTAGCTTTGGGAATCTACCCAAATGTAATGACTGCAACAGTGAAACACGAAGAACATAGTACAGTTGTGTACACTTACCATAAATGTAGATGTTGGTGTATTCACTGTTGCAGTCCTGGTTACCCTCCCTCCAGCCCCCTAACTACTTTTGGTTATACCTCTACTTTCCTTTACTATGCTTAAAAGCTTTTTGGTGTATTTGCTTTTTTTTGTTGGAGGTATATCATTGCACTTTTATATTTAATTGCTTCCCATTAGGGGGGCACCTGACATCTGGGGCAAGAAAAACTGATGTAATGACGTCTGCTGCATGTTTTATACCACTGACGACCTGATGTCAAGGAAGAAGAGACAGCAACCGACGCAGGACCCAAGACTTTAATCAGGCCGACTGGGGGCTACCTGCAAGCAGATAACCCAAATGTAATGACTGCAACAGTGAATAGACTTTTAACATCTACATTTATGGTAAGTGTACACAACTGTACTTTTGCAAGTGTTGGTCGGCCATCTCCTGAAGTTTTCGTTCGAGTTTCAGATCCGAAGTCTTCAACAAAGCTAAGTACCCCGTTGGGGATCCTTTTTCTTCTCTAAACCGTTGTCGGTAAAAGTTAACAATTGTATTTCTTGTGGAAAGCAAGTATCTCATAAAGATTTTCATTCTTACTGCATTCCTTGCTTTTAGGCCCAGACCACGATGTCCCTCGCTGTCTGTTTTGTGACTTGTTCAAACCTCTAACCATTCGTAGTCCATTTTCGCATCTAAATATTTTGGTACTCTGTTCAATTATCCAGAAATGGCTTCAGTAAGCCACCCAACTACCAACATTCTGAAAAAAATGCAAAGATAAGGACAAACCGCATAGGTCCAAAGCTGCTGATGATGCTTCTGTTAAGCTAGTCGCCAGTTTGCCGGTACTCAGTGAGGCGCTTATGCATCCCCCGATACCTGCTACATCAGATTCGCAGGCCTCTACTGACACCCATTCGGGGTTCGACTGTGGAACCTGCAGATGCCTATACCTTGGATGGGTCCGGAGCTGCTGTGCAGGCACTGGCTTCTGAGGGTGTATTCAGGCCTACTGACTTGCATATTAAACAGACGCCATCTTCAAGGACTAAAACTCGATCCATGCCTAGAAAACAGACGCCCAGACCGCATGGTCAGGCCCCTATGCCTAAAAAAACAAATAAGAATGGCTGAAGACCTTATTACTCTAATCGGGAAGCCACCCTTCTCCCTCTGAGACCTAGAACTGATTTTCGTTCTGATTCTTTTGATCACGATTCTGAAATTTCTGTTTTCTCTGATCAGGAGTTGCCCTTATCTACCTATGAGGATTCTGATGCAGAGGACTCCATTCCCTTTGCTTCCCTTCCAGAGGATTTCTCTTTTGGTGAAAGTTTGCATACTCTTAGGGAGCATTTCTGCTGAGAAAGCCAGGATTATTCTGACTCCAAAAAGAGGCTTAGGGAATTCTTACTCCTACCTCAGCACAAGCCTTTAGCTATCCCTCCTGTACTGGACATTGTAGATGCCTTCTTGGAATCTAGCCTGGCCCCTGACACTTTACCTCCGGCTCCCAGAAAACCTGACTGGTATTAGAGTACCTGACTCCCACAAGATGTTCATCGTGCATACAGCTGCAGTCATAACAGATGGGTTCTCCTGCCGTCAGGCGGGTCCTCGGTCGGCCGAATTCCAAAGTCTAGGTCCGGCGTCGGTTGTCATCGCTTCTTCCCTGACGTCAGTGCAACAGGGGTATAAAAGAACCAGCCGACGCCATTTTCTTCAGTCTTTCTTGCCGCGCGGTGCCCGAAGCAGTTCAAGTGCCGGTTGGCCAGCTCCTGAAATTACGAAAATATTGCAACCGAAGTAGTCTTGAAAGCTAAGTACCCCGTTGGGGAAACTTTTCTTGCCTTAGGCCAATGTCAGACAAAGTTAATAATTGTATTTCATGTGGGAAGCAAATACCGCATAAGGATTTCCATTCCCTCTGTATTCCTTGTTTAGGCCCAGACCACGACGTCTCGGTCTGTCGCTTTTGTGCTACATTCAACAAACGCACCATAAAGCGCCGGGCGGAGTTCGCCTAGCATTATTTTGGCAAAAAAATTTAACTGCATTATGTCGTCGGATACTCAGACTCCAGTTTTGTCTAAAAAGCGCAAAGATAAGGACCGACACACTAGGTCCGCGGCCTCTACCGACACCACGCCAAAGCCGACTACACCTGGTCTGGTTCTCAGCGAGGCGCCTATGCAGCCCCTGACTACCGACGACACTTCATTGGCGGTGTCTCCTGTGCCCGAGGTCGCAGGCTCCTCGGCCCACACCCCGACTACAGATACCGAAGCCACTCTTGGCGGTGAATCTCAAAATGTGAACAGGTATACCTCCACTCAAGGTGTCTTCAGACCTTCCTCTTCTTTTTCCATCAAGGCTTTCATCAAGTCTAAAGCAGCCATGCATTCTAAGAGACAAGCTACACAGGGCCCATCTCCAGGCCCCATGCCTAAAAAAAAAGATGCTTAAAATGGCTGAGGATTTAATTACTCTTATCAGGGGTTTTGTCACAAGACAAATGGATCCTGGACATTATAAACAGAGGCTACAGATTCCATTTTCACACCCTTCCAAAAATGAGGCATGCCAAACCTGCCACACAATCGAAGGGCAGAGGCACAAAGACAAATTTCAGATCTTATAGACATGAAAGCTATTGAAGAGGTACCTACGCACGAACAAGGTCAAGGTTTTTATTCCAGACTATTCCTGGTACCAAGGAAGGGAAAAGATTGGAGACCTATTTTGGACCTATCCATCCTAAACACATTTCTACTCGTACCAAAATTCAAGATGCTCACTCTACAGCAGCTTCTTCCCATGCTGGGCAAGGAGTCTTGGCTGGTAACATTGGACCTCAAGGAGGCATACCTGCATGTCCCAATCAGACAAAATTGCAGAAGATACCTCAGATTTCTTGCAGGTTCAACCCATTATCAATTCTCTGCACTGCCCTTTGGCTTATCTACTGCGCCCAGAGTATTCACGAAATGCCTGGCATCAGTAATTGCCTACTACAGACTTCAAGGGATACAAATTTACCCTTATTTGGACGACTGCCTGATCCAAGCAGACAGCAAGCACATTCTTCTGAAACATCTGGCTTATGTAATAATGTTGTTGAATTCTCTGGGGTACACAGTCAACAAAAAGAAATCAAGGCTAATACCCACTCGAAAATAATTTTCCTTGGTGCCAACTTGGACACAAACACCCAGATGGCCTACCTCACGCCAGAGAAGCAGGGGCCACTAACTCAATACTTCAGAACACTAGCAAATTGCACCAGGCTGACTGCAAGGAAAATCCTGCAGGCTCTGGGATTCATGGCATCTTGCATCTTACTAATCCCATGTGCAAAGCTGCATATGAGGAAACTTCAATGGTACCTGAAAAACCTATGGTCTCAACACAGCCACAGTTTGGAATCAATAATACCACTAATTCCATGTCTTCAAAAGGAATTTGTGGTGGGCTCAAGCATGCCAAACAAACACAGGTCTCCCATTCAGCAAGCCTCAAGCAAATCAAGTCATCACAACAGACGCCTCGGACTACGCCTGGGGGGCGCACATGACAGATCGGTGCATTCAGGGCAAATGGTCCCAAAAAGAAAAGCACCTTCACATCAATCAAAAGGAAATGCTAGCAGTAATAAATGCTATTATAGCTTTCAAAGACCTTCTGCAACCAGGTCAACTATTAAGGACGGACAACACCACAGTAAGTGGTACATAAACAGGGAGGAACCCATTCATACCCCCTATGCAGACTGGCCATGTCACTTTAGAACATGGCCCTGGACTTACAAATCGAACTACAAGCACAGTACTTGCCAGGCAAGGAAAACACGCTGGCAGACAACCTAAGCAGAAATCTGACAGATCCACACGAATGGAAGTTGCATCCTCAAGTTTTGCCTCCCACAAAAATCACCAATTGACAAAATTCTGCTCAAGGATTTTTCATCCAAAGGCCTGGAGAGTGGACGCTCTCTTTTTCAGTTGGACATCAATGACAGTTTATGCCTTTCCACCTCTTCCTCTGCTGCCCAAAGTTCTATTAAAAACCAGAGCAGACAGACCAAAGATGATTCTCATTGCTCCAGACTGGCCAAGACAACACTGGTACCCACTCCTGAGGAGCCTGACTCATTCCCCACCATGGACCCTGCCTCTAATGCCTCCTCTTCTGACTCAGCACAGCTTCAAAACTCTTCAGTCAGCTAAAAACACTCAATCTAGCCACATGGAAGATTCTTTAGTATCACAACAGACCCTACTCTCCAAGGAGGTGCAGGATGTCATTTTGGAGGCCAGAAGGCCGTCTACTAGAAAAGCTTACTCTGCAAAATGGAAACGGTTGTGTGTCTGGAATGAGATAAAGGGCCAGGATCCTGGAAAACTGAATTTACCTCAAATATTACAGTATCTAGCTGAGCTGCTAAGCAGTGGACTTTCATTCTCCTCCAAAATCCATGCCTCAGCCATTTCTGCAGAATACAACACTGATCCACCCTTATTCTCTCACCCCCCTCTTAAGACAGTTCCTCAGAGGGGCTAAGAATCTAAAACCCACAAGGAAACCACCAATACCTGCTTGGGATCTCAATTTCATTCTAGAAAAGCTGACCTTGCCTCCTTTTGAGCCAGCTGCCTCATCAGATTTGCAATATTTGTCCTGGAAAACAGCTTTCCTTCTGGCTATTACCTCAGCTCGTAGGGTATCGGAACTACAAGCTCTCATGGCTGTGCAGCCATTTATCTTCCATCAGGACAGAGTTTCCTTACGAACCAACCCGTGCTTTATGCCAAAAGTGGTATCCAGGGTAGCTTTGAATCAGGCTATACATTTACCTACCTTTTATCCTAATCCTCAAAATAAAGGGGAGAGATTACTACACTCCTTGGACATCCACAGACAACTGCGTTATTATTTGGACGGAACAAAGCCTTTCAGAAGATCAGAACAGCTCTTTGTGTCCTCTGCTATAGGAGCTCAAGGAAAGCCAATTTCCAAACAGACTATCTCAAAATGGATAGCCCACTGCATATGCTTTTGCTATTCTTTTCATGGCAAAACTGTACCCACAGGCATCAGATCTCACTCCACAAGGGCCACGGCTACCTCTGCAGCTTTTCTCAGAGGAGTTCCTACCAAAGATATTTTGGAAGCAGCCACTTGGAGTTCTGTGCATACCTTCTCCAAGCACTACCACCTTCCATTATACTCCAAATCTAGAGCGGGCTTTGCCACTGCAGTCTTGCAGGGCATTCTGGCTCCTCCTAGTTCCACCTAGTGCCTACCACCCCTTTCTTAGCTTTGGGATTCTACCCATCTGTTATGACTGCAGCTGTATGCACAATGAACATAGTACAGTTTTGTACCTACCATAAATGTAGATGTTCGAGTGCGAATACAGCTGCATTCCAGGTTTCCCTCACTCCTTCCCCTCTTGGGACAGGCCTATAGGCTAACACCTCCTCATGCAACCTGATTGGGGTATTGATTCTTGATGTATTTGCTTGCACTACTGTATTTTGATTATATGCCATTGCTTTATTACACAAATTTATGTTTTGCCTTCCTTCTGGGGGCACCTGACATCTGGGGCAAGAAAAACTGAAGAAAATGGCGTTGGCTGGTTCTTATACCCCTGTCGCACTGACGTCAGGGAAGAAGCGACGACAACCGACACAGGACCTAGACTTTGGAATTCGGCCGACCGAGGACCTGCCTGACGGCAGGAGAACCCATCTGTTATGACTGCAGCTGTATTGGCACTCTAACATCTACATTTATGGTAGGTACAAAACTGTACTTTCCTCTTTAGGAATCCTACTGCGGATCATGAGACCATTTCACAGGGACCGAAAGACATTAAGGCTACTACTGCCAAAAACCCTATCCCCTCTGATAGAGATTCCAGAGCCCTGGGCAGATGGTGTAAGAAGGTATACACTTCTGCTACTTTGGCCATTAGGGCCTTAAACTGCCAGTTTCATATGCTAAGGTATCAGCAGCATATTATTGGATTGCTTAAACAGAAAATGATTCCTGACTTTGCTGAAAATAAAGAATTACAGGATGTGATGCTTTCTGCTGAACAAGTTGGAAAACATACTTTGCAGTGTGGTTTTGATTCATTAGAGGCATCTTGCATGGCTGCTGTAACTGGGCCTGTACTTGGAAGGCATGCCTGGCTTAAGAAGCAAACTTTGCCAGATCATGTTAAAGCTAAATTACTGGATGCTTCCTTAAACCAAGACAGCCTATTTGGCAACAAAGCAGTAGTAGTACTTAAAAAGATGGAGGAAAAAGCTAACTCTATGCAAACTTGATCCTCCCAGATTTAGTAGGCACTGGCCTTCTAAGAATTGGTCATTTCCTGCTCTTCCAGGCCGTCAGTCCAAACCCAGGACCAGCATACCACCCAGGCTTCAGTCTCAAGGTACTCACAGGCCTAAGCAGTGGGGGGCTCCCACTTCCAAAGCTGGAAGTAGTAAGACCCCCCCCCCCATGGTAAACTGTCACAATGACTTAACTTTAAACCTTCCAAACCCTGCTCAACTGACTTTCCTTTTAGGGGGAAAGATTGACCTGCATGCAAAAAAACTGAGAACTCAAGACAAGTGGGTTTTAAAATAGTTTCCCAAGGATACAGATTCCACTTGCACTCCTTACCATCCCCAAACGGTTGACCAGACCTACCCCCAAATCAGTGGGCAGAGGCTCAAAAGCAGGTTTTCTCTCTTCTAAGTATCAGGGCTATTCAACCTTTCCCAGAAGAGGAATGGGGGCAAGGTTTTTACTTGAGACTTTTCCTGGTACCCAAAAAAGACCATTCCTGGCATCCTATCCTGGACCTGTCTGTCCTAAACATCTTTTTGGTAATCCCAATATTCAAAAGGCTAACTCTTCAACTACTTCCCATGCTAGGCAAAAATGCCTGGTTGGCAACACTGGATTTAAAAGAAAGCCTACCTGCACATCCCAATAAGGGAATCTTGTAGAAAATACCTACGCTTCAGAGCAGGCTACATGCACTATTAGTTCTCTGCACTTCCCTTTTGCTTCTCTACTGCACCCAGGGTATTCACAAAGTGCCTAGCTCTAGTCATTGCATTCTACAGGCAAAGTAATATTCAAATATACCCATACCAGGACGATTGTCTAATTCAGGCAGAAAGCCAGGACATACTATTAAATCTGGCATTTGTAAAGAAATTGCTAACTTCTCTGTAGTACACCATAAACGAAAATAAATCACATCTAGTACCCTGCCAACAAATTGTATTCCTGGGAGCAAGCTTGAGTAAAACTTCCCAGATGGCTTAACCTCACGCCAGAGAATCAAGTTTGACAGCCTACTTCAAACTACTGGCCACAAAGACCCAGTTATCTGCAAGGAAAATACTGCAAGCCTTGGGGTTCATGGTCTCTTGCATTCTAATTCCATATGCTTAGATTCATAGATTAGATTCATAGATTAGTATTAAGCTAACTGCCATTGCAAGCCATTTTAAGCCTAGTCAATTATCCCTTGAGACTCAAACCCTGCACCTTGTGTTTGTAAGGCAAACACCTTAACCATTAGGCCACCCTCCCAACCCTGCATATGAGGAAACTACAATGGTATCTAAAAAGGCTATGGTGTCAACATTCTCAAAACCTAGAATCAATGATTCCTATCATCCCTTGTCTAAAGATAAAGTTCTTTTGGTGGGCAGAGGCCTGCCACCACAACAAGGGACTGCCATTCACTCTACCTCCTGATGCCCAAACCCCAACAACAGACTCATCAGACTATGCATGAAGGGCTCACTTGGCAGGGCAGTGCATTCAGGGCAAATGGAACTAAAGTCAAATGAACCTGCATATCGATCAAAAATAAATGTTAGCTGTACAGAATGCTTTGACAGCCTTCAAGGACCACATCCTTCCAGGACAATTATTGGTAAAGACAGCCAACACCACTGTTGTGGTACAAATGCAGGGGGGTACCCACTCATACCCTCTCTGCAGACTAGCCATGGCTCTGTGGAACACTGTCTTGAGCTACTAAGTGCATCTACAAGCTCAATTCCTGCCAGGCAAGCTCAAATACACTTGCAGACGTCCTTGGCAGAAATCACATGGACCCACACGAGTGGAAACTGGAACCAAATATATTCAACATTTTGAGAAACAAATGGGGGATCCCAGAGATGGACCTGTTTGCCTCCCCTCAGAACTACCAGTTGGACAAATTCTGCACAAGGACTCCCCACAGACAGGCTTGGAAAGTGGATGGCCCTGTCCTTCACCTGAAAAGATTTATCAGTCTATGCCTTTCCCCCTCTGACTCTCCTCTCCAAAGTTCTAGTAAAGATCAAACACCAAAGTTCTACTAAAGATCAAATAGGACAAACCAAGGACAACACTCATTGCACCAGACTGGCCACGCCACCACTGGTACCCCCTCTTGAGCAATGTCTCACTGCTGGAACCATGGCACCTGCCTCAGACCCCTTCCCTGCTGTCCCAGCAGAAGGGCCAGATTCTGCACCCCCCCCAAGCTTCAAACCCTTGAACTTGCAGCCTGGCTAATTACCTGAACACTCCGTTACCATCCCTCCGTACCAAGTGATGGAGGTCATTCTGGAGGCAAGGAGGCCTTTTACTCGAAAATCCTATGCTGAAAAATGGAAAAGATTCTGTTCCTGGAGCCAGACTAAGGGATGGGTACAACAGTGCCCAATTTACCGCACATTCTTCAATAGTTAACGGAGATGCTTCTTAAGGGCCTTTCCTTTTCTTCCATTAAAATTCATGGCTGTGCCATTTCAGCACATTATAATACAGAACTACCCCTCTTCTCGCATCCACTGCTGAAGCAATTCCTCAGAGGATCCATAAACTTAAGACCACCCAGGAAAGCCCCTACTCCAGCCTGGGACCTTAGCTTTTTATTGGAAAAGCTCACTCTACGTCCCTTTGAGCCAGCTGCAAATGCAGAGTTGAAGTTCCTTTCTTGAAAAACAGCCTTCTTTCTAGCCATCACTTCAGCAAGAAGGGTGTCTGAATTACAGGCCCTCATTGCAGTGGAGCCTTTCATCATCTTTCATGCAGACAGGGTACCCCTCAGGACCAATCCTTCCTTTATGCCCAAGGTGGTATCCAGTGTGGCCCTTAATCAGTCCATTCATATGCCAACCTTTTCTAATCCACAGAGCAAAGGGGAACAAATACTGCACTCCTTGGATGTGCACAGGCAACTTAGATTTTACTTGGACAGGATTAAGCCTCTCAGGAAATCTGAACAACTATTGGTTGCATTTGCTGCAGGGGCAGAGGGGAAGGCCATTTCCAAACAAACCATTACTAAGTGGATAGGCCATTGCATTCATTTCTGCTATAAGCACCATGGAAAACGTACCCACAGGGGATAAGACCACATTCCACCAGGGCTGCATCTACCTTTACAGCCCTTCTCAGAGGTGTCCCTACCAGGTATATCTTAGAAGCTGCTAACTGGAGTTCTGTACATACCTTCACCAAGCATTACCACTTGCCAATATTTTCTAAATCCAGAGCTGGTTTTGCCACTGCAGTCCTGCAGGGCCTGGTCCTAATGCTCTCTAATTGCCTCCTCCCTTTAGCTTTGGGAATCTACCCAAATGTAATGACTGCATTTTTTATGCATTTTTTGCATATTTTAAAGCAGACTATTTCCAAATGGATAAGCCATTGCATTTGTTTCTGCTACATGCACCATGGTAAACCTATCCCCAAGGGGATCGGGTCTCATTCCACCAGGGCTGCATCTACTTCTGCAGCCTTTCTCAGAGGGGTTCCTACCAGAGACATTCTAGACGCTGCTACCTGGAGCTCAGTTCATACATTCACCAAACATTACCATTTATCTCTCTTTAAATCCAGAGCTGGCTTTGCCACTGCTGTCCTGCAGGGCCTTATAGCTGCTCCTAATGCTGTATAAATCCATCTCCCCAACCATAGCTTTGGGATTCTACCCAAATGTAATGACTGCAACAGTGAAACACGAAGAACATAGTACAGTTGTGTACACTTACCATAAATATAGATGTTAAAGTGTATTCACTGTTGCAGTCCTGGTTACCCTCCCTCAAGCCCCCTGACTGCTATTGTTTATACCTCTCCTTTTGTTTTCTATACTTAAAGCTTTTTGGTGTATTTGCTTTTTATTGGAAGTGTAACCTTGTATATAATTGCTTCCCATTATGGGGGCACCTGACATTTGGGGCAAGAAAAACTGATGTAATGGCGTCTGTTGCATGCTTTATACCCCTGACTACCTGATGTCATGGAAGATGAGACCTCAACTGATGCAGGACCTAACACTTTGATAATCAGGCCGACTGATGGCTACCTGCAAGCAGATAACCCAAATGTAATGACTGCAACAGTGAATACACTCTAATATCTACATTTATGGTAAGTGTACAAAAAAAAGCGTAGATGGTTGCCACCTCCGTGAAGGATATGAAGACATCAGATTTTTTTTTTTACTTTGGCAATAAAGATTTGCTGTGAGCTTTAGGCTGCCTAGGCACACTTACTACTATTGGAGTTTTTGTATCAGTTCCTGAGTTCCACTTGGTATTCCGGGATTTAAGGGAATGTTAGCCTGACCCTTAGGTCTGAAGTCAGGCCTGGTATCAGACTGAGTTATGACTGCCACAGTGACAACATTATAGCATCTACAAATATAGCAAGCTGCTTTAACGATGCTTTCCTAATGGCTGTATACTTTAACCCTTTTGCACATGTAAAGCATATTGCTCATTGTGTATTCTGATGCTTCAAAGTTTATTTTTGAAGGTTTGAAGATGGTTTAGCTCTGAGAAATACTAATTGTACTGTTACTGTGTTAAGTCAAATGCATGATATTCCAGAACAAAAATGTTGTTGCCATTGTTGAACACCATCCATTGTGGTAAACCTTAAACTTTAAAACGTGTGTGCTTACATGGTTGTATGTGTGCATATTTTTTACAAATTCTTATCCATATTTTCTTGAGCCCTCTTGATGAGGCAAGGTGATGTAAATAGAGCAGTCTTTCAACGAAGGTCATGGATATTATCCTGTAGTATTACATAAAGGGGTAAATCACTGGCTTTGGTCACTAACTTTCCTTCATGTAGCCAAGGAAGGAAGTCTAGTGTCAAACTTCAGGCAGATGTCATTTATCTTAACTGTCCAAAGTGATGGCTCCCTGTTTCCAGTGAAATGGGCAAGGTTAACTTTCTCTCTTAGCAGGTTTGGGGGTAGATTTGAAAATTGGTTATGTCTAAACACTATCCCTGCTTCTTTTTTTTAGGACTATGTAAATAAATGTGAAGGACTTTTATTAGTTTAGAGTTGATATGAATTAGTACTCTAGAAAGCAGTCACAGCTTCTGCTGAGTATGTAGTAAATAACTCACTCCCAACACTATTTTAACTAAATGGTAGAGGAGCTTTACTTGCAGTTCTGATGCTATTCAGTTTTAGGGTGAAATTTTCATTCACTAAAGGGTGAATATTGTGAAGCTGTAACACTTTCAGTGGATTCTAACAATTTGAAGTTTAAATTGTGTTGATTCATTTCTCTGTTTCCTCCATAGGTGTATGAAAAATATCCTTCTTATGACCTGACAGATCGGAAAGACTTCATAAAAAAGACAGTCAAAGAGGTATGCGTGTGTATAAAATGACACTGCCTGTAATTTTAGATGTTCTTCATTCAACATTGCTGCAGTCCTAACTATTGGGTAGTCCGCTGTCCAGTCGGCCCGAATACCAAAGTATATGGCTGACGTCGGTCAGGGCGCATTAGACTGACGTCAGTACGTCAGGGTACTAATGCGCATGACCGACGTCATATCCTCAGTCTTTTTTGCCGCATGGTCCGATGCAGAAGCAATTTTGCGAGTGCAGGTTGGCGTTCTGAAAGTTTCTGAAGTCTGAGTTTCAGACCGAATCAAAGTTGGCTAAGTACCCCGTTGGGGAATATTTTGGTTTTTTCTTGCCTCAGTATTTAACCGGATGTCAGAAAAAGTGAATAACTGTATTTCTTGTGGGAAACAGATACCTCATAGGGATTACCATACTTTGTGTATACCTTGTTTAGGGCCTGAGCACGACGTTGTTGGATGCCGCTCTTGTGCTAGATTTAACAAACGCACTATTAAGAGGAGGTTAGACTGTGCCAGGTTAGTTTTTGGGAAGCGTTGTAATTATAAAATGCCGTCGGATGCTCCGGCGCTTCGCCAAAAGCGCAAGGACAAAGTAGCAAAACCTAGAGTTGAAGAAACGACAGTCCCGGACGTCGGTTCTCTAGAAGGCTCAGTGGAGCCGGAGGTTCTGCCAGGAGTTTCTTTGGAGTCTCAGGGAGAGACTTTACTGTTACAAGATGTGTCCTCTCAGGAAGTAGGCCAGGCTGAGGGGCTTCTCAGGTGGCTGTTCTTCCCTCTCTTCCTAAGGTGGTTAGGGCCTCCCCTTCTGTTTCCAAGGCTTCTTTGAGAGGCAGGCCAAGTTTAGCTTCAGTGGGGGTTTCTCCTAGTGCTTCAGGGTCTTTGCCTAAGAAACATATGCTTAAAATGGCAGAGGATTTAATTACTATGATTAGGGGTTCTATGCCCCCTCCTGATAAGAGGCCTAGGGTGGAACCTGAGTTTGAGAGTTTTGAGCAATGTTCGAGGCTTCTGAGTCTTCGGCTGAAGACTTGCAGGAGTATCCTCCTTATTCTGATTCTGATGTAGATGATTCTACTCCTTCAGCTTCTCCTCCTGAGGATTTTTCATTTTCAGAGACTCTGCATTCCATGAGGGAGCATTTTAAATGGGAAGGTCAAGATTTCTCTGACTCCAGGAAGAGGCTTAGGGAATTCTTGTTTTTACCCCAGCATAGGCCTTTAGCTATACCTCCTGTTCTGAATGTGGTGGAAGATGTTTTGCAGAGGCTTCCTGAATCCAGATTCTTTGCCTCCTGCTCCAGTTAAACCGGATAGGTACTATAGGGTGCCTGAAGCTCATAAGTATCTTTTTAAGAGTCCTAGGTCAGACCCGGAAACTGTCTCTCAGGGGCCTAAAGGTGTGAAGGCCTCTGTTGTTAAAAATCCTGTTCCTCCTGATAAAGAGGCAAGGGCTTTGGATAGATGGGGAAAGAAAGTGTATACTTCTTCCACTTTAGCCATGAGGGCGTTGAATTGTCAGTTTCACATGTTAAAATATCAGAATTATCTCCTTTCACAATTGAAATCTAAGGTGGATGCTCTGGCAGAAGGTATTGAATGTAAAGAGTTGCAGGATTTAGTTCATGTGTCTGAACAGGTGGGTAAACATTCCCTGCAGTGTGGTTTTGATGCTGTGCAGGCCTCCTCGAGGGTGGCTGCCACTGGTTCTGTTCTTCGTAGGCATGCCTGGTTGAGGGATCAATTTAGCTGAGCATGTTAAAACAAGGATTTTGGATGCTCCTTTACAGTCTGATGTGTTGTTTGGTGCGCCTGTGGAAGCAGTTTTAAAGAAAATGGAGGACAAGGCTAAGTCTATGCAAACTGTTAAGGATTTTTTGCAGGTTCAGCCTCCGAAGTTTAGTAGAAATTGGCCTACTAAGGGATGGACTTATCCTGCTTATGATTCTCAGTCTAGGGGTAGGTCTAGACGTGGTAGGGGCAGAGCTCAAGGTTCTTTTAGGCCTAGGACAGGGAGTTCCCCTGCTCAGACATCTGGTGAGGGCAGGGGTCAGTCCTTTCGTAAGCAGACCCAATGACCTGCCTTTTCAGCTGCCAGTACATTCTCGCCTGGCAGCACCTTTGGGAGGAAGGCTGTCTCTTTTCAAAGAAAATTGGGATTTAATTACCCAAGACAGATGGGTTCTGGATATCATTCACCACGGTTACAGGTTTTATTTCCATACCTTGCCTCCTTTCAAAGGCATGCCAGACATTCCTCCTCTACAAAGAACAGAGGCTCACAGGCAAATTTCTCTGTTGCTTGAAATAGGGGCCATTCAGCCAGTTCCTGTGCCAGAAAGGGGCCTAGGTTTTTATTCTCGCCTGTTCCTAGTACCAAAGAAGGGGAACACGTGGAGACCAATTTTGGATTTATCTATCCTCAACACTTATCTGGACATTCCCAAGTTCAAAATGTTGACGTTACAACAGCTTTTACCTCTGCTGGGCAAAGATCACTGGATGGTAACTTTAGATCTCAGGGAAGCTTACCTTCATGTGCCTATAAGACTAAGTTGCAGGAAGTATCTGCGTTTTCGAGCTGGAAATTCTCATTGTCAGTTCTCTGCATTGCCCTTTGGCTTATCTACTGCCCAGAGTATTCACAAAGGTTCTGGCTCCAGTGATAGCTTACTTCAGGCTAAATGGAATTCAAATCTATCCTTACTTGGACGACTGCCTGATTCTGGCTCAAGAAAAGGAAGATCTTCTACAGCATTTGGAATATGTCATAGCAGTGCTAAGATGCCTAGGGTATTCTGTGAACGAAATAAAGTCCAGTCTAGTACCCTCTCAAGACATGTGCTTTCTGGGTGTGAGACTGAATACAGCAGCCCAGATGGCCTTTTAACCCCGGACAAACAAAAGAATCTTTCCAGTTACTTCCATCAACTATCTCTTCAGTCCGGGCTGACTGCAAGGACAGTCCTTCAAGCCTTAGGGTTCATGGCATCTTGTATTCTGGTGCTTCCCAATGCCAAACTGCATATGAGGAAGCTGCAATGGTATCTCAAAATGTATGGACACAGCACTGCCAGGATTTGGACACTGTCATTCAAATAATACCTTGCATTCAAAAGGAATTTTTGTGGTGGGCTCAGGAATGTCACCTAAACAAGGGACTCTCTGTGACCCGGCCAGAGGCGAGTCAGATTCTAACGACAGATGCCTCAGACATTGCTTGGGAGCTCATCTAAATGGAAAGTGGATACAAGACAAGTGGCCTGCCAGACTACAGCATCTACATATCAACATGAAAGAGATGTTAGCAGTCCAGTTTGCATTAATGGCTTTCAAGGAGTTACTTCTTCCTGGACAGGTGTTGATTCTAACAGACAACACAACTGTCATGTGGTACATCAACAAACAAGGGGAACACATTCTTACCCATTGTGCAGGCAAGCAATGATTTTATGGGAGACTGCGCTCAGCTTGCAACTAACTCTTCAGGCAAGGTTTCTGCCGGAGCACAGAACTCCTTAGCAGATGTGTTAAGCAGACAAATCATGGATCCCCACGAGTGGAAACTGGATCTTCATGTATTTCAAAATTGACAGTGTCATGGGGAACTCCAGACATAGATCTGTTCGCTTCTCCACTAAACCAACAGCTGCCAAAGTTTTGCACAAAGAGGTTTCATCACACAGCTTGGAAAGTGGATGCTCTTTCTTTCAGTTGGAAAAATCTTCATGTGTATGCTTTTCCACCTCTGCCTCTTCTTCCAAAGGTGCTTCTAAAGGTCAGACAAGACAAGCCAAGGATGATTTTAATAGCTCCAGATTGGCCTCGGCAGCACTGGTACCCATTACTGAGGAGTCTGGTAAGGAAGCCTCCATGGCCTTTACCCTTGATTCCACACCTGTTGTCTCAGAGGGACGGTCACCTGCTCAATGTCAAGCTTCACTCTCTTCATCTAACAGCCTGGCATATTCTGTTTTGAAACACAGCAGGTCTCAACTTCCTCAACAAGTTTTAAATGTGATTATGGAAGCCAGAAGACCTAGTACAAGGAAAGTGTACGCAGAAAAATGGAAGAGATTTTTATTTTGGACTGCAGCAAAGAATTTGGAGATTTCTGAGCCTAATTTGAGTGTGGCTCTTCAATATCTTACTGAGTTACTGGACAAAGGTTTGTCTTTCTCTTCCATTAAGATTCATGCTGCAGCAATTTCAGCTCACTATGATTGTGACCCACCATTGTTTTCACATCCTTTGTTCAAGCAATTTCTTGGAGGGGCAAAGAATATAAGACCCCCACGTAGAGCTCCTACTCCTGCTTGGGATCTCAATTTTGTGTTGGAGAAACTTACTCTACAACCTTTTGAGCCTGCGGCTACTGCTGAACTGAAATACTTGTCATGGAAGACTGCTTTTTTGTTGGCCATTACTTCTGCAAGAAGGGTTTCTGAGTTGCAGGCCCTTATGGCGGTTGAGCCTTTTTTGATTTTTCATAAGGATAGGGTATCATTACGTACTAATCCTTCCTTTATGCCTAAGGTGGTTTCTAGTGTGGCTTTAAACCAAACTATTCATTTGCCTACTTTTTATGCAGATCCTCAAAATAAGGGGGAAAAGATTTTGCATACGTTAGATGTACACAGGCAATTGCGTTATTATTTAAGCAGGACTAAGGATTTTAGGCAGTCTCAGCAGTTGTTTGTTTCTTTTGCTTTGAGTTCGCAGGGCAAGCCTGTGTCAAAACAAACTATTTCTAGGTGGATTGGGTTTTGCATTGCATTTTGTTATTCCCATCATGGCAAGGAGATTCCAGCTGGGATTAGGCCTCATTCCACTAGGGCTACTGCCACTTCAACAGCATTTCTAAGGGGGGTGGCAACTAAGGATATTTTGGAGGCAGCTACTTGGAGTTCAGTGCATACTTTCTCTAAGCATTATCACCTTCCTCTCTACTCTAAGTCTAGGGCTGGTTTTGCCACGGCTATTTTGCAAGGCATATTGTCAGCTCCTGCTTCTTTATGATTTGCCAGCCTCCCTTACCTCTGCTTTGGGATTCTACCCAATAGTTAGGACTGCAGCAATGTGGAATGAAGAACATAGTACAGTTTTGTACCTACCATAAATGTAGATGTTCGAGGATCCACATTGCTGCAGTCCAATTTACCCTCCCTCCTTCCCCTCTGTGTTTAGGGGTGGTTGTGTAGGTGAGGTTATATGTTTGTATATATTGTACATATTTTTGGTGCAGGTATATTTGGCCTTGTCTTTTTAGGGTCTTCTGACATCTGGGGCAAGAAAAGACTGAGGATATGACGTCTGTCATGCGCATTAGTACCCTGACGTACTGACGTCAGTCTAATGCGCCCTGACCGACGTCAGCCATATACTTTGGTATTCGGGCCGACTGGACAGCGGACTACCCAATAGTTAGGACTGCAGCAATGTGGATCCTCGAACATCTACATTTATGGTAGGTACAAAACTGTACTTTTTAATGTCTGGTAACCTTACCTGCCTGTGCAGCTCCTACTGTTCCCATGTCTTCATGCTGAGGACCCTGTCCTTGTTTCAGTATGTGAAAACCCAAGTCTTTGTTTCCACCTTGAGTAAGGAGTTGAATGGATCCTTGAACTGGAGGATGGCAAAAGCTATGGAGTCTATCAAACATGTTTCATCTTGTTCCCAAATGCAACAAATTCCTCTAAGCAAGGATTTTAGTACCAAGGCAACAAAGAAGCAAACAGCCAGGATGTAGGAAGGCTACACAGAAAACTGTGTAGCAACAGGATAAAGGTCATCTCTGAGGCTCTTTGAACTCTGTCCCCAGCAGGGGACTAACAGGTTTCTTCATCCCCAAAACCTCCATTCCCTTATGTCCCACTGTAGGCATTCTCCTGGCTGTTTCCTATCGCAACTTGACGAGCATAACATTGATCCCATGGTTATTACAGATTGTGAAAATCTGTCCACTGTAGAGACAAAAACTTCATTCACTAAAAGATCAAGAACATCTGGTCCCATACTGTGTACCTGATGTCTTCTGAGGCTTGGGCCTGAATCTGTCATCGAATTGCCCTGGGCATAACCATTTGAGTCTCAGCCCCATCATTCACAGGCCTACCTGCAGGATTATTCAGGCTTTAAGAAGTTCTCATAAAATTCAGATCAATGCTATATCCTGAAAAACACCCTGGTCCAGAAATCTCTCTGGTGAAAAGGAAAAGGGACTACTCCCTCAGTCATAGGAATCTGAAGACACCTGTAAAGACCAGTTGGCATATATGAATCAGATTTCTACAGACTTGTATGCCAACTCTAATCTTAGCCTTGCTTCCAGGGAAGCAGTCTTTTGGCAACTTCATAAAATGGAACTTCGTCAGTTGTGACGCTCAGGAGTATTCTCAGTCCAAAAAGATTTTCGTTTTCCTGAGCAATAATCTTGCCATTCCTCCAGTGTTGGAAGTGATGGATGATTTAATTCAAGACACATGCTGCTGCCTAACTCAGTCACCTGCTTTTAGAAAACCATACTTGTTTAAGTGTTTGAGTCTCTCACATAACTAATAGGAATCTGCTGGTGGATCCTGATGCGTTCATAATGCAAGAGAGCCAATGTCTGGTCTTCCCAAAACCCTTTACTAAATGAGTGAGCCCTCAATAAATTTGGCAAAAAAAGTGTACTCTTCAGCTTCACTGCTATAAAAGCCTTAAATTATCAGTTTCGTATGATTAAATATCAGGATGCCCTCCTGAATTAGATGAAACAGTGGAGCATAAGGTTTTCCAAAAGATGCTGTTGGATTCATGCAACACTAGTTCTAAAGCAGTAAAGTACTCACTCATGTAGCTTTGCTTTGAAAGCCTCGAGCAGGCAGCTGCCATAGGGTCATTTATCCGAAGACATGCCTAGCAAAGAGAACAGCCTGTTAGTAACATGTTAAAGGGTGATATCCTTGATGGCTGTAGAGAGGTGTTTTTTCTGTTTGGACCCTATGCTCTGTTTAAGAAGTTGGAAGAAAACAGTAATACTATGCAGACTGTCAGTCTTCAGCAGGTACCCCCAACTTAGGTTCAGTAGAAATTAGCACAGTAAGACCGTCTTTCCTGCTTCTCAGACCAAGACTTGGGGCAAACGGAGTACATTTTCCAGAAAGTAACAAGCAGATTGCAAGACCAGGCCTAGTTCTCTGCCAGAGATCTGGCAGGGAGCTGCTCTGATTCAATAGTAGTCCCTGGCCCTGCCATTAGAAAATCTTACCGCAACCCTTCTCTCTGCCTCCCCAGGGAAGTTAGTAGCCTGTCACACTTTCACCAGAACTGTCAAAAAATCACTGGACATTTTGTGAGCCTAGTTAAGTCAGGACAGTGCTTACATTTTGCAAGCACTTAAATTGTGGCATCCCCCAAATAATGTCAAAAGACCAACTAAACAAGGTACAAGTTCAACTTTTAGAATTCCCAGCCCAAGGCTGTAGAACCAGTATAGCGCAGACAAGGACAGGGTTTTACTTGTGGTTTGTGGGCCCCAGAAAAAAGCATTTGTGGCTACCTGTCCTAGACCATTCAAAATTAAGCAAGTTCCTGCTTGTTCCTAAATTCAGAAAGTAAAGCATTGATGTCCTTCTATTCTCATGTTGCAGTATTCATAACAGTAGGGAATTACTGCCTGCAGCGCCACCATCCGGCCAGTATGCCAAAGTCTTTTCCACAGGAGAGTATGTGTGACATCTCTTACCAGGGCCATAAACTGGTGTAAAAGTGATGTCTGCATGTTCCCTCATTAGAATTTTTCTGCCGCAGTGAACGTCTGACTCCTGTTTGCCAGTTCCACAAGCAGATTGCGTTTCTTCAGACAACCAAATATGATTCCGTTCAAGACCGCTTCTTTGACAGATACAGATAAGTGCCCTGTTGGGTTTTTTCCTTACTTGGATTACAGTTTAGACTTGCATGTCGGCTAGAAAGGGGAAGTGTGATTGTGGGAGACAAGAAATGCAAATTTTGCTTAGGTGAGGCCCATGACCATACGTCCTGCCCTATTTGCAAATCTTTTGTCCTCAAAGCTCTCCAAAGCCGCTTGGTGGCACTGACTTGTTTAGAGAACCAAATGCTACGTCGCTTAGTGCTCTGTATGGAAGGAGGAGTAGGCCCATCTGACGAGCTGCCAAGGAAGTAGGCCAAGAAAATCCGGTCCGAATCCCAAGCTGCGCCTCAGACATCCGAGCAGGTTCTAGAGGCACTTAAAAGCCCGGAATCAGCTCAGAAGACTGTTTCCAAAACAGGCCCAGGAACCGTGTGTACGTCCGCTGAGGCAGTTCAGCCATCAGAGACTAATGGCGGAGGGGAACCACGACTCAGTCGGAAGGCCCTATTCCTTTTCCTGCTAAGCAGACGCCCACAGGCAACTCCTTTGAAGAGAAGAAAAAACTAAGCACCCTGAACCTCTACTGGTGTCTGGGAAGTGTTCTCACAAAGTCTCTCTAAGGCTTTTCAGGCCTTGCAGATGCAACAGCTTCCCCCTACTCTCACCTCAGTCATCCGATGTTCTTCGTGTTTCACTGTTGCAGTCATTACATTTGGGTAATCTGGCAGGTTGCCCTCACTCGGCCTGAATTCCAAATTCTTGGGTCCTGCGTTGGTTGATGTCTCTTCTTCCATGACGTCAGGGGTATAAAACATGCAGCCAATGCCATTTTCTTTAGTCTTTCTTGCCGCACGGTGCCCGAAGCAGAAGCATTTTTGCAAGTGCCGGTCGGCCGACTACTGAAAAGTTTGAGTTTCAGAACTGAAGTCTTCACTAAAGCTAAGTACCCCGTTGGGGAAACTTTTTTCTTGCTTTTTTACCGGTCAGAAAAAGTTAATTTTATTACTTGTGGGAAGCAACTACATCATAAGGACTTCCATTTATACTGTATTCCTTGCCTAGGCCCTGATCACAGCATGCCTGGCTGTCGGATTTGTGCTAGATTTAACCAACGCACTATTAAGCGTCGGTATATTTTTGCATCAAAGTATTTTGGAAACGGACTTAACTACCCAGAAATGTCGTCTGATAGCAATCCGACTACCGGAGTACATAAACGCAAAGAAAAGGACAGAGAAAGGCAGTCGAGATCCAAAACCGACTAAGGTTCTGCTAAGCCAGTCGCCGGTACTCAGTGAGGCACTTTCGCAGCCCCTGATACCTGCTACCTTCAAGTTGCAGGCCTCTACCGACACCCATGAGGAGTCCGGCATGCCGCAAGATACTCAAGGTATTGGACAGACAGATGTATCTCCCTCGGATGGGTCCAGAGCTGCTGAGCAGGCACCGGCTTCTGAGGGTGTATTCAGACCTCATTTGTATATCAAACAGACGACAGCTGCAAAACCAAAGACCAAAGCAACTTCTAAAACTAAATAACCGACGCATGAGCCACGCGCACAGGCCTCTATCCCTAAAAAAGATGATCAAAATGGCTGAAGACCTTATTACCTTGATCAGGGGTACACATCCCCCTCCAGATAAGAGGCCTAGGCAAGACACTGATTATGAATCTTCAGATCAGGTTTCTATTTCCTCTTCTCATCAGGAATTGTCTATACCTCCCTATGAGGATTCTGATGCTGAGGAGTCTATTCCATCTGCATCTCATCCTGAGGATTATTCATTTGGAGAAACATTGCATACTTTGAGGGAGCATTTTCAGTGGGAGAGTCAAGATTTCTCAGAATCAAAAAAGAGGCTCGGATTTCCTTCTCCCTCAGCACAAGCCTTTAGCCACCACCACCCGTTTTAGACATTGTGGATGATGTGTTTTCTGAGTCAAGCTTGACCCTTGACTCCTTACCTCCGGCTCCCAGTAAGCCTGACAGATATTACAGGGTACCTGACTCGCATAAGTTTTTATTTAGAAACCCTGCTGCTGATCCTGAAATTATTTCATAGGGTCCAAAGGGAGTTAAGGCCTCAACAGCAAAAAATCCTACACCCACTGACAAAAATTCAAGGGCACTAGACAGATGGGGAAAAAAGGTTTATAAATCTGCAACCTTGGCAATCAGGGCCTTAAACTGTCTATTTCATATGATTAAGTACCAACAACATGTTACGGGATTGCTGAAACAGAAAATGATTATTTCATAATTTGCAGAAAAGAAGGAATTGCAGGAATTATTGCATGCAGCTGAACAAGTTGGAAAGCATACTTTGCAATGTGGTTTTGATTCCTTAGAGGCCTCCTGCAGGGCCACAGTTACTGGATCTGTGATTAGGAGGCATGCCTGGTTAAAGAAACAAAATTTGCCTGATCATATTAAAGCTAAATTGCTAGATGCACCTTTACAGCATGATTCTCTATTTGGAATTAAGGCAGAAGAGGCTCTAAAGAAAATGGAATACTAAGCTAAGTCTATGCAAACTGTTACTTTCTTACAAGTGCAGCCATCTAGATACAGTAGACACTGACCTACAAAAAATTTGTCTTTCCTGTGTCAAAAGGGGCAAATCCAGATGCCCTAAGGGTTCCAGATACCAGGCGCAAGACTTGTACAGGTCAAAGCAATGGGGCGCTTCCACCTCCAAATCTGGAGGAGAAAAAGCGCAAACCTACAGAAAACCATCCCAGTGACTTACCTCTGCCTACACCAAGCACTTATCTTTTGGCAGCACCCATAGGGGGAAAATTAGCACTTTTTGCTCAAAATTGCAGTTAATAACCCAGGACAAGTGGGGTACTAAACATTGTATCACAGGGATACAGATTCCATTTCCACACACTGCCAATGGCAAATGGTTGGCCAGATCTGACAAAAAAATCGATGGGCAGAGGCACAGAAACAGGTTACGTCCCTCATGGATATGGGGGCCATTCAGACAGTACTAGAACAGGAAAAAGGACAAGGTTTTTACTCGACTGTTCTTGGTACCCAGAAAGGACAAGGCCTGGCAGCCAATACTGGATTTATCAATTTTGAACACACACCTGGACATTCCAAAATGCTGACTTTGCAGCATCTCCTGCCCATGCTGGGCAAGAATGCTTGGCTGGTGACTTTAGATCTAAAAGAGGCATACCTGCATGTCCCAATAAGACAATTGTGCAAAAGATACCTCAGATTCAAGGCTGGCTTAATGCATTATCACTTCTCTGCACTGCCCTTTGGCTTATCTACTGCGCCCATGGTCTTTGCAAAGTGCCTGGCACTAGTAATTGCATTTTTCAGACAGAAGTATACAGATGTATCCTTACTTGGATGACTGTCACATTCAAGCAGAGAACAAGGACACTTCTTAGACACCTGGCATTTGTGAGAATTCTGACATGCCTAGGGTACACAAACGAAAAGAAATCACAACTGGTCCCCTCTCAAAAGATAACATTCTTGGGTGCAAGCTTGGATACAACTGCCCAGATGGCTTACCTCACGCCAGACGAGCAAAGGCAACTGACTACTTACTTCAAACTGATGGCAACAAAAACCCAGTCTTCTGCATGACAAATTCTGCAGGTTCTGGGCTTCATGGCATCCTGCATCCTATTAATTCCATATGCAAGACTGCATATGAGGAAACTTCAATGGTACCACCTAAAAAGTTTGTGGAGTTAACATTCACACAGTCTGGAAGCAATGCTTCCTCTCATTCCCTGCCTGCAACAGGAGTTTCTATGGTGGGCAAAGGCATGTCACCAAAACGTGGGACTGCCCTTCACTCCCCTGCCAGCCAAACCTTAACAGATGCATCAGATTATGCCTGGGGGGCCCACATGGCAGGAAGATGCATTCAGGACCTATGGACACCAAAGCAAATGCATCTGCATATCAACCAGAAAGAGATGCTAGCTGTTCAAAATGCCTTAACAGCCTTCAAGGATTTACTTCATCCAGGACAACTACTGATAGACAAACACCAGTCGTGGTATATAAACAAGCAAGGGGGGACACTCATAATTTGCAGATTAGCCATGGCACTGCGGGACACAGCTCTGACCTACCAAATACATCTTCAAGCTCAGTTCCTGCCAGGAAAACAAAACACTCTGGCAGACGATTTAAGCAGAAACCTTATTGGATCCTCACAAGTGGAAACTAAATCCACAAGTCTTCAGCATGATGACCGAGAAATGGGGGAGCCCAGACATGCATCTATTTGCCTCTCTTCAAAATTATCAATTGAAAAGATTCTGCACAGGGACTTATCACAGACAAGCATGGAAAGAGGACGCCCTATCCTTCTGTTGGAAAAACCTATCAGTTTACGCCTTTCCTCCTCTGCCTCTTCTCCCCAAGGTCCTCCTAAAAGTCAGACGAGAGAAACCAAAGATGATACTAATTGCCCTGGACTGGCCCCGCCAGTACTGGTACCCAGTCCTAACGAACTTGTCTCCATACCCAGCTTGGACCATACCTCAAAGACCTCTACTACTGTCCCAGCAAAACAATCAGATCCTGCACAACCAACTACAGACACTGAACCTGGCAGCATGGCTGATCATGTAGTAATACAAACAACACCTCTCAGTAAATCTGTGATGGGTGTCATTTCAGCAGCCTTTCTCAGAGGAGTACCAACCAAAGACATTCTAAAGGCTGTTACTTGGAGTTCTGTTCACACCTTTACAAAGCATTATCATTTGCCTCTCTACTCTAGGTCCAGGGCAGGCTTTGCCACTGCAGTTCTGCAGGGCCTTGTAGCCGCATCTAATGCTGTTTAGCTCCAGCCTCCCGAACATAGCTTTGGGATTCTACCCAAATGTAATGACTGCAGCAGTGAAACACTAAGAACATAGTACAGTTGTGTACACTTACCATAAATGTAGATGTTTAAGTGTATTCACTGTTGCAGTCCAGGTTACCCTCCCGCCATCCCCCTGTCATTCTGGAAGTTTATCTTTCCTTCTCTATTTTCCACAACCTATGTGATGTATTTTCTTGTATATATATGCTACCTTTTTGGGGGCACCTGACATCGGGGGCAAGAAAAACTAAAGAAAACGCGTCTGCTGCATGTTTTATACCCCTGACGTCATGGAAGAGGAGACAGCAACCAACGCAGGACTCAAGATTTAGGAATTCAGGCTGACTGAGGGCAACCTGCCAGCAGATTACCCAAATGTAGTGACTGCAACAGTAAATACACTCTTATCTACATTTATGGTAAGGGTACACAACTGTACTTTCTGGTATCTGAGAAAGATTACTCTTCTGAGAAATCCTTCTCTTATGAAACCCAAATAGACTCCCCTAAGGATTTCATTACCCCAGAGGAGGATGATTCTATTTCTCCTAAATCCCCCGGAGAAGAATGTAGATTTGGGGACATTATCTCCCTCACGAGGGAGCATTTTAAATGGCGGGATTCAGAGGTATCTGAATCCAAGAAAAGGTACCTTGACCTCTTATAAATGGAGCAACCATCTCCTTCTGCTGTCCCTCCCTTACTACCTGCTTTTTAGGATTCTTTTTTGGCTGCTTCACAGTCTCCAGACTCTCAACCCTCCAGCATCTAAACAACCAGACCATTTCTATAAGGTCCCCCAGGACACCCAGGTTTTCTTTAGAAATCCACCAGCAGATTCAGCTGTTATAGCTGTCTCTGCAGACAAATCTTCAAGGCAGTTGCCTTCTGCTGCCCTTCTGCTGGATAGACAGCAAATTTATGGACAGACTGGGGAAAAAGGGGTATACCTCCTCTACTCTAGCCATAAGGGCCTTGAATTACCAAACACACATGGCCAGGTATGTTTTAGATAACATTTCCAAAGCCTCTACATTTCTCTGAGGTACCGTACTCTCCTATAAAAGCCCAAATTATTTCCCTACTTTCACAGCATCCCCAGTGACCATGCACTCCATTAAGTGCAGTTATGATGCTGTGAAGAAAAGGGAAAAGAATTAGAGTAACATTTTCTGGCATCCTTTCCCTAGATGCCACAGGAATTACCCACAGAAGCCCTTCTTTCTCTATCTAATAGACGTAGACAGCCCAGAAAAAAGCTCTACACTCAGGTTTCCCACCAGCTTCTCCACTACATCTTTTTGGAGTCTCTGGCCAATCCAGACCACCTCCACTGTGACTCACCCCGGCTGCATCCAGAAACACCATTATCCCTTCACCTCACCGTCTCCCTACCCTCTTGATGGAGAATAGCAGAACAGTGGGTCCTGTCTATCATTCAGTGAGGGTATTTCATGACCTGGTGGATGATGTTCGCGTTTCACTGTTGGTCATTACATTTGGGTTATCTGCTTTTCAGTAGCTCTCAGTCGGCCTGATTAACAAAGTCTTGGGTCCTGCATCGGTTGCTGTCCCTTCTTCCATGACGTCAGGTCGTCAGGGGTATAAAACATGCAGCCGATGCCATTACATCAGTCTCTTTTGCTGGGCGGTGCCCGAAGCAGAAGCAGTTCGCAAGTGCCGGTCGGCCGACTCCTGAAATTTTTGTTTTTGAGTTTCGGAACAGACTTCAACTAAAGCGAAGTACCCCATTGGGGAAACTTTTTCTTGCTCCTTACTGATGTCAGTAAAAGCTAATAATTGCATTACTTATGGGAAGCAAATACCTCACAAAAAGATTTTCATTCGTACTGTATTCCTTGCCTAGGCCCTGACCACAACGTGCCTTGCTGTTGGTTTTGCGCTTTATTTAAACAGCGCACTATCAGTCAGTATATTTTCGCTTCTAAGTATTTCAGTTCTCTGTTTAATTATCCAGAAATGTTTGTTAGCCTTCCGACTACCGGGATTCTGAAAAAAACGCAAAGATAGAGACAGGCCACAGAGGTCCAAAATTGACGACTGCACTTCTCCTAAGCCAGTCGCCGGTACTCAGGTGCTTTCACAGCCCCTGATTCCCACTAATTCTGACTCGCAGGCCTCTACTGAGACTCATTTGGAGTCCAGTATGCCGCCAGATGCTTCAACCGTGGAACCTGTGGATGTCTCTACCTTGGATGGGTCTGGAGCCGCTGTGCTGGCACTGGCTTCCGAGGGTGTATTCAGGCCTACGGACTTGCATATTAAACCAATGCCTCCTTCATTTAGGCCAATATCTCGAACCATGCCTAAGAAACCGACACCCAGGCCGCATGCTCAGGCCTTTCTGCCTAAAAAATGATTATGGCTCAAGATCTTAACTCTAATCCGGGGAAGCCAACCTCCCCTTCTAAGAGACCTAGGGCTGAAGTTGTTTATGAATCTTCTGAACAGGATTCTGATTTTTCTGATCTGGATTTGCCCTTATCTACTTATGAGGATTCTGATGCAGAGGGCTCTATTCCCTCTGCTTCCCCTCCAGAGGGTTTTTCTTTTGGTTAAACCTTACATACTCTAAGGGAGCATTTCCACCGGGAAAGCCAGGATTTTTCTGGTTCTAAAAAGTGGCTTAGGGATTTCTTACTCCTGCCTCAGCATAGGCCTTTAGCTATACTTCCTGTACTAGACATTGTTGATGCCTTTTCAGAATATAGTTTGGCCCCTGATTCTTTGCCTCCTGCTCCCAGAAAACCGGACAGATATTACAGGGTTCCTGATTCTCAAGTTCCTTTTTAAAAATCCTTTTGCGGATCCAGAGACCGTCTTTCCCAGGGAACCAAGGGCATTAAGGCTTCTACTGCTAAAAATCCTACCCCCTCTGATAGAGATTCCAGGGTGCTGGATAGATGGGGTAAGAAAGTTTACACTTCTGCAACCTTTGCCATTAGGGCTTTAAACTACCAGTTTCATATTTTAAAATAACATGTTATTGGATTGCTTAAACAGATAATGTTAATGCCTGAGCTGAAAATAAGGAATTACAGGATTTAATGCATTCTGCTGAACAGGTTGGAAAACATACTTTGCAATGTGGATTTGATTCATTATAGGCCTCATGTTCTTCATGTTTCACTGTTGCAGTCATTACATTTGGGTAATCTGCCCCCAGGTTGCCCTCAGTCAGCCCGAATAGCAAAGTCTTGGGTCCTGCGTCGGCTGCTGTCTCTTATTCCATGACGTCAGGCCATCAGGGGTATAAAAAATGCAGCTGACACCATTTTATTCAGTCTTTCTTGCCACGTGGTGCCCGAAGCAAAAGCAGTTTGCAAGTGCCGGTTGGCCGGCCAACTCCTGAAGTTTTCGTATTAGAGTTTCAGAACCGAAGTCTTCAAACTAAAACCCCATTGGGGAAACTTTTTCTTTCTCCTTACTGATGTCAGTAAAAGTTAATTGCATTACTTGTGGAAAGCAAATACCTCATAAGGATTTTCATTTGTACTGTATTCCTTGCCTAGGCCCAGATCACAACATGCCTTGCTGTCAGTTTTGTGCTAGATTTAACCAATGCACTATTAAGCGTCTGTATATTTTTGCTTCTAAATATTTTGGTACAAGATTTAATTCTCCTGAAATGTCAGTTAGCAATTAAGACTATTGAGTTCACAAACGCAAAGAAAAAGACAGACCGTTGAGGTCCAAATATTAAACTGCCAGCAACAAAAACAAGGCAAAAAAAATCTGTTTAAAAAATGATGCATGAGCCACGTGCTCAGGCCCCTATACTTAAAAAAAAAAAAAAAAAAAAAAACGGATGATCAGAATGGCTGAGGATTTAATTAGCTTGATCAGGGGTTCCCAACCACCACCTGCTAAGAGGCCTAGGCAAGGCACTGGTTATGAATCTTCACATCCGGTTTCTATTTCTTCTGATTCCTCTTCTGATCAGGAATTTTCTATTCCACCCTATGAGGATTCTGATGCAGAGGAATTCATCCCATCTGCATCTCCGCCTGAGGATTACTCTTTTGGAGAGACTTTGCATACTTTAAGGGAACATTTTCACTGGGAGAGTCAGGACTTCTCTGAATCAAAAAAGAGGCTTAGGGATTTCCTTCCTCTTCCTCAGCATAGGCCTTTGGCAATATCTCCTGTATTAGACATTGTTGATGTGTTTTTGGAATCAAGCGTGGCTCCTGATTCCCTGCCTCTGGCTCCTAGTAAGCCAGAGAGATATTACTGTGATAGAGATTCCAGGGCACTGGATAGATGTGGAAAGAAGGTTTATACGTCTGCAACCTTGGCAATCAGCGCTTTAAACTGCCAGTTTCATATACTTAAATATCAACGGCATGTTATGGGCTTACTGAAACAGAAAAATTATGTTGATTTCTGATTGTGTGGAAAATAGAGTTACAGGAATTATTGCATTCAGCAGAACAGGGTTGGAAAGCATACTTTGCAATGTGGTTTTGATTCCTTGGATCTGTGATTAGAAGGCATGCCTGGCTCAGAGCAAAATCTGCCTGATCATGTTAAAGCTAAATTGTTGTTTGCCCCTTTGCAACATGCTACTCTGTTTGGTAATAAGGCAGAAGAGATTTTAAAGAAAATGGAAGACAAAGCTAAATCTATACAAACTGTAAAATTCTTACAAGTGCAGCCACCCAGGTTCAGTAGGCACTGGCTTACTAAAAATTGGTCCTTTGCTGTGTCAAACAGAGCCTCTCAAGGCAAATCCCGGCGCTCAAAAGGGTCTAGATACCAATCACAGGTTTCTTAGCACAACCTTACAGTAAGCAGTCTCAATGAATTCCCTTTACCTTCACCAAGCACTTATCTTTTGGCAGCCCCCTTGGGGGGGGGGGGGGGGATTAGCACTTCATGCTCAAAATCTGCAGTTAATTACCCAGGATAAGTGGGTATTAAACATTAGTATCCCAGGGGTACAGATTTCATTTCCATACTTTGCCAATTCCAAACGGTTGGCCAGATCTGCCACAAAATCAATGGGCAGAGGCTCCGAAACAAGTTACATCCCTCATGGATATGGGGGCTATTCAACCAGTACTAGAACAGGTCTGGCATCCAATACTGGACTTATCGATTTTGAACACATTCCTGGACATTCCAAAATTCAAAATGCTGACTTTACAACAGCTACTGACTATACTGGGCAGGAACACTTGGATGTAATGTGATCCTCTCTCGCCTACATTCTGTACTGATGGGTTCGGAGCCGATCCTCGGCTCCGACTCAACACACTGTACTATAGAACGAAGTCTCTTATTGGCTGAGCTATCCCACATCCCAGGATGCACCACCACTGCTTCCCCAGATCTCGTTTGCCGCTTCTACAGCAAAGACGTGGTCTCGGACTTGGCTGAGCTAAGTGCTTGTTTAAAAAGTTTGTCAGAAATTTTTTGCTAACCTACCCAAAAGCTGTTTTAACAGCTATTCGTTGTTGTGTGACTGTGAGATTGTGTTTTTTGTGGTAAAATTGTCTAGTTTGAGGGAAAGGATCCCGTTTAAGTTAGAGGGGCCTTGCCCTCGCACTTTGTGGAAAGCTTTTTGTGTGTGAGTATTTCTTCAAGTGATCCCGTTTGAGTTAGAGGGGCCTTGTCCTCAGTTTCTATTCGTTATTGTTAGTGTACTTTAAAGAATTTTTTCTGTGGTAATTATTTGTGTTTCAATATGTTGAAAGAGCACAGACCTTCAGGATTCAAAAAATGCTCTAAATGCAGTTACAAAATGTCCATCACGGACGATCACTTTGTGCATTTATTGTTTAGGCCCTAAGCATCTTCAGGAGTCATGTAGCGTTTGTCATGCTTTTTCCTCCCGTGTCCTCCAAGAGAGGAAAAACAAATTGATTTTAAAAGGGCTTATCACCCCTTCTTTTGAGGAGGCTTTATCTTCTTCCTCTTCACCTTTAAAGAAGAAGAAATAGTCTGCTCCGACCAGCCCGTCGGAACCGGCTTCAAAAAAATCTCGGCAGGCTTCTCCGTCGGCTCCACGGACTTCGAAGCCGAGGGCGGAACGGTCTGCCTCGATGCCTCCAGCCTAGACTCTTCTGGCTTCGGAGCCGACTGCTAGAGCTTCGAGAGGTGGGTCACCTTCATCGGCTCCACTGTCTTCGGAGCCGATGAGTTGCCCACTCACTCTTCCCCTTCGGCGCCGAAGTCCACTTCGGCTCCAAGGGAAATTGCAGTGGTTGTGGAGTCTCCCTCGGCACCGATATTTATTGAGACTATTCGGAGCCGGTCCCCCAGTCCTTCGGAACCGGTGGAGAAGTCGACTCAAACTCGTTCGATCTCTTCTCGGTCTTCGAGAATGTCAGATTCGGACATAGACAGGGTGCTTCAAAGGCTGTTTCAGTCTCCGGTCTTTCAAAAGTTGGTTTCGGCTCCAGCCCAGTCGGCTCTGGAGCCGGTTGCCCACCCTGTTGTCTTGGTTCCTCCTCCAACAGCCTCGGCACTGTTGGAGTCGGTGCTGGTGGAGCTGGTGGAGGTTTTCGGGTCGGCTCCGACCCTTACTCCAACCCCGACCTTAGGGTCGGAGTTCAGTACACGGACCTCCTCTGCCCCGGGGGTGACGCTTCGGGGCCAATGTTTTCGGTTCCGAGCCTCCCTCTCGGTGCGTCTGCTACGGGAGTGCAGTCTACTGTTGTGGCCTCGGGGGTTGGACTTTCCCAGGACTCTGGGGGTCCCGCCTTCAGGGCCATGAGGAGTGCTTTGGCCAAATCTTCTTTGGCCACCTCCACAGTCTGTCACCTTCCCTTGGCACGGAGACTGGTTCCTTTGTAGTCCCCCTGTCTCAAGACAGTGGTGCCCTGGGGCCTGAGGCCACCCCCATCGGGGGTTCCCTCCTTCCTGAAGGTTCCCCGAAGCGTCTTCGGAGGAACCTCCGAGGAAGAGACAGTGCAAGAGGAAGCACGTCGACTCCCCTGGCGAGTCTCTCACCTCGGACACTGACCTCGATGATGCGGAAGGGTCCCCCAAGTTGTCCTCGGATGATGTCTCCTTTGCGGACATTTTGGAAATCCTGAAGCAACGAGGCGACTGGCAGTCCAAACCCCCCTTCCGCTGAGGAGTCAGTATTCCTCAAGGCCTTCGGGGCTCAGCCCTCCGCCTCCTGGGTGTCTCCGCCCTTTCGAGCTTCTGGATTTGATCTCTCGAAGGGCGTGGGAACACCCGGATTCTGTGGAACCGGTGCCAGCTCGCCCCAATAAATTTCTTTCAGCACCCCCCGAAAAGGATTTTCTCTCCAAAGGTGTGGCTGTAGATGCCCTGGTGGTGGCATCTGCTACCCAACAAGATGTGGCAGAGGCTTCAACGTCCGTCCATCCTCCTAATAGAGTCCAGGAGCATGGATCGGTACGGGAAGCGCACCCTTACTTCAGCAACCTTTACTTTAAGGTCTCTGAATTATCTGACGCACTTCACCAGTCTTCAGAGGAATCTGGTCAAGGAACTTTCAGATACCCTCTCTGGTAACTTACCTGAGCAGTTGGCCCAGACGGTTAGCTCTCAGCTGGCTACCCTATCATCGTTGTCGAACTCGTCCATGAGGCTCATTTCATATGCAGCCGAGGGGGCGAGCAGAGCGGCAGGAACAGGTGTTGCTCTACGGAGACAAGCCTGGCTTCGCCTGTGTCATTTTGCGGAAGCCTTCAAGTCTTCGTTTGCCGACGCTCCCTTTGATGGGTCCTCTCTGTTTGGACCCAAGGTAAAGGACACCTTGACTCGCTGTGAACAAGAGGGTAAGACTTTGACTGCCGTAGGGGCACGGTTTTCCACTCCCTTCAGGCCTTATCCCAAGGCTAGAAGAGGGGGGAAAATGTGGCTCCGTAAATCTCAAAAGCCTTACTCTTCACAGCAGAGCAATTCCCCCTTCTAGAGGCAGTGGAGGGGGAAATTTTTCAGGAAGACGCCGTCCCAGAGGCGGCGGTGACCCCCGCAACACTGGAGACTGCGAGTCCTTTCGTGGCTCCTCAACCTTCCAGCATCCCTGAAGGATTGCCCGACTGTGCTGCTCCGGAGCCAGTCGGGGGTCGTTTTTCGAAGCACCTAAAGGCCTGGGAGAGTATCACTCAGGACCGATGGGTGCTCCGAATCATTGCCGGAGGTTACACCATCCCTTTTTTTCAACACCCCCCCCCCCCATCCCCCATCCCAAAAAATCCCGGACCCGCCACCCAGTCAACGGGATCTGGCAGCCAACGAAATCTCAAAGCTGCTTCAAAAAGGAGTCATCCAACCTGTCCCCGCAGGCCAGACCGGATTAGGGACTTGCTCGAGATTCTTTTTGGTGCCATAAAAGACCGGGGACTTGAGGCCCATTTTGGATCTCAGCAAGCTAAATCGATCAGTGAAGAAGTCCAAGTTCCAGATGGTCACCTTGCAATCCATTCTCCCGCTGCTGGAGAAAGGTGCTTGGATGTGCTCCATAGATCTCAAGGACGCCTATTATCACATCCTGATAGATCAGGCGTCCAGGAGACACTTGCACTTCAGCCTGGGAGACGGTCATTTCCAGTTCTGTGCACTGCCCTTTGGTCTCACCACAGCCCCCAGGGTGTTCACCAAATGTTTGGCGGTGGTGACTGCTCACCTGAGAAGTCTAGGATTCCAGGTGTTTCCATACCTAGACGACTGGCTCCTAACTGCCACCTCCAGGCGTCTACTCTTGCAAAACCTAGCAGCCACCATATCTCTAGGCAACTCCATAGGAATCACCTTCAATTGGACAAAGTCCGTATTGCTGCCATCTCAGCGCATTCGGTTTATCGGAGTAGAGATAGACTCAAAGCAAATGCGGGTCTATCTTCCTACAGAGAGGATAGAAACACTACAGTCTCAAGTTCGAGCCTTGCTCCTCAAACGTCTAGCCCCAGCCAGGATGGTCCTACAACTGTTAGGTTCCATGTCGGCCACCGCCTAGTCCCCTTGGCAAGGTTACATATGAGGATTCTCCAGTGGCTCCTGTCAGTCCAGTGGTCTTATCAGGATCTCCCTCTGTCACCACATTCTGATCACAGAGACGTGCAAACAGGACCTTCGTTGGTGGCTTCTTTCCTCCAACCTGGATCAGGGTCGACCCTTCGTTTCACCACCTCCAGTGGCCACATTGACTACGGACGCCTCCCAGACGGGGTGGGGGGGGCATTACCTGGGCAGGTCAGTCCAAGGCAAGTGGCACTCCGAGAGTCTCCTCCACATCAACATACTAGAAATGAGGGCGGTGCTTCTATCGCTGCAAGCACTACACAGTTACCTCCCCCAGGGCATGATTGCCATTCAGTCCGACAACATGTCAGTAGTCTGGTACCTGAACAAGCAGGGAGGGACCAAATCCTACCCCCTTTGCAGAGAGGCCATGAAGGTATGGGATTGGGCGATTGCAACCAAACGTTTTCTGGTAGCAATACACATTCCAGGGAGATCCAATGTGATAGCCGACAGACTGAGCAGAACTATTCTCTCCCCTCACGAGTGGTCTCTGAACGACAGAGTGGCAACTCAGATTTTCAGAAGATGGGGAACTCCTTGTTGTGACCTTTTCGCAACCCCCCTCAACACGAAATGCCAACAGTTCTTCTCTCACCCCAGTTCCGGGGGAGATTCCCAAGGACGCCCTAGTCCAAGCTTGGCCCACCGGTCTGCTATACGCCTTTCCACCGGTTCCCCTTCTTCCCAAGGTGATCCAGAAGGCGATTCGCTTGGAGAGCAAAATGATTCTAGTTGCCCCATACTGGCCTAGTCAAGTCTGGTTTCCCTTCGGAAATATGCACTGGACGGTCCATGGTTCCTGGACCAAGTTCCGGATCTCTTGACCCATCAGTCGGGACAGCTTCATCAGTCCGTCCACTCGTTGAAGTTAACAGATTGGCTCCTCCTCTTCCGACCATAGTCAGGAACCATGCTTTGGACCCGGAAGTCATACACATCTTGTCCTTGGCCCACAAGACTTCTACTAAGAAAATGTATAGCAGCAAATGGAAGAGATTTGCTATTTGGGCCCAACTCCGGGGATTAGACCCCATAACAGTCCCGGTGTCAGAGGTTCTGAAGTTTTTAGCTTCTCTGTTCAATCAAGGTTGTTCGTTCTCTACCATCAAGGTTCAATTGGCAGCTATTTCCAATTTTCATGAGAGCATAGAACCACTTTTGATGAGCAACAAGTTGTGTAAAGCCTTCATGAAAGGTGCTGGGCTGCTACGGCCCCAGATATCTCATCCCGCTCCACCGTGGGACCTTAATGTGGTGTTAGGTGCTTTGACCTCTTCCCCCTTTGAACCGGCAGCAACTTGTGACTTAAAATTTCTTTCTTGGAAGACTGCTTTATTAGTTGCAATTACATCAGCCAGGAGAGTTTCGGAACTTCAAGCCCTATGCGTCAAACCACCATACCTGGTTTTTCACAAGGATAGAGTATCCCTCAGACCGAACCCATCCTTTGTTCCTAAGGTTTGTTCTAGTTTTTGTCTGCAACAATCATTGGAACTTCCAGTTTTCTTCCCGAAGTACTCAGAGCGGAATACATCTTTCACACCTTGGATGTTCAGACAATTACGTTTCTATTTGGATAGGACGCACCAAGCACGGAAAACAGATCAGTTGTTTGTGTCCTTTTCGGACAATAAGTTGGGCAAAGCCGTCACGAAAGTCACTATTGCCAAGTGGATCAGAGACTGTATCAGTCATACTTCATTTCTAATAAAGAGCTTACAGGTACAGTGAAAGCTCATTCTACCAGGGCTATGGCTACTTCGGCAGCTTTTCATTCCAAGCTTGCCATTAGTGACATTTGTGCTGCGGCTACGTGGTCTTCTCCTCGCACCTTCATTTCTCATTACAAATTGGACGTGGCATCTCGGGGGCGAGCTTCCTTCGGTTCCACAGTTCTCAGGAGTGTTTTCCAGTGAGCCACCCAGGAATCCGGTGCTAGGGACACTGTCCCATCAGTACAGAATGTAGGCGAGATAGGATCACATTACATCTTTTAGTTATGTACTTACCATAACTTTAGATGTATGGGATCCATCTCGCCTACATTCCTAATAACCCACCCTCCTTCCCCCTGCCTTGGAGATCAGAAGAGACCGGACGGTTCGAGTTCAGCTGTTTCATCTTGAAACACCTGGCACTATTATATCAACAGTCTGTGTGTGTGCATGTGTGCGGACAAACGAGATCTGGGGAAACAGTGGTGGTGCATCCTGGGATGTGGGATAGCTCAGCCAATAAGAGACTTCGTTCTATAGTAGAGTGTGCAGAGTCGGAGCCGAGGATCGGCTCCGAACCCATCAGTACAGAATGTAGGCGAGATGGATCCCATACGTCTAAAGTTATGGTAAGTACATAACTAAAAGTTAGTGACTCTAGACTTGAGGCATGCCTGCATATCCCAATAAGGGAGTCATGCAGAAGATACCTCCGCTTCAAGGCAGGTTTTTTGCATTATCAATTCTCTGCACTGCCCTTTGGCTTATATACTGTGCCCAGGGTCTTTACAAAGTGCCTGGCACCAGTAATTGCTTTTTTTCAGACAAAGAAGCATACACATTTATCCTTACCTGGACGACGGTCTCATTCAAGCAGAGAACAAGGACATTCTTCAACATCTGGCATTTGTAAAAAGGCTTCTAACATGCCTAGGGTACACAATAAATGAAAAGAAATCACAACTGGTACCCTCTCAAATTACATTCCTGGGTGCAAGCTTGAATACAACTGCCCAGATAGTTTACCTTACGCCAGACAAACAAAGGCAACTAACATACTTCAAACAGATGGCAACAAAAACCCAGTTATCTGCGAGACAAATTCTGCAGGCTTTGGTGTTCATGGCATCCTGCGTGCTACTAATTCCATATGCAAGACTACATATGAGGAAACTTCAATAGTACCTAAAAAGGTTATGGAGTCAACATTGTCACAGTGTGGAAACAATGATTCCTCTCATTCCCTGCCTACAACAGGAGTTTCTTTGGTGGGCAGAGACATGTCACCAAAGCAAGGGACTGTCAATCACTCTACCCCCTGCCACCCAAACCCTAACTACAGACGTATCAGACTATGCTTGGGGGGGCCCACCTGGCGGGGAGATGCATTCAGGGCATATGGAGCCCAAAACAAATGCATCTGCATATCAACCAGAAAGAGATGCTAGCTTGTCAAAATGCTCTGACAGCCTTCGCTTCATCCAGGACAACTAATGATAGGCGGACAACACTGGTTATGTGGTACATAAACAAGCAGGGGGTACACATTCCTACCCCGTTTGCAGACTAGCCATGGCATTGTGGAACACAGCCTTGACTTACCAAGTACATCTTCAAGCTCAATTCCTGCCAGGAAAACAAAATCCTCTGGCAGATGACCTAAGCAGAAATCTTATGGACCCACAAGAGTGTAAACTGGATCCACAAATCTTCAGCAGGGTAACACGGAAATGGGGGAGCCCAGACATAGATCTATTTGCCTCACCCCAAAATTATCAACTGGGCAAATTCTGCACAAGGACTTATCACAGACAAGCATGGAAAGTGGATGCCCTATCCTTCAGTTGGAAAAACCTATCCGTCTATGCCTTTCCCCCCCTCTGCCTCTTCTCTCCAAGGTCTTACTAAAGGTCAGACAGGAAAAACCAAAAATGATCCTAATTGCTCCGGACTGACCTCGCCAGCACTGGTACCCAATTCTAAGGAATATGTCTCATCTTCCTCCTTGGTACTTGCCTCAAGATACCTAATCTACTGTCTCAGCAGAGCAATCTAATTTTGCACACTCTGCTCCAAACTCTGAACCTTGCAGCATGGCTGATCATTTAATTATTCAAACACCTCCGTAAATCTGTGATGGATGTCACTTTGGAAGCCAGAAGGCCTAGTACTAGGAAATCTTATGCTGATAAATGGAAGAGATTCTGTGCTTGGAACCAAGCACAAGGAATGGACACAGCAAAACCAATTATCCATCAGATTTTACAATACTTGACTGAGATGCTTGACAAGTGCCTATCTTTTTCTTTAAAAATCCATGCCTCTGCCATCTCGGCTCATTACAACAGAGCCTCCCATTTTTTCTCATCCTCTGCTAAAACAGAATCTTAAAGGGGCCAAAAATTGATGGCCTCCCAGAAAATCACCAACTTCTGCATGGGACTTCAATTTTGTGCTGGAAAAACTCATCCTGCCTCCTTTTGAACCAGCAGCTACTGCGGATATAAAATTTTTATCTTAAACAGCTTTCATTTTGGCAATCACTTCAGCAAGAAGGGTTTCAGAACTAGAAGCTCTCATGGCTGTGGAGCCTTTTATTACATTTTACCCGGACAGGGTGTCCCTCAGGACCGATCCTCCTTTTATGCCTAAGGTGGTATCAAGTGTGGCTCTTAACCAAACTATTCATCTGCCAACATTTTACCCTAATCCACAGAGCATGGGGGAGTAGATTGTGCCTTCATTGGACGTACACAGACAACTAAGATTCTACTTGGGACCAAATCTCAAAGAAAATCTGAGCAACTACTGGTGGCATTTGCTTCAGGATCAGAGGGGAGGGCTATATCAAAGCAGAATATTTCTAAGTGGATAAGCCACTGCATTAGTTTCTACTACTTGTACCATGGTAAACCTCTGCCCAAGGGAATCTGGTCGCATTCCACCAGGGCTGCCTCTACCTCAGCAGCCTTTCTCAGAGGAGTTCCAACCAAAGACATTCTAGAAGCTGCTACTTGGAGCTCTGTTCATACCTTCACAAAGCATGATCATTTGCCTGTCTTCTCCAAATCCAGGGCAGGCTTTGGCACTGCAGTTCTGCAGGGTCGTATAGTCGCTCCTAATGCTATTTAGTTCCATCCGCCCATCCATAGCTTTGGGATTCTACTCAAATGTAATGACTGCAACAGTGAAACATGAAGAACTTAGTACAGTTGTGTACACTTACCATAAATGTAGATGTTCAAGTGTATTCACTGTTGCAGTCCGGATTACCCATCCGCCATCCCCCTTTTCTATAATTTCTCTTTCCTTCACTATATTCTAAAGCCTTTGTGGTGTAGTTACTTTTAGATGAAGGTAACATTCTTTGCTAAAAGTGCATTTGCATATATTGCTGTTTATTTTTATTTATTTATATATGTGTGTATATATATATATATATATATATATATATATATATATATTCCCCCCCACACACACACTTTTGGGGGGGGGGGGCACCTGACATCTGGGGCAAAAAAAATCTGAATAAAAGGGTGTCCGCTGCATGTTTTATACCCCTGACGACTTGATGTCATGGAAGAGGAGACAGCAACCGACGCAGGACCCAAGACTGTTATTCAGGCTGGCTGAGGGCAACCTGCCAGCAGATTACCCAAATGTAATGACTGCAACAGTGAATACACATTTATGGTAAGTGTACACAACTGTACTATACAGATGGTCCTATCCTATTTGTGTGAGCTACTCCACTCAGGACTAACTTATTCTTCAAAGTCCACTTGTCTGCCATTTTCTTCCTGTTTGCCCATTACACCCCCTCTGGCATCCAGACTGGAAGTCTGGCTTTTTCGGAAAGCCCCACCACCAACCCACAGAGACCCATCCCCCTCTTTAGGACTTAAATTTTTTTTTAGAAAAACTTACCTTACCTTCTTTTGAACCAGCTAACTCAGTTTCCCTGAAGCTATGCACCCTGAAAACAGTTCTGCTGGTGGCCCTTATCTCTGCCAGAAGGGTCTCTATGCAAGCCCTTATGGCCGCCTGTCCTTGCCTTGTTTCCCACAAGGACAGAGTGGCTCTCGGAACCCAACCCTTCCTTTATGCCCTAGTTGGTTAATGAACTTTCATTGAATCAAACCATTAACCTACCAGATGTTCTTCGTTTCACTGGTGCAGTCATTACATTTGGGTTATCTGCTTGCAGTAGCCCTCAGTCGGCCTGATTTAACAAAGTCTTAGGTCCTAAGTCGGTTGCTGTCTCTTCCGTGATGTCAGGTCATCAGGGTATAAAACATGTAGCCAACATCATTGCATCAGTCTTTCTTGCTGTGCGGTGCCCGAAGCAGAAGCAGTTCGCAAGTGCCCGTCGGCCGACTCCTGAAATTTTCGTTTTCGAGTTTCAGAACCGAAGTATTCAACTAAAAGCCAAGTACCCCGTTAGGGAAACTTTTTCTTGCTCTAAACTGATGTCAGTAAAAGTGAATTGCCTTTCTTGTGGAAAGCAAATACCTCATAAAGGCTTTCATTCGTACTGTATTCCTTGCCTAGGCCCTGACCACGGCATACCTCGCTGTTGGTTTTGTGCCTTGTTTAAACCACGAACTATCAGTCGGTATATTTGCGCTTCTAAGTATTTTGGTGCTCTGTTCAAATATCCTGATATGTCTTCGGTAAGCCATTTGACTACCGACATTCTCAAAAAACGCAAAGATAAGGGCAGGCCGCCCAGATGATGTCCTTCATGGATGCATCTGCAGTCATAACAAGTGGGTTGTCCTGTCGTCAGGCAGCCCTGCAGTCGGCCGGATTCCAAAGTCCGGGTCCGGCTTCGGCTGATGTCGCACTCCACCCGACGTCATCTCTGTTGGTCTTCGGGTATAAAAGCATCAGCCGACGCCATTTTCCTCAGTCTTTCTTGCCGCGTGGCGCCCGAAGCAGAAGCTGTTCGCAAGTGCCGGTCGGTCGGATCCAGAGATTACTTCTACCGAATACTACTTCGAAGACTTCTAAAGCTAAGTACCCCGTTGGGGACTCTTTCTTGCCTCAGCCGATGTCAGAAAAAGTTAACAATTGTTTAACCTGTGGGAAACCAATACCTCATAAAGATTTCCACTCTTACTGTCTGCCTTGTTTAGGCCCAGCCCACGACGTAGCAGCCTGTTCGGCCTGTGCCTCTTTCAACCGACGCTTAGGCGTCGGTCGGAGTTTGCAGAACAGTTTTTCGGTACTGATTTTGCGTACATTATGCCGTCGGATCCTCCGACTACCCAATCTACCAAAAACCGCAAAGATAAAGACCGACACTCGCGGTCCGCGGTTTCGGCGAAACCACGGTAAAGCAAACATGAGTGTCTCGGTTTCGGCGAAACCGAGAAAACTGATCAAAGTACAGCTGAACCTATTCTTACAACTGAGGCCCCTGCTACAACTCTTGAATCGACCTCAGAAATTTTACCCACTACGGTGGTTGACTTATCAGACACCATCCCTTGGATGTCTCTACCCCAGCACGTGGTGCTGCTAGGCCTCCAGCAGCCATGTCCATTAAGGCCTTCGCCAGGGCTAAAGCAGCCAAGACTACTAAATCAGTGCCTGTTAAACCCCCACATCCAGGCCCTCTTCTAGTTCTCAAATGCTTTCTTTGGCAGAAGATTTAATTTCTTTAATTAGAGGATCTCAATCTCACCCAGACAGGGCCTCTCAGCCCCAGAGAAGAGACCTAGGGCAGAGCCCCTGAGCCAGTGTCTTCTGATGATTCTGCTGATGAATCAGACATAACTGACCAGCCAGAGGCTCCTTCTCCAATTTTGAAGATTCTGATGCTGAAGAATCCATTCCAGCTGCTTCCCCACCAGAAGAATTCTCCTTTGGGGAAACCTTGCATGCCATGCGAGAACAGTTCCAATGGCAGCAACAGGATTTTTCAGACTCCAGAAAAGACTTAGGACCTTTCTGCACCTCCCACAGCACAGGCCCTTAGCTATACCTCCTGTTCTCTCTGTGGTGGATGATGCTTTCAATGATGTTTGCTCCGCTCCAGATTCTTTACCCCCAGCCCCTGCCAAACCAGACAGATTTTACAGGGTGCCAGATACTCATCACCACCTTTACAAGGCCCCACTTGCAGACCCAGAAACTATATCCCAGGGTCCCAAGGCAGTAGCCGACCACAGCTAAAACCCTATTCCTTCTGAAAGGGAAGCAAGGTCATTAGACAGATGGGGTAAAAGGTCTACACTTCAGCTACTCTCTCAGCTAGAGCTTTAAACTGTCAGTTTCACATGATACAATACCAAGAGTTTATGCTTGATCAGTTAACTAAAACCTAACCACTGATGAATCTCTTGATAAGAAATATGTATTAGAGATGGTAAATAACATACAACAGGTTAGCAACCATTCCTTAAAATGTGGCTATGATGCACTGGAGGCTTCATTTAGATCAGCCATGACAGGCACAGTGATAAGAAGGCATGCATGGCTAAAGGAACAAGCTTTACCGGATCATGTTAAAGCTAAGTTGCTAGATGCTCCTATGGACAAGACAAGTTTGTTTGGTACACCTGCCCAGCAGGTTATGAAGAAAATGGAAGAAAAGGCAAAATCTGTTCAAACTGTTAAAGATTTCTTGCAGGTTCAACCCCAAGGTTTAGCAGGAACTGGCCTGCCAAAATTGGTCCTTTCCTGACTCCACAAAATTTCAAAGGGCAGGAATAGACGTTCCAGAGGCAGAAACCAATCCAGAGGAGGTGCCTACAGAGGACGACAGTGGCAAGGTAACAACAGAGGCACAGACACAGCCACTGCCACTACATCAGCACAACCACAGTGACTTAATCCTAAATCCGCCTACCAGGGAACAAATAGCAGCTCCTCTAGGCGGAAAGTTAACCTTATTTTCAAAGAACTGGCACTACATAACAAAAGACAAGTGGATCTTACAAACCATAGATCAAGGTTACCGGTTCACTTCCACACTTTACCAGTCAAAGAGGAATGCCAAATCTACCTCCAAATCAAAAAACAGAGGCTCTACGCCAGATAATGGAGTTAGCAAACATGAGAGCTGTGGAAAGAGTGCCAACAGCAGAACAAGGAAAGGGGTTCTATTCCAGACTATTCCTAGTTCCAAGAAAGGAAAAAAGTTGGAGACCAATTCTCGACCTGTCCACCTTAAATACATACATCATTGTCCCAAAATTCAAAATGCTGACCCTACAGCAACTTCTTCCCATGCTGGGCAAGGAGTCTTGGCTGGTAACTCTAGATCTCAAGGAGGCATACCTGCACGTCCCCATTCGACCAAACTGCAGAAGATACCTCAGATTTCTTGCAGGATCAGAGCACTATCAATTCTCAGCATTGCCCTTTGGCTTATCTACTGCGGCCAGAGTATTCACAAAATGCCTGGCATCAGTAATCGCCCATTGCAGACTACAGGGAATTCAAATTTACCCATACCTGGACGACTGCCTGCTACAAGGGGACAA
The DNA here is from genome assembly GCF_019279795.1 of Protopterus annectens. Lineage (NCBI taxonomy): Eukaryota > Metazoa > Chordata > Ceratodontiformes > Protopteridae > Protopterus > Protopterus annectens. Next base: position 944,459,808 of record NC_056731.1, on the reverse strand, counting down.
CAAAAGCAAGCTGACAACAGATTTACAAAGGGTCATTTACTTGCTACAAGGACTGGGATACACAGTCAATTTACAAAAGTCAAGGCTGATACCATCCCAAACAAGGACATTCTTGGGCGCGGAATTGGACACAGTAAAACAAATGGCATTCCTGACTACAGAAAAACAAAAAGAACTTCCTCTTTACTTCTTGGCACTAGCAAAACTGAACAAGTTAACAGCAAGAAAAGTTCTGCAGGCCTTGGGCTTCATGGCATCATGCATAATCTTGGTCCCATTTGCCAGACTACATATGAGGAAACTACAGTGGTACCTAAAGAATTTATGGTCCCAACACAGACACAGTCTAGAAACAGAAATCCCACTAATTCCATGCTTAAAACAGGAGTTCCTATGGTGGGCTCGGGCATGCCAGTCAAACCCAGGCCTACCCTTTCGCAGATGTCAACCAAGCCAGACCATCACAACAGACGCTTCAGACCTAGGATGGGGGGCCCACATGCTGGACAAATGCGTGCAAGGATTGTGGACACAGGATCAACTTCACCTGCACATCAATCTAAAAGAAATGCTGGCAGTAAAACTGGCAATCCAAAAGTTCAAACCATTCCTCAGAGGGCCAGTTGATAAGGACAGACAACACCACAGTCATGTGGTACATCAACAAACAGGGAGGCACTCATTCATACCCCTATGCAGAATGACCTTGGAGCTGTGGACCCTGGCACTCAGCTACAACATTCAGTTACAGGCAATATTTGTACCGGGAAAGACAATACACTAGTAGATATATTAAGCAGGACCACTTCGGATGCCCACGAATGGAAGCTGCAGCCGGGCATCTTCTGGACCTTCTCAGAGAAATGGGGAATGCCTCAGATAGACCTATTCGCATCACCTCTCAATCACCAGCTCAAAAATTCTGCACAAGGACATTCCACCCACTAGCATGGAAAGTGGACCCACTCTCCTTCAACTGGAAAGGCCTAACAGCATATGCATTCCCACCTCTTCCTTTGATACACAAGGTACTACTAAAAATCAAGGAAGAACGTCCAAGGATAATCCTGATAGCTCCAAACTGGCCAAGACAACACTGGTACCCACTACTGAAGAGCATGTCTCGAACAATATGTGGCCAATACCCTGATGCCTTTGATGTTAACTCAGAACAACTACAGCATCATACATCCAAACCTAAAACGCTGCAACTGACTGCATGGAACATCACATAGCAGCAGCTAATCCAGAACTTTCCCAAAGAGTTAAAGACATTATTCTTGAAGCACGCAGACCGTCAACAAGAAGGAACTATGCTGGAAAATGGAAAAGGTTTGTCATTTGGAGTACGGAAAGAGGAAAAGATGTGTCAAACATAGATATGCCTAACATTCTGGAGTATCTGGCGAACTTCTTCATTCAGGCCTGTCCTACTCCTCCATCAAGATACATGCATCAGCTATTTCAGCAGAATACAGCTTTGATCCACCTGTTTTTCGCACCCTTTGCTCAGGCAGTTCCTCAGAGGAATCAAGAATGTAAAACCTCCAAGGAAACCACCATTACCAGCTTGGGATTTAAACTTTGTGCTAGAAAAGTTGACACTATCACCCTTTGAACCAGCAGCAACAGCAGACCTACAACACCTGTCATGGAAAACTGCTTTCCTACTGGCAATTACTTCAGCAAGGAGGGTTTCAGAACTACAGGCCTTAATGGCAGTGCAACCCTTCCTAATCTTCCACCAAGATAGTGTCCATGAGGACTAATCCTACATTTATGCCCAAGGTGGTATCCAGAGTATCTTTAAACCAGGCAATCCACCTACCTACCTTCTTTCCCAACCCACAAAACAGAGGGAAAGAATACTGCATACCTTGGATGTACATAGACAGCTACGCTACTACTTGGACAGAACAAAAATAGCAGAAAGACTGACCAACTTTTTGTAGCCTATGCAACAGGAAGGGAAGGAAAAGCTATTTCCAAACAGACAATCTCCAAATGGATAGGAAATTGCATACGATACTGTTACTCCTTCCATGGAAAACCAATTCCACAGAACATAAGACCTCATTCTACAAGGGCAACAGCCACTACCACAGCCTTCTTACGAGGAGTGGCAACCAAAGACATTATTGAGGCGGCTACTTGGACCTCCGTGCATACATTTGCCAAGCATTATAATTTGCCTCTATATTCCAGATCCCGAGCAGGGTTTGCCACTGCTGTACTGCAAGGGATCCTAAACACACCATAATCTACTTTTATCCTCCTCCCTAGTTGGCTATGGTATTCTACCCACTTGTTATGACTGCAGATGCATCCATGAAGGACATAGTACAGTTTTGTACCTACCATAAATGTAGATGTCCGAACTGGATAGCATCTGCAGTCAGGATTACCCTCCCTCGTTCCCTCCTGACGTACTACTATGGTGTTTACCCTCCTAATAGCTAGCTGTTGGGGGTCTTTATGGTGTATTTGTTTGTATATATGTACATATATGCTTATTGTTGTGTTTACCTCTATCTATTTGGAAACATTGGCATCTATCCAAATTTTAGCCTGCAAGAGGGCTACTGGCATCTGGGGCAAGAAACACTGAGGAAAATGGCGTCGGCTGATGCTTTTATACCCGAAGACCAACAGAGATGACGTCGGGTGGAGTGCGACATCAGCCGGACCCGGACTTTGGAATCCGGCCGACTGCAGGGCTGCCTGACGACAGGACAACCCACTTGTTATGACTGCAGATGCTATCCAGTTCGGACATCTACATTTATGGTAGGTACAAAACTGTACTTTCTTCGTGTTTCACTGTTGCAGTCATTACATTAGGGTAATCTGCTGGTAGGTTTCCCTCAGTCGGCCTGAATTACAAAGTCTTGGGTCCTGCGTCGGTTGCGGTCTTCTCTTCCATGACGTCAGGTCGTCAGGGGTATAAAACATGCAGCCGACACCATTTTCTTTAGTCTTTCTTGCCGCGCAGTGGCCGAAGCATTTCGCAAGTGCCGGTTGGCCAACTACTGAAATATTCGAGTTGAGTTTCAGAACTGAATTCTTCACTAAAGTGAAGTACCCCGTTGGGGAAACTTTTTTTCTTGCTTTTTACTGATGTCAGAAAAAGTTAATTGTATTATATGTGGGAAGCAAATACCTCATAAAGGATTTCCATTTATACTGTATTCCTTGCCTAGGCCCTGATCACAATGTGCCTGGCTGTCAGTTTTGTGCTAGATTTAACCAATGCACTATTAAGCGTCTGTATTTTTGCATCAAAGTATTCTGGAAACAGATTCAACTACCCAGAAATGTCGTCGGATAGCGATCCGACTACCGGAGTACATAAAAAATGCAAAGAAAAGGACTAAGAAAGGCAGTCGAGATCCGAAACAGGCAACGAAGCTTCTCCTAAGCCAGTCGCCGGTACTGAGTGAGGTGCTTTCGCAGCCCTTGATACCAGCTACCTTTTTGTCACAGGCCTCTACCAACACCCATGTGGAGTCCGGCATGCCGCAAGAAACTCAAGGTATTGGACCGACAGATGTATCTCCCTCGGATGGGTCCAGAGCCGCTGAGCAAGCCCTCAACATTTGTATATCAAACCGGCAGCTGCAAAATCAAAGACAAAAGCAACTTCTACAACTAAATAAAAACCACGCCCGAGCCACGTGCACCAGCCTCTGTCTAAAAAACAGATTATCAAAATGGCTGAAGACCTTATTACCTTAATCAGGGGTACCCATCCCCCTCCAGATAAGAGGCCTAGGCAAGACAGATTATGAATCTTCAGATCAGGTTTCTGTTTCTTCTGATCAGGAATTATCTTTACCTCCCTATGAAGATTCTGATGCTGAGGAGTCTATTACATCTGCATCTCATCCTGAGGATTATTCATTTGGAGAAACCTTGCATTCTTTGAGGGAGCATTTTCACTGGGAGAGTCAAGACTTCTCAATCAAAAAAGAGGCTCAGGGATTTCCTTCTCCCTCAGAACAAGCTTTTAGCCATTCCCCCTGTTTTAGACGTTGTGGATGTGTTTTCTGAGTAAAGCTTGACCCCTGACTCCTTACCTCCGGTTCCCAGTAAGCCTGACAGATATTACAGGGTCCCTGACTCGCATTTTTATTTAGAAACCCTGCTGCTGATCCTGAAACTATTTCACAGGGTCCAAAGGGAGTTAAGGCCTCAACAGTAAAAAAATCCCACCCCCATCTGACAGATTCAAGGGCACTGGACAGATGGGGAAAAAAGGTTTATGCATCTGCAACCTTGGCAATCCGGGCCTTAAACTGTCAGTTTCATATGCTTAGGTACCAACATGTTATGGGATTGCTGAAACAGAAAATTATGTTGATTTCAGAATGTGCAGAAAATAAAGAATTGCAGGAATTATTGCATGCAGCTGAACAAGTTGGAAAGCATACTTTGCCATGTGATTTTGATTCTTGAGGCCTCCTGCAGGGCCGCAGTTACTGGATCTGTGATAAGGAGGCATGCCTGGAAAGGAACAAAATTCGCCTGATCATGTTAAAGCTACATTGCTAGATGCACCTTTACTGCATGATTCTCTGTTTGGTATTAAGGCAGAAGAGGTTTTAAAGAAAATGGAAGACAAAGCTAAGTCTATGCAAACTGTTAGACTTCTTACAAGTGCAGCCACCAAGATTCAGTAGACACTGGCCTACAAAAATTGGTCCTTTCCTGTGTCAGAGCTGAAAGGGGCAAATCCAGACGCCCTAAGGGTTCCAGATACTAGGCGCAAGACTCGTACAGGTCAAAGCAATGGGGCGCATCCACCTCCAAATCTGGAGGAGATAAAGCGCAAACCTACAGAAAGCAATCCCAATGACTTCCTTCTGCCTACACCAAGCAGTTATCTTTTGGCAGCACCCATAGGGGGAAAATTAGCACATTTTGCTCAAAACTGGCAGTTAACCCAGGACAAGTGGGTACTAAACATTGTATCACAGGGATACAGATTCCATTTCCACACTCTGCCAATGGCAAATAGTTTGCCAGATCTGCCAAAAAAATCAATGGGCAGAGGCACAAAAACAGGTTACGCCCCTCATGGAATTGGGGGCCATTCAGACAGTACCAGAACAGGAAAAAGGACCAGGTTTTTACTCGACTGTTACTCTACTGTTCTTGGTACCCAGAAAAGAACGACGCTTGGCGGCCAGTACTGGATTTCATGATTTTGAACACATGCCTGTACATTCCAAAATTCAAGATGCTGACTTTGCAGCAGTTTCTGCCCATGCTGGGCAAGAAAGCTTGGCTGGTGACTTTAGACCTAAAAGGGGCATACCTGCATGTCCCAATAAGACAGTCGTGCAGAAAATACCTCAGATTCAAGGCTGGCTTAATGCATTACCAATTCTCTGCACTGCCGTTTGGCTTATCTACTGCGCCCAGGGTCTGTACAAAGTGCCTGGCACCAGTAATTGCATTTTGCAAACAAAGTATACAAATATATCATTACTTGGACGACTGTCTCATTCAAGCAGAGAACAAGGACACTCTTCGACACCTGGCGTTTGTGAAAAGGCTTCTAACATCCCTAGGGTACACAGTAAACGAAAAGAAATCACAACTGGTACCCTCTCAAAAGATGACATTCCTGGGTGCAAGCTTGAATACCACTTCCCAGATGGCTTTACCTCACGCCAGACAAAGGCAACTGACTACTTGCTTCAAACTGGCAACAAAAACCCAGTCTTCTGCAAGACAAATTCTGCAGGCTCTGGGCTTCATGGCATCCTGCATCCTGCTAATACCATATGCAAGACTGCATATGAGGAAACTTCAATGGTACCTAAGTTTATGGAGTCAGCATTCACACAGTCTGGAAACCATCCATTCCCTACCTGCAACAGGAGTTTCTATGGTGGGCAAAGACCTGTCACCAAAGCATGGGATGGCCCTTCACTCTAGCCCCTGCCAGCCAAACCTTAACAGATGCATCAGATTATGCCTGTGGGGCCCACATGGCAAGAAGATGCATTCAGGGCATATGGGCACCAAAACAAATGCATCTGCATATCAACCAGAAAGAGATGCTAGCTGTTCAAAATGCCCTAACAGCCTTCAAGGACTGACTTCATCCAGGACAACTACTGATAAAGATGGACAACACCACAGTTGTGTGGTATATAAACAAGCAAGGGGGCACACACACTCATATCCCCTTTGCAGATTAGCCATGACACTGTGGGGCACAGCTTTGACACAACCAGATGCATCTTCAAGCTCAATTCCTGCCAGGAAAACAAAACACTCTGGCAGACGATTTAAGCAGGAACCTTATGGATCCTCACGAGTGGAAACTAAATCCACAAGTCTTCAGCATAACAGAGAAATGATGGAGCCCAGACATAGATCTAGTTGCCTCTCCTCAAAATTATCAATTAAAAAGATTCTGCACAAGGACTTATCACAGACAAGAATGGAAAGTGGACGCCCTATCCTTCATTTGGAAAAACCTGTCTGTTTACGCCTTTCCTCCTCTGCCTCTTCTACCCACGGTCCTCCTAAAAGTCGGACGAGAAGCCAAAGATATTAATTGCCCCGGACTGGCCCCGCCAATACTGGTACCCAGTCCTAAGGAACTTGTCTCAATACCCAGCTTGGACCTTGCCTTAAAGACCACAACTACTGTCCCAACAAAACAATCAGATCCTGCACAATCAACTACAGACTCTGAACCTGTCAGCATGGCTAATCATGTTATCATACAAACGACACCTCGCAGTAAAGCTGTGATGGATGTCATTTTTGAAGCCAGAAGGCCTAGCACTAGAAAATCTTATGCTGACAAATGGAAGAGATTCTGTGCTTTGGAATAGAGCACAAGGAACTGATACAGCAGAACCACATATTCCTCAGTTATTACAATACTTAACTGAGATGCTTGACAAAGGCCTATCTTTCTCATCAATCAAAATCCATGCCTCTGCCATTTCATCTCATTACAATACAGAACCACCAATCTTTTCTCATCCTTTACTAAAGCAGTATCTTGGAGGACCCAAAAATTTAAGGCCTCCTAGAAGATCCCCACTACCTGCATGGGACCTCAGTTGTGTTGGAAAAGCTCACCCTACCACCATTTGAACCAGCTGCTACCGCTGATATAAAGTTTTTCTGGAAGACAGCTCTGCTACTAGGAATTACTTCAGCAAGAAGAGATGTCCTTCAAGGATGCATCTGCAGTCCTTACAAATGGGTTGTCCTGTCGTCAGGCAGCCCTTCGGTCGGCCGGATTCCAAAGTCTGGGTCTGGCCTCAGCTGGTGTCGCACTTCACCCGACGTCATAGCTGCAGTTCTTCGGGTATAAAGGCATCAGCCAACGCCATTTTCCTCAGTCTTTCTTGCCGCGTGGCGCCCGAAGCAGAAGCTGTTCGCAAGTGCCGGTCGGTCAGATCCAGAGATTACTACTAACGAATACTACTTCGAAGACTTCTAAAAAGCTAAGTACCCCGTTGGGGACTCTTTCTTGCCTCAGCCGATGTCAGAAAAAGTGAATAACTGTTTAACTTGTGGGAAACAAATACCTCATAAAGATTTCCACTCTTACTGCTTACCTTGTTTAGGCCCAGACCACGACGTAGCAGCTTGTCTAGCCTGTGCTTCTTTTAACCGACGGACGCTTAGACGTCGGTCGGAGTTGGCTGAGCAGTTTTTCGGCTCTGATTTTGCGTATATTATGCCGTCGGATCCTCCGACTACACAAATTGCCAAAAAACGCAAAGAAAAGGACCGACACTCGCGGTCTGCGGTTTCGGCCGAAACCGCGGTTAAGCAAACTGCGAGTGTCTCTGTTTCGGCCGAAACCAAGCAAACTGTCCTTACTTCAGCCGAATCCATACCTTCTACCGAGGCCTCTTCTAACCTGGTAGAATCGGCCACTGAAATTCAACCTGCTGTTGTGGTTTCACAGGAATTATCGGACACTATCCCCTTGGATGTATCTACCCCTGCACGTGGTGCTGCTAGGCCTCCTGCAGCCATGTCCATTAAGGCCTTTGCCAGGGCTAAAGCAGCCAAAACTACTAAGTCTGTGCCTGTTAAGCCCCCCTCTCACAGGCCCAGCTCCAGTTCCCAAATGCTTTCTCTGGCAGAGGATCTCATCTCATTAATAAGGGGATCCCAACCTCATCCAGACAGGGCCTCTCAACCTCCTCCACAAAAGCGACCTAGAGCAGAGCCCCCTGAGCCAATGTCCACGGATGATTCCTCTGATGATTCAGAAAATACAGACCATCCAGAGGCTCCTTTCTCTCCCTACGAAGACTCTGATGCTGAAGAGTCAATTCCTTCTGCCTCTCCACCTGAGGAATTTTCCTTTGGGGAAACCTTACATGCCATGAGGGAGCAATTTCAGTGGCAGGTCCAAGATTTCTCAGACTCCAGGAAAAGGCTTAGGACCTTTTTGCATTTGCCACAACATAGGCCTTTAGCTATACCTCCAGTACTTTCTGTTGTAGATGATGCATTTAATGATGCTTGTACTGCTCCTGATACTTTGCCTCCAGCCCCTGCTAAGCCCGATAGGTTCTACAGGGTCCCGGACACACATCACCATTTATACAAGGCTCCTTTTGCAGATCCAGAGACTATCTCCCATGGGCCTAAAGCAGTTGCATCTACCTCTGTTAAAAATCCCCTCCCCTCTGAAAGGGAATCCAGGTCCTTAGAGAGATGGGGTAAAAAAGTATACACCTCTGCTACTCTGTCAGCCAGCTAGGGCATTGAACTGTCAGTTTCATATGATCCAGTATCAGGAGTTTATGCTTGATCAGTTAACTAAGAAACTGTCCTCTGATGAATCTTTAGATAAGAAATATGTTCTGGAAATGGTGCATAACATTCAGCAGGTTAGTAACCATTCTTTAAAATGCGGCTATGATGCACTGGAGGCTTCCTTTAGATCAGCCATGACTGGCACAGTTATCAGAAGGCATGCATGGTTGAAAGAACAGGCCTTGCAGGATCATGTTAAATCAAAACTATTAGATGCTCCTATGGATAAGGTCAATTTATTTGGTTCTCCTGCTCAGCAGGTACTGAAGAAGATGGAAGAGAAGGCTAAATCTGTACAAACAGTGAAAGATTTCTTACAGGTTCAACCTCCAAGGGGAACTGGCCCTCCAAAAATTGGTCCTTTCCAGACTCCTCTAAAGCACAAAGAGGCAGGAATAGGCGTTCAAGAGGCAGAAATCAATCCAGGGGTGGTGCCTACAGGGGACGCCAGTGGCAGGGCAACAACCAGCGAGGCACAGACGCAGCTACTACCACTGCAACAGGACAATCACAATGACTTGGCTCTGACACCGCCTACCAGGGAACAGATGGCAGCACCCTTAGGCGGAAAGCTAGCCTTATTTTCAAAAAACTGGCACTGCATCACAAGGGACAAGTGGATTTTGCAAACTATAGACCAAGGTTACAGGTTTCATTTCCATACTCTACCAGGAAAAAGAGGAATGCCAAACCTACCACCAAATCAAAAGACAGAAGCTCTAAAACAAATAACTCAATTAGTAAGAATGAGAGCTGTGGAAAGGGTACCTCCTATGGAACAAGGAAAGGGATTTTACTCCAGACTTTTCCTGGTACCAAGAAGAGAGAAAAATTGGAGGCCTATTCTCGACCTGTCCGCTTTAAACGCATTTCTCATTGTTCCAAAATTCAAAATGCTGACCCTACAGCAGCTTCTTCCCATGCTGGGCAAGGAGTCTTGGCTGGTGACTCTAGATCTCAAGGAGGCATACCTGCACGTCCCCATACGACCAAATTGCAGAAGATACCTCAGATTTCTTGCAGGATCAGAGCATTATCAATTCTCAGCATTGCCCTTTGGCTTATCTACTGCGCCCAGAGTGTTCACGAAATGCCTGGCATCAGTAATTGCTCATTGCAGACTTCAGGGAATCCAAATTTACCCATACCTGGACGACTGCCTCATACAAGCGGACAACAGAAACAAACTAACAGAAGACTTACAAAGAGTCATTTACTTACTACAAGCCCTGGGATATACAGTCAATATAAAAAAGTCAAGGCTGATACCATCCCAAAGAATAACCTTTTTAGGTGCAGAGCTGGACACATCAGAACAGATGGCATTCCTAACTGTAGAAAAACAAGAGCGACTTCCTCTCTACTTGGCATTGACAAAGCAGAGTCATCTAACAGCAAGAAAAATACTGCAAGCCCTGGGCTTCATGGCATCCTGCATAATTCTAGTCCCTCATGCCAGACTGCATATGAGAAAACTACAGTGGTACCTGAAGAATTTATGGTCTCAACACAGGCACAGCCTGGAAACCGAAATTCCACTTATCCCATGCCTGAAGCAAGAGTTCCTATGGTGGGCTCGGGCATGTCAAACGCAGGTTTGCCCTTCTACAGCACTCAACCAAGCCAAACCATCACGACGGACGCCTCAGACCTCGGTTGGGGGGCCCACATGCTGGACAAGTGCATACAAGGCCTATGGACTCAAGAACAGCTGCACCTGCACATAAATCTAAAGGAAATGCTGGCAGTAAAATTGGCAATCCAGACATTCAGACCATTCCTCCAAGAAGGGCAGTTGATGAGGACAGACAACACCACAGTTATGTGGTACATCAACAAACAGGGAGGCACACATTCATACCCTCTATGCCGGATGGCACTGGACCTATGGAATATGGCTCTGAGCTACAACATTCAGTTACAAGCAATTTTTGTACCGGGAAAAGAAAACATCCTAGCAGACATATTAAGCAGAACTACCACGGATGCCCACGAATGGATGCTACACCCGGACATCTTCAAATCCATCACAAAAAAATGGGGACTACCACAAATAAATTTATTTGCATCCCCGCTCAATCACCAACTCAAGAAATTTTGCTCAAGGACGTACCACCCGCTTGCTTGGAAGGTGGACTCCCTATCATTCAGTTGGGAAAACCTGACAGCATATGCATTCCCACCACTTCCTTTGATGCACAAGGTGCTATTGAAGATCAAAGAGGAACGTCCAAGGATCATTCTGATAGCTCCAGACTGGCCAAGACAACATTGGTACCCATTGCTGAGGAGCATGTCTCTGGAACAAATGTGGACACTACCCCTGATCCCATTGCTGTTAACAGAACAACTACAACACCCTGCATCCAAACCTGAAAACTTTGCAGCTGACTGCCTGGAACATTACATAAGAGCAACTAACCCAAATTTATCCCAAAGGGTTAAAGACATTATCCTTGAGGCCCGCAGACCTTCAACAAGAAAGAATTATGCAGGAAAATGGAAAAGATATATCATTTGGAGTACTGTAAAGGGAAAAGATGCGTCACTGGTAAACATAGCCAAATCCTGGAGTACTTGGCAGAGCTCTTCCATACAGGCCTGTCCTATTCCTCCATCAAGATACATGCATCAGCTATTTCGGCAGAATACAGCTTGGATCCCCCTGTCTTCTCACATCCTCTGCTCAGGCAGTTTCTGAGAGGAATTAAAAATGTAAAACCTCCGAGGAAACCACCATTGCCAGCATGGGACTTGAACTTTGTGCTAGAAAAATTGACACTTCCCCCTTTCGAACCAGCAGCAACAGCAGAATTACAATACTTATCCTGGAAGACTGCTTTCCTACTGGCAATCACCTCAGCAAGAAGGGTTTCTGAACTACAGGCATTAATGGCAGTGCAACCCTTCCTGATCTTCCATCAAGACAAGAGTGTCCATGAGAACAAATCCTACATTTATGCCTAAGGTGGTATCCAGAGTGTCTTTAAACCAGGCTATCCACCTACCTACATTCTTCCCCAACCCACAGAACAGGGGAGAAAGACTGTTGCATACCTTGGATGTACATAGACAGTTACGCTACTACCTGGACAGAACCAAGGGCAATAGAAAAACTGACCAGCTTCTGGTAGCATATGCAACAGGAAGGGAAGGAAAAGCAATTTCAAAACAGACAATCTCCAAGTGGATAGGAAATTGCATTAGATTTTGTTATTCCTACCATGGAAAGAAAACTCCAGAGAACATCAGGCCTCATTCTACAAGGGCTACGGCCACTACCACAGGTTTCTTAAGAGGAGTGGCTACCAAGGACATTATAGAGGCTGCTACTTGGACCTCCGTGCATACATTTGCCAAGCATTATAACTTACCTTTGTACTCTAGATCCCGAGCAGGGTTTGCCACTGCTGTTTTGCAAGGGATCCTAACTACACCATAATCTCTTCCTCCTCCCCTAGTTTGGCTATGGTATTCTACCCATTTGTAAGGACTGCAGATGCATATGCTTATTTTTTGTGTTTGCTCTCTACTATTTGGAAACATTGGCATTTATCCAAATTTAGCCTTCCCAAAGGGCACCTGGCATCTGGGGCATGAAACACTGAGGAAAATGGCGTCGGCTGATGCCTTTATACCCGGAGAACTGCAGCTATGACGTCGGGTGAAGTGCGACACCAGCCGAGGCCAGACCCAGACTTTGGAATCCGGCCGACCGAAGGGCTGCCTGACGACAGGACAACCCATTTGTAAGGACTGCAGATGCATTCCTATCGGACATCTACATTTATGGTAGGTACAAAACTGTACTTTTCAGAGCTACAGGCCCTCGTAGCTGTAGAGCCTTTTATCTTATTTTACCCAGACAGGGTGTCTCTTGAGGACAAATCCTACTTTTATGCCTAAGGTAGTTTCCAGTGTGGCTCTTAACCAAACAATTCATCTGCCAACTTTTTATCCATGTCCGCAGAACAAAGGGGAGAGAATTCTGCATTCCGTGGACGTACAGACAGCTAAGATTCTACTTGAGCAGGACTAAAGCTCAAAGAAAAACTGAGCAATTACTAGTGTCATGCTGCAGGATCAGAAGGAAAGGCTGTTTCAAAGCAGACAATTTCAAAGTGGATAAGCCATTGCATCCGTTTCTGCTACTTACACTATGGTAAACCTGTGCCCAAGGGCATTAGGTCGCATTCCACCAGAGCTGCAACTGCTTCAGCATCCTTTCTCAGAGTACCAACCAAAGACATTCTAGAGGCTGCTACTTGTGAGTTCTGTTCACACCTTTACAAAGCATTACCATTTGCAGGCTTTGCCAATGCAGTGCTGCAGGGCCTTATAGCCGCACCTAATGCTGTTTAGCCCCAGCCTCCCAACCATAGCTTTGGGATTCTACCCAAATGTGATGACTGCAACAGTGAAACACGAAGAACATAGTACAGTTTTGTACACTTACCATAAATGTAAATGTTAGAGTGTATTCACTGTTGCAGTCCAGGTTACCCTCCCACCATCCCCCTGTCATTCTAAAGTTTATCTTTCCTTCTCTGTCCTCTACAACCTACGTGGTGTATTTGCTTCCTGACATCGGGGGCAAGAAAAACTAAAGAAAATGGCGTCTGCTGCATGTTTTATACCCCTGACGACTGACTCGGGACCCAAGACTTTGGAATTCAGGCCGACTGAGGGCAGCCTGCCAGCAGATTACCCTAATGTAATGACTGCAACAGTGAATGCACTCTAACATTTGCATTTATGGTAAGTGTACACAACTGTACTTACGCTGGTACTCAGTGAGGTGCTTTCGCAGCCCCTGATACCCGCTACTTCAGATTCGCAGGCCTCTACTGAGACCCATTCGGAGTCCGGAATGCTGCGAGATGCTATAACTGTGGAACCTGCGGCTGTCTCTACCTTGGATGTTTCCGGAGCCGCTGTGCAGGCACCGGCTTCTGAGGGTGTATTCAGGCCTACTGACTGGCATTTTAAACCAACGCCATCTTCAAGGCCTAAAACTTGAACCATGCCTAGAAAACTGACGCTCAGACCGCATGGTCAGGCCTCTATGCCTAAAAAACGAATAAGAATGACTGAAGATCGTATTACTGTCAGGGGAAGTCAACCTTCTCCCTCTAAGAGACCTAGGACTGAGTTTGCTTATGGTACTTCTGACCAGGATTCTGACATTTCTGTCTTCTCTGATGACCAGGATTTTACCCTTCTGTACCTGTGAGGATTCTGATGCTGAGGACTGTATTCCCTCTGCCCCCAACCCCGTATTTCCCTTTTGGTGAAACTTAGCATACTCTCAGGGAGCATTTTCGTTGGGAAAGTCAGAATTTCTCTGATTCTAAAAAGAGGCTTGGGGATTTCTTACTCCTTCCCCAGCACAGGCCTTTAGCTATACCTCCTGTACTGGACATAGTGGATACCTTTTCGGAATCTAGCATGTCCCCTGACACTTTACCTCCTGCTTCCAGAAAACCTGATGGATATTTCAGGGTTCCTGACTCTCGAGTTCTGTTTTAAAAAATCCTACTGCGGATCCTGAAACCGTTTCACAGGGACCCAAGAGCATTAAAGCTAAAGTATCAGCTGCATATTATTGGATTGCTTAAACAGAAAATTGTTTCCTGATTGTGCTGAAAATGAGGATTTACAGGATTTAATGCATTCTGCTGAACAAGTTGGTAGGCATACATTGCAATGTGATTTTGATTCACTAGAGGCATCTTGCAGGACTGCGGTAATTGGGTCTGTACTTAGAAGGCATGCTTGGCTTAAGGAGCAATCCTTGCCAGATCATGTTAAAGCGAAACTACTGGATGCTCCCTTAAATCAGGACCGCCTGTTTGGCAAGGCAGAATAAATTCTTAAAAAGATGGAGGAAAAAGCTAAACATATGCAAACTGTTAAAGATTTTTTACAAGTACAACCTCCAAGATTTAGTAGACATTGACCTTCTAAGGATTGGTACTTTCCTGCCTCTTCCAGATCTTCAGTCCAAACCCAGATCCAGCTGAGCACCCAGGCTTTAGTCCCAGGGGGTGCACAGGACTAAGCAGTGGGGGGGGGGGGGGCTCCATCTCCACATCTGGGAGCAATAAAACTCCCCCCTATGGTAAACTGTCTCTGACTTAACTTCCAAGCACATCTCAACTGACTGCCCCTTTGGAAGGAAAGATTGAACTTCATGCAAAGCACTGGGGACTCGTTACCCAGGACAAATGGGTTTTAAATAGTGTCCCAAGGATACAGATTTCACTTCCACATGTTACCAACTCCAAGCGGTTGGCCGGATTTACTCCCAAATCCATGGGCAGAGACCCAAAAGCATGTACACTCTCCCTTAAGCATAGGGGCTATTCAGTTGGTACCAGAAGAAAAGGGACAAGGTTTCTACTAGAGAGTTTTCCCGGTACCCAGGAAAGACGATTCATGACATCCTATCCTGGACCTGCCTACTCTAAACACCTTTTTGGTGATTCCAAAATTCAAGATGCTGACTCTTCAGTTGTTTCCTATGCTAAGCAAAGATGCCTGGCTGGCAGCACTAAAACTAAAAGAAGCATTTCTGCACATCCCAATCGGGGAATCTTGCAGAAGATACCTACGCTTCAAAGCAAGCTGCACACACCATCAGTTCTCTGCACTGCCCTTTGGCTTATCTACTGCACCCAGGGTATTCACAAAGTGCCTAGCTCCAGTTATTGCATTTTGCAGGCAAAGAAATATTCAAATATACCAATACCTGCACGATTGTCTAATTCAGTCAGAAAACCAGGGCATACTTTTGAATCTGGCTTTTGTACAAAGGGTGCTAACTTGTCTGGGGTACACCATAAACGAAAATAAATCACACCTGGTACCCTGTCAACAAATTATATTCCTGGAAGCAAGCTTGAATACAACTTCCAGATGGCTTTCCTCACGCCTGAGAAGCAAATTCATTTGACAACTTACTTCAAACAAGTGCCACAAAAACCCTGTTATCTGCAAGGCAAATACTACAAGCCTCGGGCTTCATGGCCTCTTGCATTCTTCTAATTCCATATGCAAGACTTCATATGAGGAAACTACAATGGTAGCTAAAAAGCCTATGGTGTCATCATTCTCAGGATCTAGAAGCAATGATTTCTATCATTCCTTGTCTACGCCTAGAGTTCCTTTGGTGGGCAGAGGCCTGCCACCAAAACAAAGGACTCCCATTCACACTAACCCCTGCTGCCCAAACCCTAACAGACGCATCAGACTATGCATGGGGGGCGCACCTGGCAGGGAAGTGCATTCAGGTCAAATGGTACCCAATTCAAATGCACCTTCACATCAATCATAAGGAAATGTTAGCTGTACGAAATGCTCGGACAGCCTTCAAGGACCACATTTTTCCAGGACAATTAATAGTAAATGCTGAACGCCACTTATCTGGTACATAAACAAGCATAGGGGGTCCACATTCTTACCCCCTCTGCAGACTAGCCATTGCATTGTGGAACACAGCCGTAAGCTCCCAAGTGCATCTACAAGCTCAATTCCTGCCAGGAAAACTAAATGCACTGGCAGACAGACTAAGCAGAAACCTCATGGACCCACACAAGTGGAACTGGAACAAAGGATTTTCAACATGTTGACAAGCAAATGGGGGAGCCCAGATATAGACCTGTTTGCCTCCCCCCAAGAACTATCAATTGGAAAAAGTTTGCGCAAGGACTCCCCACAGACAAGCTTGGAAGGTGGATGCTCTGTCCTTCAGCTGGAAAAGCCTATCGGTGTATGCCTTTCCTCCTCTGCCTCTGCTTTCCAAAGTACTACTAAAGATCAAACAAGACAAACCAAGGACGATTTTGATTGCACCAGCCTGGCCACGCCAACACTGGTGTACCCCCTTCTGCGCAGTGTCACTGTTGGCCCCTGCCTCGGACTCCTACCCCGCTGTCTCAGCTGGAGAACAAGATTCCGCACCCTCTGCTTCAAACACTGAACCTAGCAGCCTGCCTAATTACCTAAGCTGTCCTTTACCATTCCTCAGTAAATCAGTGATGGATGTCATTTTAGAGGCAAGGGGGCCTAGTTCTAGAAAATCTTATGCTGAAAAACGGAAAAGATACTGTGCCTGGAACCAGTCTCAAGGGATGAGCACAGCAGTGCCCAATTTACCTCAGATTTTACAATACTTAACTGAAATGCTTCACAAGGGCCTGTCTTTTTCCTCAATAAAAATTTACGCCTCAGCCATTTCAGCTAATTATAACACAGAACCTCCCCTCTTCTCTCATCCACGGCTCAAGCAGTTCCTCAGAGGGGCCAAAATTTTAAGACCACCCAGGAGAGCTCCAACTCCAGCCTGAGACCTTAACTTTGTATTGGAGAAACTAACCCTTCCTCCTTTCGAGCCAGCTGCTACTGCAGATTTAAAATTCCTTTTTTGGAAAATGGCTTCCCGTTTAGCCATCACTTCAGCAAGAAGGGTATCTGAATTACAGGCCCTTATGGCAGTGGAGCCTTTCATCATCTTTCATGTGGACAAGGGTGTCCCTCAGGACCAATCCCTCTTTCATGCCCAAGGGGATATCCAGTGTGGCCTTTAATCAGTCCATTCATTTGCCAACCTTCTTTCCTAATCCACAGAACAAAGGGAAATGGATACTGCACTCCTTAGATGTGCACAGACAACTTAGATTCTGCTTGGACATGACTAAACCTCAAAGGAAATCTGAACTGCTGGTGGCAATTGCTACAGGGACAGAGGGGAAGCCTATTTCAGAGCAATCCATTTCCAAATGGATAGGCCATTGCATTCATATTTGCTGTACGCACCATGGGAAACCTATCCCACACTGGATCAGACCCCACTCAACCAGGGCTGCATCTACCTCTACAGCCTTTCTCAGAGGCATACTTACCAGGGGCATCCTAGAAGCTGCTACCTGGAGTTCTGTACATACCAAGCATTACCATTTGCCAATTCTCTAAATCCAGAACTGGCTTTGCCAGTGCAGTTTTGCAGGGCATTATAGCTGGTCCTAATGTATCTAAATTCCTCCTCCTATCCTTAGCTTTGGGAATCTACCCAAATGTAATGACTGCAGTAGTGAAACATGAAGAACATAGTACAGTTGTGTGCACTTACCATAAATGTAGATGTTAGAGTGTATTCACTGTTGCAGTCCTGGTTACCCTCCCTCCAGCCCCCTGACTTTTTTTGGCTGTACCTCTTCTCTCCTTTTCAATGCTTGAAAGCTTTTTGGTGTATTTGCTTTTTTTGTTTGAGGTATAACCTTGTATATTTATAGATTTAATTGCTTCCCATTGGGGGGGGCACCTGTCCTCTGGGGCAAGAAAAACTGATGTAATGTCTGCTGCATGTTTTATACCCCTGACGACCTGACATCACGGAAGGAGAGACTGCAACTGACGTAGGACCCAAGACTTTGTTAATCAGGACGACTGAGGGCTACTGCAAGTAGATAACCCAAATGTAATGATTGCAACAGTGAATACACTCTAACATCTACATTTATGGTAAGTGTACACAACTGTACTTTTTCTACTCTCATCCACAAAACTCCTCAGAGTGGACTCTACATTCCCTGGACGACGTGCACAGACACCTCTGACATTACTTGGACAAAACTAAATCTGTTAAGAAATCTGACCAGTTATTTCCTTCCATCCCAGAGCCCTATGGAAGGCTGTCTCAAAACAGACCGTATGTCCTTCTATTTCTTTGTTGCAGTATTCTTGGTGTGGGATTTCCTGCCTTCAGGCGACTCGTACATCGGCTCCTATACAAAATCTTCAGCTTGGCTGTTGCAGCTGCGTGGGATGTCGCATGTAGGGCCATAAACCAGGGACCTTAAATGTGACGTCTGCATGCACAATCCTCAGATCTTTTCAGCTGCAGACGACTTTGCATCATTCGATCGCTTTCCGGATGTCGGATCAACTATAGATAAGTAACCCGTTGGGTTTTTGCATTTCTTTTTTTTTTTTTCTTTACCGGCCTTTCGCATTGCTTAGGCTTGGTTGTTGTAGCTTTCAGCTGATGTCGGAAAAAGGGAAAGTGCATTGCTGGCACCAAATTCCCCATAAGGACGCACATGACAAATGCATTTTCTGCTTAGGCCAGGAACACGACCATAACGCCTGCCCTAGTTGTAAATTTTTTGTGCCGAAGACGTTATGTAATAGTCTGGCAGCTTTACACCTTTACTTACCAATGCCTCAAACGGCTGGCTCTCAGGGTGAATCCCACTTCGGAGGCCGCCCAAGAACCTCTGCGTAAGGAGGCCAAGATGTCTAGGCCTTCATTGCCTGCCACTTCGCACCCGGGCACCCTGCCAGCTTCCGATGTAGGAGTTGAGCGCTCGGCGGATCAGTCTACTCCATCGACCTCCCTCGTGGAGGCCACTGCACAGCCGACGACTGGCATGTCCATGGAGCTTTCTCAGGCATCGCCCGTCAATGTCAAGGGGGAACCCAATTTGGTGGTTCCTTCAACCAGATCCAGACCTCTGATACAGCTGCTGCTTAACCCAACTGTAGAACGGCTCCTATTTCCACTCCAACCAAAAAGAAGCAGTAAAAACACTTTACACCTGCTTCTAAAGGCCCTCCAGACTGGGAGGCCTTCACCTATTCTCTTATGCAGGCATTTATGGCCGTTAGGCCTTCTGCCTCACTCACAACTATGTTGCCTGTGCTAAGCCCTAAGCCTCCCTCTGCTTCTTCCATTCCCATGGCTCTTCCCTTGAGGAAGAACACAAATCTACCTACTCTTCCTCGGATGAATCCATCTCTTATGCATCCCAAATTGCTTCTCCCAAGGAATATTGCTCTCCTGATGAGGATTCTGTGGAAGGGTCTTCTCCACCTGAAGACATTACATTTAGACTATTTCAAATGGGATACTTCCCAAATGACAGAAACCCCAAAATATACTTTGAACTTCTGCAAGTGGAGTCCCCCTCCCTTACAGCTGGTACCCCTGTTCTTCCTGTATACTTGGATGCCTTTACTGCAGCCTTTAGAACACCTGACTCACAGCCTCCTGCACCTAAGTGCCCAGACCGTTTCTACAAGGTGCCAGAGGAACAAAAATTCTTCAAAGCTACCCTTACCAGACCCCAGCAGTGATTGCCACTGCCTTGATAGTCTAGGTTACCTTCTGCCTCCCTATTGCCCATGGATAAAGATAGCAAATCCATAGATAGGATGAGCAAGAAGGTATACACTTCTCCACTTTGGCCTTCAGAGCCATTAACTGTCAAACACACATGACCAAGTATGCCCTGGACTTAGTATCCCAAGCCACCTCTATGCTGGCTTCAATTCCTGACAGTCCAATTAAGACTGATATCTCCTCCAAATTGTCCTTGGCAATACAAGTGGCTAGACACTCCCATAAGATGCATTTACGATGCTACAGAAGCTTCTGCTCGCTCTGCAGCATCAGCATCTGTCCTTAACAGATATTCCTGGCTTAGACTACAGAATCTGCAAGAGAACTTAAAGTCCAAATCTTGGACGCCCCCGTGGATCACAACTTCCTCTTTAGAAAGCAATCTGCAGACCTATTTAAGAATCTGCAAGAAATAAAGCAAAGAATAACAGGATATTAAACATCTCCTGGTATCCCCTGTACCCAAATTTTATAGGAACTACCCGGCTAAGACTACCTTTGTTAGGCGTAACCCGCATTCTGCTGCCTCCTCCAAACCCAGAAGAGGAACTAGAAGACATTCCTCATCCAGGCCTACTGGCCCACCTCCTCAGCCTAGAGAACCCTTTCAGGACAGGGGAGGTCCTAATGCGCGACTGCCTTGCCCATCTCAGCTTGCCTTACCCGCTGTGTCCTCTTCTGGCAAAAAATCACCACAGACTAATGGGTATTGACCAGTATTCAAAAAGGGTACTTTCTATCCTGGAAACAAATTCTCCCCTGGAAGGACATCCCATTTCCCCCCAAAAAAACAGTGCCATCTCCTCCCACAAATTCTTTCAGGCCAGCAACAAGGCGCACTAGAGCCTGATCTGAAGTAGTTAACTTTTTTGATCATCAACCTGTGGGTTCCGGATCCGTGCCGGCAGCTTACCAAGCTAAAGATCCGAGCTCCAAGCTCCTCCTCTTACCCATACTATCCTGCAACCTCCTTCCAGTCCTCAGATCTAGTTTGCCACGGCTTCGCCAGCAAGAGATTTCTGAGCTCCAAGAGGTTAGTTAGGTCTAATCTAGTTTTTTCAGTCTGCCCCTTTCTGTGTGAATCAGTACATAACTCTTCCCTTATTCTCCCTAGTGTTTTTTTGGTGTGTAATTTAAAATCGTAGTGTAGAGTTGCTTAACTTTCGGTTGTGTAGGCCCCCCCTTCCTGCCCTTAGGGAGTGTGTGCGCCCCTGTCCTGGCTATCTAAGCAGGAATGTCAGTCAAAAACTAACTTTCTCTAAATGCAGAGTGTTGGCCATAAGCTGTCCGTGACTGATAGCCATACTCTGCGTTGTCTGGGGGTCCCTCTTTTATCAACCAGCTGCAAAAATTTGTGCGGCCTTTAACCCCTGTGTCCTGTGAGATTGCAGGACCAAGCTGATTCTTGTGGGTCTCTTACCCGCAGAGTCAGCTACTTCTGCTTCATCTTCTTCTTTAGTCACGGCTATGGCTGTTCATCCTTCCGGCCCTCCTCCCCTGTCCGGGACTCACACTCCCACCTCTATACAGGGAGAGAGAGAGGCCAGGAAAGACAGAGAGCGAACGAAAAACTGAGAAAGAGAGCGAGACCGAGAGAAGGGGCCCAAGAGGCAGGCCAACTCTGATCAGTCTGCCCCCTCCTGCCAAGGTTTTGGTGTCTCCACAAAATAATTGCAAGGCAGTCTTCCCCTCTACTCCGTTCGCCGTGATTTTCCCCGGAGGAAGAGGCTCGGCCCGCTTCGAGGTCGTCCTCACATTCGCCCTCCCTGCGTCTGTGGCATCCTCGATCTACTAGAAGCTTCTCTGAAGCCAATATGGACCGGATGATGAGGTTTCTACAAACTCAATTGCAGGATGGGAGTGTTGCTTGCTCCCCCCCAGCCGGAGCGGGGAGTTCGACCCAGACATTCCCCCTGATAGCTCCTTCTCCGATCCACCCTCTGGTTTTGGAGTCTATGGATCCAAGGAGCCCCGGAGTCAGGAAGTCAGCGCCAATGGTACCTCCTACCTCAATGCCGGCTATGTCCTCGAGCCTGTTGGATCCAAGAGGATGAATGCGTTATTGGCCCCATTGTGGTCGGGGCATGCAGTCTCCTTGGGGCCCGGCTGTGCCAGCCTCTGCTCCGATCCCTTTGTCGGATCCAAGGGGTGCGGCTACCCCACCATCAGCTTTAGGGAAGTTGGTTCCCCTTCTGCGTTCGATGTTGTGGAGAGGGTTCTCTCTGGAGGATCGAGACCCTTCATACTTTCCTCTGAGTCCGCCCCTGCTCCCTCGCAACTGAGTTTGTCCATCATCCAGTCCTCCAGGGACAAGCCTGTATCCGGTACACCCCAGACAGTTCCCCTTGAGGAATACGAGACTGTTTGCGAGCCCTCCCCGGAGTGTCGTCCCCCCCCCCCCCCGAGGAGGTTCCTCGCAAATGCCTGTGCAAGAGGCACATGGACTCCCCCTGAGTCCCTCACGGAAGGTATGGACTTGGAGAAAGGGGTAGGTTCCCCCAGATCACACACACACACCCCCCACCCCCCCACCCCCAAGGCATCTCCTTTGGAGACATAATGGAAATTCTTTGCCAGAGGGGGGTTGGTCCGCCCAAAAACCTACCTCTGACGAGTCAGTATTTCTGGAGGCGTTCGATACAGGCCCATCTACCTCTTGGGTGTCGTCGTAACACCCACACCCTCTGGTGGACCTTATCTCTACCAGAGCCTGGAAGGAAACTGACACTGTAGAGCCAATACCCAAACGGCTCAATAAGGTATTGAGTCCTCCTGCAGACAAAGCCACTTGGAGTAAGGGTTCCCCAGTTGATACCATGGTGGTGGTGGTGACCACCAAAAGGAACTTGACAAGGAAAGTTCTTCGGTCCATCCCCCTGACAAGGAGTCCAGGGAGATGGTTTGTCTTGGAAAGCGGACGTTTGCTTCAACTACATTTGCTATAAGGGCACTGATTTACATGGCCCATGTAATCAGACTGCAGCATGACCTTGTGAAAGAGTAAGCGGGCTCCCCCCTGGAGTCCATTTCGGCCGAGGATAAACTGACTTTCTCTTCTCGTATGGCCACGCTCAAATCTGTGTCAAATACGTCCATGCATTTTACTCTCATGCCACTAAGGGAGCCGCTAGGGCAGTCTGGTCCGGTATTGCCATGAGGCGTCATGCCTGGCTCAGGCTTTGTGATTTTTCGGAACCTTTCAAGGCGTCCTTTGCTAATGCCCCTTTTGACTGTTTAACCCTGTTCGGGAAGACAGAGATGCGCTTGTCCAGAGTGAGAAGGATAGGAAAACGCTGTCAGCCATCTGGATCTGCTTCTCTAGCCCTCAAAGGTTCTTCTCCAGGAACCAGCGAGGGCAAAAGAAGCTGTGGTTCTAGAAATCTCAGCAGTCATCCCGGAACACTCAGGACTACTCCTCACCCAGAGGCAGGGGGGAGGACCGTAAAACTTCAGGTCACAGGAACCCTTTTCCGATCGACCTGCACAGCAGCCCTGAGGTGTTGCCCGACTGCTCTCCTCTGGAGGCAGTCGGGGCATTTCTCGAGGCACCTAGCCCAGTGGGAGTCCATCACTTCAGATTGCTGGATGCTTCTAATAATATCCAGAGGTTATTCTATTCTTCATAAACAACCCACTTTGTACAAGACGCCTCCCTGACGTCCCACCCTCTCAAAGGGAGGTGGCAGCTTTGGAGATGAGAAAGCTACTAGAAAAAAAGAGCAATCCAGCCAGTGCCCCCAGACCAGTCCGGATTAGGCAATCTATTCCAGGTTCTTTTTGTTGCCAAAAAAGACTGGGGACTTGAGGCCGATTCTTGACCTATCTGCGATGAACCTATCCGTTTCCAAGGAAAAGTTCCAGATGGTCACTCTACAATCCATCCTGCCCTTCTTGCAAGAGGAAGACTGGATGTGCTCGATAGACCTCAAGGATGCATACTACCATATTCAGATGGACAGGCGATCCAGGGTGTTCCTCTGCTTTTGGCTAGGAGCCAGTCATTACCAGTTCAGGGCCCTACCCTTCAGTCTCACCACAGCCCCCCGGTATTTACCAAGGTCATGACAGTTGTAGCGGACCACCTGAGGCTTCAGGGCATTTAGGTCTTTCATTACTTGGACGACTGGCTTCTCACTGCCTCCACCAGGCATCAACTTGTACTAGCCAGGGATTTCTTCTTCAAGTTATCTTACCCGGCTGGGGATCACAATAAATTTCAAGAAGTCTTCCCTCCATCCTGTTTAAATTCTAGATTTCATAGGAGCAAGAATACTCTCTTCAGGCCAGGATATTTTTGACTCCAGACAGACTTCACAGCTTGGCTCTGCATGTATTGGCGCTCCTTCAGTCCCCTGAACCTCCAGCAGACTTAGTCCTGAGAACCCTAGGGTGCATGGCAGCAGCTATTTAAACCTCATTCCTTGTGCTTGTCTGCATATCAGAGTTTTATAGTGGACGTTACAAGTTCAGTGGTCTCTACTACATCAGTCTCTCAACTTCCTGATCCCTATGAGCAGTGTGTGCAAGAAGTCTCTGACATGGTGGCTTCAATCCCAGGAATTGCGGGAAGGATTCCCTTTTGTTGTGCCTCTGCCCCAAGCCATGGTGACCACTGACGCCTCCCGCTTAGGGGGGGGCACTGCTCATACAGCACTGTCCAAGGTGCGTGGACTCTGAGTGAGACTGTTCTGCATATAAATGTTCTAGAGATGAGCAGTCCTTTTAGCATTGCAGGCCCTTCATGCCTCTCTTCCTCTGGGAACTATTGCTATCCAGTCAGACATGCCAGTGGTCTGATACATCAACAAACGGGGGAACCAGGTCTTTATCCAGTTTGTCGAGAGGCCATGAGAGTATGGGAATGGGCGATCTCCACCAACTGCTTTCTAATAGCAATGCACATTCCAGGTCGGTCCAACATCTTGGTAGACAAACTGAGCAAGATTATCCTTTCGCCTTACGAATGGTCTCTGAACCCTTATGTAGCGGACTAGATCTTCCTCAAGTGGGGTCAGCCGTGCTGTGATCTCTTCACATCGCCGTCCAATAAGAAGTGCAGTGAATTTTTCGCTCTAATCCACCCGACGGAGGAAGCCCCCAGAGACACTCTCTTGTCTGTTGTCCATGCTTGGCCACCTGGTCTTTATGCACATCACCCACTTCCACTTATGACAAAATTTTTACAGAAAGCTCGTCTGTTGGGGAGCAGAGTTATCCTCATAGCACCATTCTGGCTTCGTCAATTTTGGTTCCCTTGACTGCAGTTTCATCTCCTAGCTCCACCCTAGATCTTGGATCCCATTCCAGATCTTATTAGTCATCCTTCGGGAATTTCTCCCCCAAATGTGGACAGCCTCAAGCTTGCAGCATGGTTATTCCAATTCTCTTAGTTGCTAGGACTCCCAGTATCTTTAGCCCAGTTAAATCCATCCTGATAGTGCCATATAAGTCCCCTACCAGGAAAGTCTACAGTAGTAAGTGGAAACATTTTTCCATTTGGGCTTGAGAGAAATCTTGATCTTTACCTTTCCAGTTCCAGTGGTTAGACTTTCTCATATTTTCCAACAAGGGGCTAGCTCTTCCACAGTGAAAGTACAGCTGGCGGCCATTTCCAATTTTCATGTTGGGAAAAATTCAGGCTCCCTAGCTGCTGCCAGAATTTGCAAGACTTTTTTGAAAGGTACTTTCTTCTGAGGGCTCCCATTAAGAATCCTTTCCCGTCGTGGGATCTGAGTTTGGTCCTTCCGGCTTTGATCGCACCCCCATTCGAACCTGCAGCATCGGTTGACTTAAAATTCTTATGGAAAATGGCCTTCCTGGTGGCTATTACTTCAACCAGGAGAGTATCAGAACTTCAAGCCCTGTGTATGAAACTGCCTTACCTAGTGTTTCACAAGGATAAGAGTATCTCTCAGGACTAACCAGTCCTTTCTGTCTAAAATTGCTTCGGAATCAAATATTAACCAATCTATTAATTTGCCTGTATTCTTCCCTAATTTTCAAAATAAAGGAGAATATAAACTTCATTTGCTTGATGTGCACAGGCAGTTGCGTTTTTATTTGCATAGGTCCAAACCTTTCCATAAATCTGATCAGCTTTTTGTTTCCATTGCTAGACCCTTTTTGGGAAAACCAGTTTCAAAAGGAACCATCTCTAAGTGGATTTCGCTTTGTATTTTGCAAGCTTATAGAGAATTGCCAGCCCCAGAAAGGGTTCATGCTCACTCTACCCGTTCTGTGGCTACTTCAGCTGCATTCTGGTCTAGTTTCCCTAGACTATATCTATTTGGCTGCTACCTGGGCTTCCTCTCTCACCTTCATTATAAACTAGATTAAGCCAAGGTACCCCGTTGGGGAACCTTTTTCTTGCTGTAAACCGATGACAGTAAAAGTTAATTGTATTTCTTGTGTAAAGTAAATACTTCATAAAGATTTCATTACTTACTGCATTCCTTGCTTAGGCCCAGGCCATGACATACCTCTGTCGGTTTTGTGCCATATTCAAACCTCAAACTATTAGTCATGTTTATTTACGCTTCTAAATATTTTGGTACTCTGTTGATTTATCCAAAAATGGCTTTGGTAAGCCACGCAACTACCGATCTTCCGTAAAAGCATAAGGATAAAGACAGTCTGCATAGGTCCAAAACTGCAGACGACTCTACCGTTGAGCTAGTCCGCTGGTACTCAGTGAGGCGCTTTCGCAGCCCCTGATACTTGCTTCTACAGATTCACAGGCCTCTGAGGCCTATTCAGAGTCTGGTATATGCCGCAAGATGCTTCTTCGACTATGGAACCTGTGAATGTCTCTACCTTGGATTGGTCTGGAGCCGCTGTGCAGACGCTGGCTTCTGAGGGTTTATTCAGGCCTTCCAGTTTTCATATTAAGCAGACTTTGTTTCAATCCAAAAATACAGAATTTCTCAGACCTAAAGTTCGAACTACGCCTAGGAAACAGATGACCAAAGTGCATTCTCAGGTCCACATGCCAAAGAAACAAATGCTTAGAATGGCTGAAGACCTCATTACCTTAATTAGAGGGAAGTCAGCCTTCCCCCTCAGAGACCAATAACTGATTTTCCTTCTGATTCTTCTGATCAGGAATCTGATAACTCTGATCCTTCTGATTATCAGGACATGCCCTTATCTACCTATGAGGATTCCATTCACTCTGCTTCCCCTCAAGATTATTTTTCTTTTGGTGAAATCCTGCATATCCTTAGAGAGCATTTCTGCTGGGAGAGCCAGGATTACTCTGTCCAAAAAGAGACTCTGGGAATTTTTAAACTTTCCTCAGCACAGGCTGTAGCTATCCCTTCTGTTCTGGAAATTGTAGATGTCTTCTTGGAATCCAGCCTTACCACCTGATACTTTGCCTCCTGCTCCCAGGAAACCTGACTGGTATTAGAGTACCTGACTTTCACAAATTCCTTTTTAAGAATCCTACTGTAGATCCAGAGACCATTTCCCAGGGGCCTAAAGGCATTAAGGCTACAACTGCCAAAAATCCTACCCCTTCAGACAGGGATTCTAGGGCTTTAGACAGATTGGGTAAGAAGGTATACACCTCTGTCATTCTTGCAATTAGGGCTTTAAATTGCCAGTTTCCTGTTAAAGTACCAGCAGCATATTATGGAGCTAATTAAACAGAAAATGATGTTGATTCCTGACTCTGCAGAACACACAGATTTACAAGAGTTAATGCATTCTGCTAATCAAGTTGGTAAACATACTCTGCAATGTGGGTTATGCTTTGGAAGTATCATGCAGGGCTGCTGTCACTGTGTCTGTTCTTAGAAGGCATGCTTGGCTTAAGGAACAAAACTTGCCAGATCATGTCTAAGCAAAATTACTGGATGCACCCTTAAACCAAGAGCGTTTATTTGGCAATAAAGCAAGTCCTCAAAAGGATGGAGGAAAAAGCTAAATCTATGCAAACTGTTAGATTTCTTACAAGTACAGCCACCTAGATTCAGTAGGCATTGGGCTTCAAATAACTGGTCTTTTCCTGTCCCAGGCCTAGTACAGCCACCTAGATTCAGTAGGCATTGGGCTACAAATAACTGGTCTTTTCCTGTCCCAGGCCTTCTCATTTCAAGTCCAGGAGCAGCAGACCACCAAGACTTCAGTCTCTGCTTATGCACAGATCTAAGCAATGGCTTGCTCCCACGTCCAGAACAGGGAGTAGTAAGCCACCTCTCTATGGTAAAATTGCACAATGACTTATCCTTACCTCTTCCAAGCCTTGCTCAGGTACTTGCACCTTTAGGGGGGAAACTTGCCCTCCATGCCAAAGTCTGGGAATACATTACCCAAGACAGACTGGTCTTAAACATAGTTTCCCAGGAATACAGATTCCACTTCAACTCACTCTCAACCCTAAGCAGATGGCCATACCTCCCCCCAAGCCAGTGGGCAGAGGCCCAAAAGTAAGTACTTTCCCTTCAGTATCAAGGCTATTCAACCTGTCCCAGCAGAACAGAACAAAGGGGGGCAAGGCTTTTATTCCAGACTGTTACTGGTTCATAGGTTGGTACTAGGCTGGTACTAGGCTATCTGCCCTAGGGCCTATGCAAGCCTAGCCATAACAATTCCCTGGATATTTCTTCTCACAATATTTACTTCTCCAGGCCCCTGTCTAGCAGGGCGACTGACATGATCCCCGGAGTGAATTTCCTATCTCCCATCCAATCATCAAGGTTCCTTTTGAAGAGGGCCAATGAGGCGCTCTGCTTGATATGTATGGGCAGTCTATTCCAGAGTATGGGGAGTGTCTGGGTTAGGAGCATCTTTTGTTCATTGTGATGACAAGGTTTAGATCCCTGGAGCGTGTGGCTCTGAGGGATTGGGATTTCTTTGTGGAGCATGTCCAACAGCTCAGGGTTTGACATGGCCTTGTATGTTAAGCAGAGATCACCTCTCCAGAAAAGAAAACTGTGTCCTATCCTGGATCTGTCTATTCTCAACACCTTTCTGGTGGTTTCAAAATGCTAACTCTCCTAGCCAAGGGCTCCTGGCTAGCAACCCTAGACTTAAGAGGCCTACCTTGAACATCCCCATAAGGGAATCTTGCAGGAAATACCTACGCTTCAGAGTAGGCTCTATGGCACTATCAGATGTTCTTCGTGTTCCACTGTTGCAGTCATTACATCTTGGTTATCTGCTTGCAGTAGCCCTCAGTCTGCCTGATTAACAAAGTCTTGGGTCCTGCGTCGGTTGCTGTCCCTTCTTCCATGACGTCAGGTCATCAGGGGTATAAAACATGCAGCCGACGCCATTAAATCAGTCTTTTCTTGCTGTGCGGTGCCCGAAGCAGACGCAGTTCGCAAGTGCCGGTCGGCCGACTCCTCAAATTTTCGTTTTTGAGTTTCAGAACCGAAGTTTTCAACTAAAGCTAAGTACCCCGTTGGGGAAACTTTCTTGCTCCTTATCAATGTCAGTAAAAGTTAATAATTGTATTACTTGTAGAAAGTAAATACCTCAAAGATTTTCATTCGTACTGTATTCCTTGCCTGGGCCCTGACCACGATGTACCTTGCTGTTGGTTTTGTGCTTTATTTAATCAGCGCACTATCTGTTGTCTGTATATTTTTGCCTCTAATTATTTTGGTTCTCGGTTTAATTATCCGGAAATGTCTGTTAGCCTTCCGACTACTGGGATTTCGAAAAAACACAAAAATAGACGGGCCGAATTGCCGACTATGCTTCTAAGCCAGTTCGCCGGTACTCTGTGAGACACTTTCACAGGCCTCTACTGAGACCCCTTTGGGGTCCAATATGCCGCAAGGTGCTTCAACTATGGAACTCGCGGATGTCTCTACCTTGGATGGGTCCAGAGCCACTGTGCAGGCACCGGCTGCTGAGGGTGTATTCAGCCCTACGGACTTGCATATTAAACAGACGCCTCCTTTTTCTTTTAGGCCTAAATCTCGAACCATGCCTAAAAAAAACTCCCAGGCCTCTATGCCTAAAAATCAAATAAGAATGGCTGAAGATCATATAACTCTAATCAGGGGAAGCCAACTTTCCCCTTCTAAGAGACCTAGGATTGAAGTTTTTTATGAATCTTCTGAACAGGATTCTGATTTTTCTGATTCTTTTGATGATCTGGATTTGCCCTTATCCACTTATGAGGATTCTGATGCAGAGGACTCTATTCCCTCTGCTTCCCCTCCAGAGGATTTTTCTTTTGGTGAAACTTTACATACTCTAAGGGAGCATTTCCACTGGGAAAGCCAGAGCTATTTCCTCCCGTATTAGACATTGTTGATGCTTTTTCGGAATCTAGTTTGGCCCCCTGATTCTTTGCCTCCTGCTCCCGGAAAACATGACATGTTACAGGGTTCCTGATTCACACAAGTTCCTTTTTAAAAATCCTATTGCGGATCCAAAGACTATTTCAGATGTTCGTGGTGTGCCAGCCGTGGTGTGCTTCTTTAGTCTGCTACAAGTTATTGCTATTTCTTCTTGAGAAGCACCTTGCCTGATAACACTCGTGTGTTTTTAACTATTTCAGATGTACCCAAGGGCATTAAGACTTCTACTGCTAAAAATTCTACCCCTTCTAATAGAGACTCTAGGGTGCTGGAAAGATGGAGTAAGAAGGTTTACACTAGTGTAACCTTGGCCATTGGGCTTTAAACTGCCAGTTTCATATGTTAAAAGTATCAGCAACATGTTATTGGATTGCTTAAACAGAAAATGATTGTTCCTGACTATGCGGAAAATAAAGAATTACAGGATTTAATACATTCTGCTGAACAGGTTAGAAAACATACTTTGCAATGTGGATTTGATTCCTAAGAGGCCTCTTACAGGGCTGCTGTTACTGGGTCTGTGCTCAGAAGGCATGCTTGGCTTAAGGAGCAATCTTTGCCTGATCATGTTAAAGCTAAATTGTTGGATGCTCCCTTAAATCAGGACCACCTGTTTGGCAACGAGGCTGAGGAAGTTCTTCAAAAGATGGAAGGTAAAGCTAAATCTATGCAAACTGTTAAAGATTTCTTACAAGTTTAGCCTCCTAGATTTAGTAGGCATTGGCCCTCTGAGAATTGGTCCTTTCCAGCCCCTTCCAGGTCTTAAGCCAAACTGACACAGCAGAAACCCCAGGTTTCAGTCCCTGGGGACACACAAGACTAAGCAGTGGGGAGGTTTCTGCACCCAAATCAGGGAGTAGTAAGACCCCCCCCCCCCCCCCCCGGAAGATATCTCAATGACTTGCTTTTAAAACTTCCAAGCACTTCCCAACTGAATGCTCCTTTAGGTGGAAAGATTGGTCTGCAGGCCAAAACCTGGGAACTCATTACCCAGGACAAATGGGTTTTAAATAGTGTCCCAAGAATACAGATTTCACTTCCACACCTTACCAACACCAAGCAGGTGGCCAGATCTACCCCCAAATCAGTGGGCAGAGGCCCAAAGTCTAGTACTCTCTTCAGCATGGGGGGTTATTCAGTTGGTACCAGGAGAGGAAAAGGGACAAGGTTTCTATTCTACTCTAAATACCTTTCTGGTGATTCCAAAATTCAAGCTGCTTCCTATGCTATGCCAAACATGCATGGTTGGCAACACTAGACTTAAGAAGCATACCTGCACAATCCCTATCAGGGAGTCTTGCAGAAGATTCCTACGCTTCAAAGCAGGCGACATGCACTACCAGTTATTTGCACTGCCCTTTGGCTTATCTACTGCACCCAGGGTATTCACAAAGTGCCTAGCTCCAGTCATTGCATTCTGCAGGCAAAGAAATATTAAAATATATCCATACCTGGACAATTGTCTAATTCAGGCAGAATCCCAGGACATTCTTTTGAATCATCGGCCTTTGTTCAAAGGGTACTGACTTGTCTGGGGTACACCATAAATGAAAAGAAATTGCACCTGGTATCCTGTCAACAAATTATATTCCTGGGAGCAAGCTTGAATACAGCTTCCCAGATGGCTTTCCTTACGCCAGAGAAACGGACTCATTTGACAATCTTCTTTAAACAAGTGGCCACAAAAACCCAGTTATCTGCAAAGCAAATATTGCAGGCCGTGGGGTTCATGGCCTCCTGCAGTCTTCTAATAACATATGCAGGGCTGCATATGAGGAAACTGCAATGGTATCTCAAAAGCCTGTGGTGTCAACATTCACAGGATCTAGAAGCTATGATTTCTATCATACCTTCTCTACGCCTTGAGTTCTTTTGGTGGGCAGAGGCCTGCCACCAAAACAAGGGACTACCATTCACACTAGCCCCCCTGCCGCCCAAAGACTATGCATGGGGCGGGGCTCCCCTGGCAGGGAAGTGCATTCAGGGCAAATGGAACTCAAGTCACATGCACCTACACATTAATCAAAAGGAAATGTTAGCTGTACGGAATGCTCTGGCAGCCTTCAATGACCACATTCTTCCAGGACAACTAATGGTTAAAACGGACAACACCACGGTCATGTGGTACATAAACAAGCAGGGGGGTAGACACTCTTACAGACAGTCTTGCAGACTAGCCATGGCATTGTGGAACACAGCCTTGAGCTACCAAGTGAATCTACAAGCTCAGTTCCTGCCAGGAAAACTAAGTACACTGGCAGATGGACTAATCCAAGACGTCATGGACCCACACGAGTGGAAACTGGAACCAAGGATTGACAAGCAAATGGGGGAGCCCAGATTCAGCTTGAGCCCGTGGCTGTGGCAATAAGCATCTGTTTCTGTAAGGCCCCTTTGTAGCGTATCTACATCATTTGGGGATTCAGTAATGTTTCCCAGTTTGCAGTCATCTGCGAACTTGGTTAGCCAGAGTCCCTTAGTGTTGGCCTTTTCTTCAGAGAAGTAGATGCCAAACAAGAGCGGTCCCAGGACTGAACCCTGAGGTACTCCACTTGTCTGGAGTTGGATTTGGAGTCTGCTACTTTTACCATGTGGGTTCTGTCGGTAAGCCAGTTGGCAACCCGAGTGATGTAGGGATGAATGCACAGCTTAGTAAGTCTGATTCCAGAGTGGGGGATAGTGTCACAGGCCTTGGCGAGGTCCAGATAGGCTGTGTGGACTGCATTACCCTTGTTCACGGCTCTGGAGACTGATTCGAAGAAGTCAGGTTCAGAAGACAAGATCAGCCCTTCACGAACCCAAACTGGGTGGGGTCCAGTGTTTAAAGGTTGCCAATGTCTTTGTTTATAAGTTCCATAATCATATGTTCCATGGCCTTGCAGATCAGGCTCATCAAACTGATGGGGCGGTAGTTCCCGGGATCCAAGGTGGATCCCCCCTTGTGGAGTTGCATAACTGTAGCTGTGCGCCACTCGGTGGGCACGAAGCCTGAGGTGAGGCTATGATTAAACATGACACTTAGGTGAGGTGCCAGTTCATATAGTACACAGCCCAGGATGTCGTCTGGTCCCATGGATGCTGTATTCTTAGCTTTGGAGAGTGTTTTTTTTTTTTTTTTTTTACCTGTGTGGTTGTTATTACTGGAATTTGGCAATCTTCTGGTATTGAGATGGGCTGTTTGAGGGGGTGAAGTTGGCACTGAATCAGTCTGCCAGGATATTGGCAATATCCTTGGGATTAGTATATTTCTTGGCATTCTGTTGTAGCTCAGAGATCATCTGAGCATTGCCATTTAGATTCTTGACATAATTATAGAATGCCTTGTTGTCTTTGGAGTCTTTGGCAATTTTATTTTTGTATCTAGCTTTGGAGGATTTTGAGGGATCTCAGCTTCTTACTGAGGCTGGTAAGGGAGTTTTTTGCATCCTGGGATTTTCCTCATCAGTTTCTTCCTTTTGTTAAGTTTGTTTATGGCAAGGGAACACCAGATTGGCTTCCCTTTTTTGGATGAGAGCATCTTGGTTCTATTTGGGATGGCACAATTCATGCATGAGTGGATGTGCTCATACATTGCCTTGGTGTAGGATTCAGCAGTCGAACTTTCAGTTCCCGTCTGCATGCGTGTCAAGTTTGTCACTTTTGATTTGTGTAGCATGAAGTTGGCTTTGGAGAAGTTTTTTATGCAGGTTTCCTTACTGGGGGTTGGGGGTGGGATGTGGATGTTGAGGGTGATTTAGCTTATGGACAGACCTGACCAACGAGCGGGTGACCATAGGTATGGAGCATCGATTTCCCATGTTGGTAATGACAATGTCTAGGATATTGGAGCCCCTGGTGGGACTATGGATTTAGTTTATCCAGGGCATTGGAATTTATGAATTCCAAGCAACGTTTGTTACGAGTAGTTTTCGCAGTTAATGGCAGGGTAGTTGAAATTACCCAGTTTTAGGAATTTTGGTTGTATCGTAATATTTTCTAGTATGTTTATAAAGGTGTAGTGAGAATCTTGGGGCATGGTGTGGGATCTGTAGCAAGCCACAATTTGGATTGCAGTCTTACCTAGTGTTGCACCTGGAGAATTTCAGACGCATTGTGTTAAGCAACTAGCCTGGTGGTGTGAATATCCTTGGTGAATATGGACACTCCTCCACCTTTAGTGTTTCGGTCCTGGTTTGGTGGCCGATTGTAGGTGTACTCTCTGGAGCCTTGAACCAGGTCTCTGTTACTGCACAGATATAGATGTTCTCCATTTTTAGGAGTGCCTCGAGAGAGTTCATTTTGAGGTTTAGACTTCTAGCATTGATTAGCATTACCTTCAGAATTTGCATGCTTTACCTGTTGCGGTGGTAGTTTTGTCCTTTGAACTTTGCCTAAAAAAGGCACTATAGGGGTGGCAAGAGCCTTAGCCAGTAACCTGAATCCCAGGAGTGACAGGTGCAGACCATCTCTGGCAGAGCATCGTGGTCTGTCGATCATGTCGTCCCAGGCAGACAGATACTGGATCCCCTTTGACACCAGAAGCTTAGCCAATTGTTGATATCAATCATTTTGCCCTTGTATTGTGGTATCATTCTGGGTGAAGGCAGGATGCTACTCATGGCTGGGGTCATACCTGCCTAGGCCACATGATCAGAGTGCTCTTCCATATGTCTTTTCATGTAGTTCAGGGAGGTACATCTCAAGTCATTCACTCCAGCATGGACAATGACAGAGTCATATTTATACTTGCTGTGGACTGACTTGAGTGCATGTGTTGTGGCGGATCCTGGCACCCGACAGGCAGCTGACTGTAATTTTTTCCTTGTTCAGCCTGGTGAGTGAGTTATTAGTCATAGGTGACTTTAGTCAGGCACACTGAAGTGTTAGGTACGTTGTCTTGCCTTAGGGGCTATTTCTGGGTGGCACACTGGTGGTGTGAGCTATGTGACACTTTGGTTGTGATTGCGGTTTGTTTGGGTTTCATCTTCGGAGTTCCTTGTTGCTTGGGCAGGTTACAGTTAAGGGCCTCTGCATATGTGGATTTAATGTTGCTATGTGTGGGTGTTGGTGGTGTGGGTTTAGAAGGGCTGTGTGTTGCTTGAGTTGTCTTGGGTGGAGAGAGCTTTGCTTCCAGTTTGGCTATGTATGTGCATCTCTCACAGGTTGTAGTGTTGGGTGGTATGGTGGAGAGGGTTGTCTGTGTACATAAGACAATTGCTGCATTGTCCCAGTATGCCCAGATTCACCAGGTGGACAAGAGAAATCACCGGAAGCTGGCCCTTGGACATGCCCGGTTTGGTGTTTTTTTAATTACAGGAGCTGTTTTCCCTTGCTAAGGTTCTTTGCAGTTATAGTCTGTTTAGTGCCTACGATTAATTTCTCCTTATTAACAAGGTGAGTTGAGTACTTGTATCAGTTTAAGGCTTCCTAGTGCTTTCCTGCAGGTATTAGAGCAAGTGCTAGTCACAGGTATGCTTAAAGGTAAAATGGAAAAAAATGCACACTGCAGTGTGCACTAGAGAAGTTAGATGTGAAAGTAGGTAACTTAAGATGTGATAGTGTTCAATCTCGCCGTTTGTTCTTGCACATGGGTTCGGAGCCGATCCTCGGCTCCGTGCCGGCCTCTTGCAAGCTCTGCATCGAGAAGAAGCTCGAGACAATCTAATACCCACAATCCCCCTCTGCCTTTACCTCAGATCTAGTTTGCCGCTGCTGCATACGCATCGTTGGGAGCTAGCTCGAGAGTTTCTAAGCTAAGATATAACTTTTTTTTTGTTGTATTTTATTAAGAAATATATTCTAGTTGATATCTGTATTAACAAGTGTGACTGTGTTGTGGTTCCGTAATTCCTTGGTACCGTTAACCTTATTTTCGGTATTTTTGTATCGGGGCCTACACCCTTCACATCTACCATATTGAGACAATTTAACGGATTTGACATTAACCTGATTGTGACTTTTTTCTCGGATTGACTGTGTTTTTCTGTAGTTATATATTGTTATACTATGTCGGAGAAAGCAAAGTCTGGTTTCAAACGTTGTCAGTGTGGCCAAAAAATGTCGGTCACTGACAACCACAGTTCCTGCGTCTACTGCCTTGGCCCTCTTCACTTACAAGAGGATTGCTCCATCTGTCACTCTTTTAGTGAGAGGGTCATGACAGATAGGCGCAGGAAACTGATGGACAGAGGTCTACTGAAACCAGCTTTCCAAGAGGCTTTGGATGCTTCTGACCAGGCATCGAAGTCCTCTAAGGAATCGAAGACGTCGGAGCCTAAGTCATCGGCTCCGAGCTCTTCTTCAAAGGTTAGATCACCGGTTCCACAGACTTCGGGGCCGAGTGTTCAACTGGTGTCGGTTCCTGAGCCTCGAGTCTTGGAACCGGTGATGGAGCTCCCTCCTTCGGCCATATTGAGGTCGGCTCCGTCTTCGGTTCCTTCGACCCGTTCTTCCTCCAAACTTTCGGATGTCGATGTGGATCGCGTGGTATAGAAGTTGTTGGAGCATTCGGCCCTCTCTAAACTTATTTCGGTTTCCACCCAGTTGGTGTCGAAACTTGAAGGCCTTCCTGTATCTCCATCCATTCCTCCTCCGAGACCGATTCAGTCTTTGGAGCCGGAAGAGGCTGATCTGCTGATTGTGGAGCCCTCGGGTCCAGAACCGTCCTTTCTCGGTCTGTTCCCCTCACCTCGACTCCGTCGGACCCGGTACCGGAGTCTCGGAGCCAACGGTCTGTTCTTGGTTCCGGGGCCGAGAGTCGAACCGACGTGTCTGTTCCGACTCTCCCCCTCGGGGCCTCGGCACGGATCGATTCGGCTCCGTCCTCGGGGTCGATGCCTGTGTCGGGGATTCTTCCCATTTCTTCGGAACCGGGGGACTCTTCGATGCGGGACCCGGGAGCGTTCGACCTGATGAGGAAGGTGTTGTCTACCCAGACAACCACATCAGTGGAAGCAGTTTCTCCTCCCCATAAAGGGCCTTTGTCTTCATCTGCACCCACGGCCACATCCAAGCGTCTGGCACCAGTGCCTCAGCCACCCCTGGAGGGTGCCCCCTCTTCCTCCGAGGCTTCTTCGGATGCTCCCACGAGGAAGTCCCTAGGAAGAGACTGTGTAAGAGGAGACACTTGGATTCTCCACAGGAATCCATAACATCTGATACTGACTTAGATGAGTCAGAGGGGTCCCCTAAGTCACCTTCAGAAGATGTCTCTTTTTCAGACATTTTGGAGATCCTGAAACAGAGAGGTGACTGGCAGTCCCTTCCCCCTTCTGAGGATGAGTCAGTTCTGCTGAAGGCATTTGGTGCTCGCCCTTCCTCCTCCTGGGTCACTCCGCCTTGACGAACTAATGGAACTTATTGATCAAGGGCGTGGAGGCTCCTGACACAGTGGAACCTGTTCCAAGGAAACCGAACAAGTACATCACAGCACCTCAGGATAAGTCCTACCTTACAAAAGGAGTTCCAGTAGACGCTATGGTGGTGGCTGCAGCCACGAAAAAGGAGATGTCTGAGTCGTTTCTCTGTCCATCCGCCTAATAAAGATTCTAGGACGATGGATAGATATGGGAAGCGCATTTTAGTTCAGCGGCTTTTTCCATGCGGTCCCTGAACTATTTGACCCATTTTACACGCCTGCAGAGGGATCTAGTCAAAGAGTTGGGAGATACCCTCCAGGGTACTACAGATGCAGCTGTCTCAGAGAAAGTGACAGAGCAACTTAATACCCTAACATCGATTGTTAACTCGTCCATGAGGCTGATTTCTTATGCAGCCGAAGGTTCGAGTAGGGCAGCAGCTTCAGCGATTGCTCTTCGTAGACAATCCTGGATGCGCCTATGCTCCTTTGGAAGCCTTCAAGTCTTCCTTTACAAATGCCCCATTTGACGGTGCCACTCTTTTTGGCCCCAAGGTAAAGGTGCCCCTTACCCGGTGTGACCAAGAGGGCAGACTCTGTCTGCTGTCGGAGTCCGTTTTTCCACCCCAACTAGACCGTACCCCAAAGGGCAACGCGGTGGGAAAATGTGGTTTCGAAAACCCCAAGGGTCTTTCTCAGGCACACAGGGTGATGCCCCCTCTAGAGGCAGAGGAGGGGGCAGAGGTGGAAGACGCCGCCCTGGCGGCAGAGGGGGTCCGCAACATCAAGGTGACAGGGATACACTCCCTGGTAAACCTTTCCAGCACTCCTGAGAGGAGGCCCGACTGTCCTGCTCTGGAGGCAGTTGGGGGTCGCTTAGCTTTTATACCCTCAGGCCTGGCAAGGTATAACTACAGACAAGTGGGTAAAAAGCGTAGTTACCAGAGGTTACTCCATACCCTTCCTATCCTATCCCATTCCAAAGAAAAGACTCCCAGATGTACCGCCCCATCTGCGAGAGCCAGCAGCTTTAGAAATTTCAAAGCTGCTAGAAAGAGTCATCCAGCCAGTCCCAGCGGACCAGCAAGGATTCGGAACTTACTCAAGGTTCTTTTTAGTTCCAAAGAAAACAGGGGACTGGAGGCCCATTCTAGACCTAAGCTACCTCAATACTTTCGTCAAGAAAGAAAAGTTCCGAATGGTCACGCTTCAATCGATCCTTCCATTCTTACAGAAGGACGAGTGGATGTGCTCAATAGATCTAGAGGATGCATACTACCACATCAAAATGGCCAGGGCATCCAGAGATCATTTGCGCCGGCTGGGAGCCAGTCACTTTCAATTTCGAGCCCTGCCCTTTGGTCTGACCTCAGCCCCCAGGGTCTTCACCAAATGTATGGCAGTGGTAGCGTCTCACTTGAGACGTCAGGGATTCCAGGTGTTTCCGTATCTGGACGACTGGCTCCTTTCGCCACCACCCGCGTCAACTACTGCAGGCCAGAGACTATGTTCTTCAACTGTGTGTTCACCTAGGGATCTCCGTAAATTTTGGAAAATCCTTACTTCAGCCATCACAAAATATCTTGTTCATAGGAGCAGAGTTAAACACACGTCAATTAATTCTGAAGCTCCCCCCAGAAAGGATATTATCACTGCAGACTCACATACGTCTTCTACTCTTGTCAAGGAAATCTCCTGCAAAACTAGTACTGAAGATGTTGGGCCTCATGTCAGCCTCCCTTATTGCAATTCCCCTGGGAAGGCTGCACATGAGAGTCCTACAATGGCTACTGTTTGCTCAATGGTCATTTCAACAACTACCTCTAACACACGGGATTCTTATAACAAAGACTTGCAAAACAGATCTAAACTGGTGGCTTCAAACGTGCAACCTTTCCCAGGGGAGGCCGTTTGTGCTACCCACGCCCACAGTTACGGTGACCACGGACGCTTCCCTGATAGGGTGGGGGGGCATCTTTCAGGGACAGACAGTCCAAGGCGAATGGACCAATTTGGAGTACAATCTGCACATCAGTGTTCTAGAGTTGAGGGCAGTGTTTCTAGCGTTGCAACACTTTGCTCCCCTCCTTCCTCTAGGGACTATTGCAGTTCAGACGGACAACATGTCGGTAGTCTGGTACATAAACAAGGGGGAACCAAGTCCTATCAACTATGCAGAGAGGCCATGAGAATTTGGCAGTGGGCGGAGTCCACGGGTCGCTTTCTAATAGCAACGCACATCCCGGGGTCATCCAACGTCATAGCCGACAGGCTGAGCAGAGCAATTCTGTTACCGCACGAGTGGTCTCTAAAACAGTCAGTGGCGGAAAGGATTTTTCGCACGTGGGGCCAGCCTTCCTGCGACCTGTTTGCGCCTCCAATGAATGCCAAATGCAGGAGCTACTTTGCCCTATTACCCTCCAGGGAAGTCCCCAGGGACGCACTGGTTTACGATTGGCCCCGGGACTCCTATACGCATTTCCCCATTTCCTCTGATATGAAGTTTCTCCAGAAAGCCAGGAACCTACACAGGACGATAATCCTCATTGCTCCATTCTGGCCTCGTCAAATTTGGTTTCCTTCCTGAAAATGCACTGCATTCGGGGACCCTGGATTCTGGACCCAGAGCCAGATCTATTGACTCACTCGTCAGGGGTTCCCCATCCCGCTCCTGTCACTCCATCTAGCAGCTTGGCTGCTCCAATTCCCAACTTAGCCAGGTCTGATCTTTTGTCACCAGCAGTCCAGGATATATTAGTGGCTTCGCATAAAGCTTCCACTACTGAAAACATATACTAGCAAATGGAAACGGTTTGTATTCTGGGCAAGACACACCATGTGGATCCTTTATAGCTCCTTTGAATAAGATATTAGAGTTCTTAACAGACTTATTTCATCAGGGTGCTTCTCCTGCTACTCTAAAAGTTCAATTGGCTGCCATTTCGAATTTCCATGTGGAAGAATGTGGAGCTCCTATTATGGCTCACAGACTTTGTAAAGCCTTTTTAAAAGGAGTTTTTCATATTAGACCACCGGTCAGATCTCCCACGTCACCTTGGAGTCTAAACTTGTTGCTATCTAAATTAATGTTGCCCCCTTTTGAACCTGCCTCTTCTTGCCCATTAAAATTTTTGTCCTGGAAAACTCTTTCTGGTAGCCATTACTTCTGCTAGACGAGTGTCTGAACTTCAGGCTCTCTCCATCAAGCACCCTTATTTGATCTTTCACTCTGACAGAGTTTCTCTTCGAACCAATTCATCCTTCCTCCCTAAAGTATGTTCCATTAACAATATTAATCAGTCCATTGAATTACCCACTTTCTTCAAAAACCACTCCAACAAAATGGAGTATATGTTACACAAATTAGATGTTCACAGACAGCTAAGGTTTTATTTGGATAGAACAAAAGATCACAGGAAAACAGATCAACTCTTTGTGGCTTTTGCTGATAGCAGGAAAGGACTTGCAGTTACCAAAAGAACTCTTTCTAAATGGTTAACGGATTGTATAATCTATGTCTACGATTCTGCAGATCAACCCTTTACACAAACCCAAAGGACATTCCACAAGATCGATATTCACGTCTTTGGCTCATGCAGCTCACCTACCTCTGGATGCTATTTCAGCGGCTGCTACCTGGTCTAAGCCACATACATTTATTTCTCATTATAAAGTAGACAAGGTTTCTAGGGACAGGGCAAACTTTGGTTCCACTGTGCTCAAGAACGTCCTCCCGTGAGTTCCTCAGGATCAAGGAGCTAGGGACGCTACCCATGTGTAAGAACAAACGGCGAGATTGAACACTATCACATATAGAAGTTATGTCCTTACCATAACGTTCCATGTGGAGTGTTCATCTCGCCTTTGTTCTTACAGTCCCACCCTCCCACCCTTAGGAAGAACGTTCTTTGATGCCTGGCCAGAAGCATTTTTTGCTACTGCTATTATTCTGTGTACATAGTTGGTATACACATATATGTTTATATGTGTCTGTTCAGATATGTTTATGTGTGTAAGCATGAATGTGCTTTTATGTAGATTGGTTTGTTTGCAAACTAGATCTGAGGTAAAGGCAGAGGGGGATTGTGGGTATTAGATTGTCTCGAGCTTCTTCTCGATGCAGAAGCTTGCAAGAGGCCGGCACGGAGCCGAGGATCGGCTCCGAACCCATGTGTAAGAACAAAGGCGAGATGAACACTCCACATGGAACGTTATGGTAAGGACATAACTTCTATTTTTACCTGTTTAAAAAGTTAAGGTTTAGTGGAGAGCTACTATTTTTAAAACAGCAAGATGGGTTGAAAAGGGTGATCACTTTTGTATTCTGGTACTATGGAATACAGTAGGGATGGGCAATAAATTTAAATAGTTCAAGGGGAG
Organism: Protopterus annectens; assembly: GCF_019279795.1. NCBI lineage: Eukaryota > Metazoa > Chordata > Ceratodontiformes > Protopteridae > Protopterus > Protopterus annectens. The sequence continues at coordinate 944,417,783 of NC_056731.1, read as the reverse complement.
GGATTTCAAAAATGATGATTTTGTGATTACTCTCACAAGCCAGTGAAAGTAGAGATGAAATGAGATATATGGTCAGATTAACATAAGAGGCAGGCAACTAGAAAGACAGTGGTATTTAACAAGACAACTGTAACTGGGTGGGAGGGCAGGGGCGGAAAAAAATTCTGCCCGACTCAGAAGAGAGAGCTGTGGTCTCTCGAAGTTTTAATATGCTGTTAAAGCAGAATGCAAGTAAAACACAAGGTAAAGAAAACCACAGTATTCAAACTATAGAAAGGCAGTAAAGTAATACAAAATACAAAGAATAAAAGCAAACTAACCTTTCCTTCACAGCAAAGTGTAGCAGAGTCTGGATGAGCCTTTCTGGTAAAGCTCTGAAATATTTTACCCCTTAAATAGAAGGTTTAGTTCCTAGCTCCACCCACTCAGTTAACAAATGATTAACCTTAAGTGACCTCTTCTATCTTATGAATGAGTCCTTAATTGATCAGTTCTAATTTCTGCCTGACTTAGAAGAGAGAGAGAGCTGTGGTCGCTTCTTCCCAAGGTCCTATTAAAAGTCAGACAAGAGAAACCAAAGATGATACTAATTGCCCCGGACTGGCCCCGCCATTTCTGGTACCCAGTCCTAAGGAACTTGTCTCAATATCCAGCTTGGACCTTACCTCAAAGACCTCAATTAGTCGCAGCAAAACAATCAGATCCTGCACAATCAGCTCCAAACACTGAACCTGGCAGCATGGCTGATCATGTAGTTATGCAAGCACCTCTCAGTAAAGCTGTGATGGATGTCATTTTGGAAGCCAGAATGCCTAGTACTAAAAAATCTTATGCTGATAAATGGAAGAGATTCTGTGCTTGGAATCAAGCACAAGGACCTGATACAGCAGAACCAAATATTCCTCAGATATTACAATACTTGACTGCGATGCTTGATAAAGGTCTTCTTTCTCATCAATAAAAATCCATGCCTCTGCCATTTTGGCTCATTACAATACAGAGCCACCAGTCTTTTCTCATCCTTTACTAAAGCAGTATCTTAGAGGAGCCAAAAATTTAAGGCCTTCCAGAAGATCACCAGTACCTGCATGGTACCTCAGTTATGTGTTGGAAAAGCTCACCCTGCCTCCATTTCAACCAGCTGCTACTGCAGATCTAAAGTTCTTATGGAAAACAGCTCTGCTCCTAGCAATTACTTCAGCAAGAAGAGTCTCAGAGCTTACGGGCCGTCATGGCTGTGGAGCCTTTTTATCATATTTTACCCAGACAGGGTGTCTCTGAGGACCAATCCTTCATTTATGCCCAAGGTGGTTTCCAGTGTGGCTCTTAACCAAACTATTCATCTGCCAACCTTTTATCCAAATCCACAGAACAAGGGAGAGAATTCTACATTCCCATTCCTTGGACGTACACAGGTAAGATTCTACTTGAGCAGGACTAAAGCTCTAAGAAAAACTGAGCAATTACTAGTGACATATGCTGCAGGATCAGAAGGAAAGGCTATTTCAAAGCAGACTTTTTCAAAGTGGGTAAGCCACTGCATTTGTTTCTGCTATTTGCACCATGGCAAACCTGTGCCCAAGGGCATTGGTTCTCATTCCACCAGAGTTGCAGTTACATCAGCAGGCTTTCTCAGAGGAGTACCAACCAAAGACATTCCTAGAGGCTGCTACTTGGAGTTCTGTTCACACCTTTACAAAGCATCATCATTTGCCTCTACCCCAAGTCCAGGGCAGGCTTTGCCACTGCAGTTCTGCAGGGCCTTATAGCCACCCCTAATGCTGTTTAGCTCCAGCCTCCCATCCATAGCTTTGGGATTCTATCTAAATGTAACGACTGCAACAGTGAAACACGAAGAACATAGTACAGTTGTGTACACTTACCATAAATGTAGATGTTAGAGTGTATTCACTGTTGCAGTCCAGGTTACCCGCCTGCCATCCCCACTTTCATTCTGGAGTTTATTTCCTTTATCTTCTACAACCTATGTGGTGTATTTGCTTGTAGATGAAGGTAGTTTGTATTGTTGCATATATATATATATATAATACACACACACACACATACACTAAAGAAAATGGCGTCTGCTTGTTTTTGGAATTCAGGCCGACTGAAGGCAACCTGCCAGCATATTACCCAAATGTAATGACTGCAACAGTGATTACACTCTACCATCTACATTTATAGTAAGTGTACACAGCTGTACTTTACCCTCCCTCCAGCCCCCTGTTTTTCTCTTACTATACCTCTACTTTCCTTTACTAGGCTTAAAAGCCTTATGTGAGCGTGTTCAATCTCGCCATTTGTTCTTACACACGGGTTCGGAGCCGATCCTCTGCTCCGAGTCATCTGCATCACAAAGCTCTGCATCTCAGAGAAGCTTGAGACCAGACTATATCCCACAATCCTCCCTGCCATTACTCAGATCTAGTTTGCCGCTGCAACAGATCGGATCGAGGAGAGCTCGGACCAGAGGAGAATTTGATAACTTTTTGCTTTTTTCAGATAAACTGCTACTTTTTTTGTAAAAATAAGTTTTAAGAGTTAGTATAGTATAGAAGTGTGTGTGTATTACTGTTATATTATTTCTCATATTATTCTTAAGACACATTTTGTGGCCTACTCTTTTTTTTTTCTCTTGTGTGGATTATAGTCTGGGTGTGGTTCCTTTTTTTTTGAGTTCTTTTACACTTGTATAGACATTCACGTTATATATATATATATATATATATATATATATATATATATATATATATGTATATATGTATATATGTATATGTGTGTATATATATATATATATGTATATATGTATATGTATATACATATATTTATTATATATATATATATGTGTGTATATATATAGAAGTTGGTTAGTCTTTTATTATTAACCTGGTAAAGTGTCATTACTTCTACAGTCATGTCGGAGAAAGCTAAATCAGGCTTTAAAAGATGTCAGTGTGGGCAGAAGAATGTCTATCACTGACAACCACGCGTCCTGCGTTTACTGTCTTGGTCCTCTCCACCTGCAAGAGGATTGCTCTATATGTCATTCCTTTAGCGGGCGGGTCATGACAGATAGACGCAGGAAGCTCTTAGACAGAGGGTTGCTTAAGCCTGCCTTTCAAGAGGCTTTAGACAAATCGGATCAGGCTTCTAAGTCCTTGAAGGGGTCGAAGATGTCGGAGCCCATGTCATCGGCTCAGAGTTCATCTTCGAAGGTTCATTCGCCGGTTCCACAGACCTCTGGGCCGAGCGTTGAATGTTTCTTTCACTGAGCCCCAGATCTTGGAACTGGTGTTGGAGCTGCCGCCACCATCCATTCTTCGGTCGGTGCCATCTTCGGCTCCTTCGACCCGTTCTTCCAGACCGTTATCTGAGAGATGTGGATCGTGTCATGCAGAAACTCATGGAAAACACGGCCCTTACCAAGTTTATTGCAGTTTCCTCCCAGTTGGTGTCGAAACTAGAAGGCCTCCCCATGTCTCCAACAGGTCCTCCTTCGAGACCCATCCAGTTCTCTGAGCCGGGAGAGGATGAGCTGATAGTGGAGCCCTCTGTGCCGAAACCGTCCATTGCACGATCGACACCATTGACTTCGACTCCTTCTGAACCGGTAGGTGAGTCACGGAGCCGACTGTCTCTCCTCGGTTCCAGGACAGAGAGTCGTACTGACCTTTCGGTGTCGACTCTCCCTCTCGGGGCCTCAGCGCAGATTGGCTCGGCTCCGTCCTCTGGGTCAGAGCCCACGGCCCCGTGTCTGGGATGCTCCCGTGTTCGGAACCTGGGGAGTCCTCGGCCTGGGGTTCAGGGGCTTTTCACCTTAAGAAGGTATTGTCTGCACAGACAACCACTTCATCAGAGGCATCTTCTTCCCCTAAAGGGCCACTTTCTGTTTATGCCCCCACGACCCATCCGAAGTGTAGAGCCCCATTGCCTTAGCCACCCCCAGAGAGTTCCCCCTGTTCCTTGGAGGCCTCACCGGAAGCCCCCTCTGAGGTCCCGAGGAAAAGGTTGTGCAAGAGGTGGCGCATAGATTCTCCGCAGGAATCTCTAACGTCTGACACAGACTTGGATGAGGCAGAGGGGTCCCCAAAATCCCCCACTGAGAATGTCATTAGCGGACATCCTGGAGATCTTGAAACAGAGGGGTGATTGGCAGTCCCTAGCCCCCACTGAGGACGAGTCGGTGCTGCTGAAGGCTTTTGGGGCTCAACCTTCTACCTCCTGGGTGACTCCGCCCTTCGATGAATTAATGGAATTCATTGCTCGAAGGGCGTGGGAGACACCTGACACAGTGGAGCCAGTCCCTCGAAAAACATGCAAATTTATCACCGCCCCCCCCAGGACAAGACTTCTCACCAAGGGAGTTCCTGTCGACGCTGTGGTGGTGGCGGCAGCCACGAAAAAGGAGATGTCTGAGTCTTCCTCATCTGTTCATCCTCATAAGGATTCTAGGACTATGGACAGATACGGGAAGCACGTTTTTAGTTCAAAGACTTTTTCCATGCGTTCGCTAAACTATTTGACACATTTCACACGTCTGCAGAGGGATCTCATCAAGGAGCTGACTGTTACCCTCCAGGGTAACACAGATGCTGCTGTTTCAGATAAGGTAACAGCACAACTTAACACCCTTACCACCATAGCAAACTCCTCCATGAGGCTCATCTCGTATGCGGCTGAAGGATCGAGTAGAGCTGCAGCTTCAGCGATTGCTCTTCGAAGACAATCCTGGACGCGGCTGTGCTTTGTGGAAGCTTTCAAGTCTTCCTTTGCCAACGCCCCCTTTGGCACCACACTCTTCGGGCCCAAGGTGAAGGAGACTGACTCTGTGTGAGCAAGAGGAAAAGACCCTGTCTGCTGTTGGGGTCTGTTTTTCCGCTCCAGCTAGACCGTACCCCAAAGGGCAACGAGGTGGGAAAATGTGGTTCCGTAAGACTCTGGGATCTTTCCAAGCCACACAGAGTGATTCTCCCCCTCCAGAGGCAGGGGGGGGGGGGGTAGAAATGGAAGACGCCGCCCCAGCAGCAGAGGGGGTCCGCATAACCAAGGCGACAGGGATACCGTCCCTGGGAAGCCTTTCCAGCACTCCTGAACGGAGGCCTGGCTGTCTTGCTCTGGAGGCAGTCGGGGGTCGCTTGGCTTTATACTCAAAGGCCTGGCTAAATATTACTTCTGATTCCTGGGTAAAAAGCATTATAACCAGAGGATACAAAATCCCCTTCATATCAACTCCACCTCAACAAAGAAGGTTTCCAGATGTGCCACCCCATCTGCGAAGCCCAGCAGCAATAGAAATTTCAAAGCTGCTCAAAAAGTCATCCAACCAGTCCCGGCGGACCAAAGAGGATCCGGAACTTACTCAAGGCTCTTTTTAGTTCCAAAAAAGACTGGGGACTGGAGACCGATTTTAGATCTCAGCAATCTCAACACCTTCGTGAAGAAGGAAAAGTTCCAGATGGTCACGCTTCAATCGATCCTTCCATTTTTACAGAAGGACGCTTGGATGTGCTCGATAGATCTCGGACGTGTACTACCACATCAAGATGGCCAGACCGTCCAGAGATCTCCTGCGCTTCCGGCTGGGAGCCAGTCATTTTCAGTTTCGAGCTCTGCCCTTTGGACTCACCTCAGCCCCCAGGGTATTCACCAAATGCATGGCAGTAGTTGCGTCTCACTTGAGACGACAAGGATTCCAGGTGTTTCCCTATCTGGACGACTGGCTCCTCACCGCTACCACCGAGCGTCGCTTCATACAAGTCCGAGACTACGTCGACCTTTGTTCCCACCTAGGGATTTCGATAAACTTCGAAAAGTCTTGCTTATCGCCCTCACAGCATATTTCATTCATCGGAGCAGACCTGGATACACGATTAACACTGCTAAAGCTCCCTCCAATAAGGGCATCAACCCTCAAACAGGTTCTTCTACTACAGAGCAAGAAAGCCCCAGCCAAACTGGTGTTGAAAATTTTGGGACTAATGGCAGCGTCCCTGATCTCAGTTCCTATGGGAAGGTTACACATGAGGATCCTCCAATGGCTGCTTTTCGCGCAGTGGTCATTCCAGCACTTACCCCTAGCGCACGAGATTCTGATAAGACTCTTGCAGACGAGATCTCTCATGGTGGGTGTACAGTCAGGATCTCACTATGGGTTGTCCGTTTGTTCTACCCAGTCCGACGGCCACAATAACCATGGACGCTTCTCTGATAGGGTGGGGGGGGTCTATTTCAGGGAAGAACAGTCCAAGGAGAATGGTCCAACATGGAGTACAGCCTGCACATAAATATTCTGGAACTGAGGGCGGTGTTCCTGGCGTTGCAACACTTCCAAGCCCTCTTACCTCTAGGAACAGTAGCAGTTCAGACAGACAACATGTCTGTAGTCTGGTACATAAACAAGCAAGGGGGGAACCAGGTCTTACCCATTATGCAGAGAGGCCTTGAGAATTTGGCAATGGGCAGAGTCCACGGGTCATTTTCTGATAGCAACGCACATCCCGGGGTCATCCAACGTCATTGCGGACAGGTTGAGCAGAGCCATCCTGTTACCTCACGAGTGGTCCCTCAATCCACAGATGGCGGAAAAGATCTTCCGCAGATGGGGCCAGCCTTGCTGTGATCTATTTGCTTCCCCGTTGAATGCAAAATGCAGAAGCTACTTTGCCCTTCTACCCCCTCCGGGGGATGTCCCCAGGGACGCACTGATACACGATTGGCCCCTGGGTCTCCTATATGCATTCCCACCTACTCCCTTGATTCCCAGATTTCTACAGAAAGCCAGGAACCTGGAAAGGACAATAATACTCATAGCCCCATTCTGGCCTCGGCAGATATGGTTCCCCTTTCTTCAAGCCCATCAAACAGAGGAACCGTGGATTCTGGACCCAATACCAGATCTGACCCATTCGTTGGGAGTTCCTCACCCATCTCTTCAGTCCCTTAAACTAGCAGCTTGGCTGCTCCGCTTCCCTGCCTAGCCAGGTCTGATCTACTTTCTCCGGCAGTTCAACACATTCCACAAAACTCTACAGGAGTAAATGGACACGCTTTGTATACTGGGCGTCTAGCCAGCACTTAGACCCCCTGGTAGCTCCTCTACATAAAGTATTGGAATTTTTATCTATCCTCTTCCACGAAGGAGCCTCTACTTCCACACTAAGAGTACAGTTGGCAGCCATATCGAACTTCCATATTGGTGAGGACGGTTCTCCCATTGTCTCAAGACTTTGTAACGCTTTTATGAAAGGAACCTTCCATCTTCGGCCGCCCGTCAGGAAGCCTTTCTTTCTATGGAGCTTAAATTTGTTACTGTCAACTCGTGTTGCCACCCTTCGAACCTGCTTCTTCCTGCCTCCTAAAGTTCTTATCGTGGAAGACACTTTTCCTCGTAGCTGTTACTTCAGCTCGAAGAGTTTCAGAGCTGCAAGCATTATCGGTCAGACCACCTTACTTGATTTTCCATCCGGATAGTCTCTCTACGTACAAATCCATCTTTCCTTCCAAAGGTATGTTCAATCACAAATATTAACCAATCCATAGAACTCCCTACCTTCTTCAAGAACTATACTAACAGGTTGGAGTATATGCTGCACAAGTTGGATGTTCACAGGCAGTTAAGATTTTATTTGGATAGGACTAAGTTACAGGAAGACAGATCAGTTCTTTGTCACGTTTGCAGACAATAAAAAGGGCATGGCAATTACAAAACGTACATTATCTAAATGGCTTGCTGATTGTATAGCCTTCGTATACTCTTAAGTCAAATCAGTCCTTACCTACCAAACCTAAGGCCCATTCTACCAGATCCGTGTCCACTTCCTTGACTCATGCAGCTCGTTTGCCTTTGGACACGATTTGTGCAACAGCCACGTGGTCTAAGCCACATACTTTCCTCACTCATTATAGAGTTGACAAAGCCTCCAAAGATAGGACATCTTTTGGTTCCACTGTGCTTAGGAACGTTCTTCCATGAGTCACTCGGGGTGACGGAGCTAGAGACGCTACCCGTGTGTAAGAACAAACGGCGAGATTGAACACTCACATAAAGAAGTTGTGTCCTTACCATAACGTTCCATGTGGAGTGTTCATCTCGCCTTTGTTCTTGCATCCCCCCCCCCCAAACGTGTTTTGGAAGAACGGGTAGGACTAGATTCTGATTGATATGTCTTAACCCCTTCCGGGGTATATGGTCCTGTGTCTCATGGGGTATATGCTACTACCCTTAGTTACTTACTATGGTGAGAGAGTGTCTCTGGATGCCTGAGAGAGTGTGTAGTTCTTGCACCTGAGGTGTTGGGTTATCGGTCTGGTTTGTTTGCAAACTAGATCTGAGTAATGGCAGGGAGGATTGTGGGATATAGTCTGGTCTCTGCTTCTCCGAGATGCAGAGCTTTGTGATGCGGCCGACTCGGAGTCGAGGATCGGCTCCGAACCAGTGTATAAGAACAAAGGCGAGATGAACACTCCACATGGAACGTTATGGTAAGGACATAACTTTTTTTTTGGTGTATTTGCTTTTGTTTGGGGGTATATTTTTGTGTTTTTAATTACTTAAATATTTGGCTCCCCATTTGGGGGGTGCACCTGACATGTGGGGCAAGAAAAACTGATGTAATGGCATCAGCTGCACGTTTTATACCCCTAACGTCATGGAAGAAGGGACAGCAACAGACGCGGGACCCAAAACTTTGTTAATCAGGCCGACTGAGGGCAAACCTGCCAGCAGATTACCCCAAATGTAATGACTGCAGTGAATACACTCTACCATCTACATTTATGGTAAGTGTACACAGCTGTACTGTCCTAGTCCTGATGTGCTCCCTTCAGATTGGAGAATTAGGAATTCTCAGATTAATAAGGGATTGCCACGATAATGTACTGTAGCAGACGGTAGTGGAACTGCTAGCATCCTTGTTGCAAACTGGCCATGCTAACGTTTTACCTGGTTACACAAGACTCCATCTGGAGGGTGCCTACAGCTCTTTGGCCCACAACTCCCTTGCTGTGTGCAGGTTTACCCCACTATCCCTGAACAGAAACATACTGTTAACTTGGTGTTTTTAAGTCTGAGGTGAGGGATCTGCCAATCGTTAACGGACCGGAGTTCCGCTGTGGGCGACCCCTAACCAGGAAAAGCCGAAAGACAACAACAGCTAGGATAGTACATGATCTAAGTGGACCATTTGCAGGCACAGTGCAGGTGTTCTAGAAGATTTGCTTCATTTACCTATGCAGGAGGAGGCATAGGCGTTTAATTTCTTTCTCAGTTCAGGGGTTGGGGTGTACTACACATTATTCCAGTAAATGCTTTCTGTGCTCACAGTTTGGAAGGAGCACCCTAAACTGCCTAAATTATTAGCAGGCACATGTACCCTTTGACACCTCCTCGAAAGAAAATGGCTATTCTCTTTCTGCCAAGTATCTAGCTGATTTCCTCTTGGGGAATGAGGTTAGTCTAGTTCTGAGGATAACGAAAGCTGTGGAGATGGGTTTGCATTAGGTATTTGTCTTAATCAGTTTCTTCTCTGCTACCATCTGCACTTCGCATGCAGGAGTGTGTATAAATAAAAAAATAAATAAAGGTTGAAGCAAATCAGTGCCTTGTCTTTTATGGAAGTGTGATTCTGTATCTCTTGCCTTTGCAGGGAAAAAGACAGGTGGGAAATGTTAAGATTTACTTTTCATTTCTCCAAGATTGAATGTTATGGTAACTGACTTGCAATACTTCTTTACTTGACTAGTACTCATTTGTAAACTGGCAGATTTTTTAGGTGGTGTGTTATATTACAAAATGTATGTGAACTAAGTATTAGTGATGCTGCAAGCTATGTGTTCTTTAAAATGAAATTAACCTTTTGTTTTCCTCATTCTTAGCTGATATCGTGATTTCTGTATACAGAAAATGGAGCAGCTTCCCCTTCCCCTGATCAGTCTCTGAAGAAATGCACCTGCAACAGATTTACTTTTGTAAACAGATTTTTATGTTTCCTCCTTCATTCATTCATCTTGAAGGCTGTCATTCTGACTGACTTTTATCTTCTGGAAAATTGATGCCATTTTTATTTGGACTTAAATTTTGTGCATGGCACATAAGCATTTTTATTTTAGTTAGTGTTTGTACATTTGAATTGTCAGATTACTGATAAATGAACATATTAAAAGTATTGTTGAATGTTTAGGGTAAATTTTAATGTTTTCCATTTCCTTATAAATGTATAATTTTAAGTACATTACTATGTTTGTAAATGCAGTAAATGTTCTCATGTCGGTGTGTTAAAAACAATTTGGTTTTTGGAACTTTGTATTTTTATACTCTATGCATTTATCTGATCTTAACATTAAAACATTTCTTGAAGTATTGTGTTGGAAGACTGTTTGATTACAGCCAGAGTTGCATAAAATCTCCAGACTTGTTAGCTGCAGTTTAGCTGTTCAAATCATAAGTAGGTATTAGGCTATTGGCCCTAGGGCCTATCTAAGCCTAGCCAAAAAGGTACCCTGGCTTTCGCCACCCAACAAAATTATTTTCCTGTGCCCCTGATGAGCAGAGCCACAGAGGTGATCCCCATGGTAAATTTCCTCTTTCCCATCCAATCATCAAGATTTTTCTTGAGTGCTAATGAGATAGTTTGTTCCAGCGTATGGGAATTCTCTGGGACAGTAGTCTATATCCCTCCAGCATGTTCGGTTTATTGTGGTGACAAGGTTTAGGTCCCTAGAGCATGTAGCTTGGAGGGATTGGGATTTCTTTAAGTGGAGCATGTGCAACAGCTCTGGTTTTGACATCGCTTTGTATGTTAGGTAGAGATCTCCTCTGAGTAGGCGATATGCGACGAGTAAAGCTGGCATCTGTTTAAGGCCAGTAATCCTCTTTGTGAGGTATTTCTGCGGCCTTTCCAGTTGTAGATGTCTTGAGGTACATACCAAAAGGGGCATTGTACTCTATAATGGGTCTAATGAGTGACTAGTAGAGGGGAGCAATGACCTCTTTTTCCTGGGCGAGAAGCTTTTGTGATGTGTGCCACATAAGATTTCCTGACTACTGTGGCAATGTGATTATCAAAGGAGAGAGTACTGTCCACCTGTGTCCCAAGGTCTCCTCACACTTTTGGTGTTAAGTAGACTACCATCTACATAGTAGTTCATGAGGAGAGGACCCAGGAGTGAGCCCTGTGGTACTCCACTTGTCACTGGTATGAAGTCTGATTTGGAGGCTGCTACTTTCACAGTGTGGGTTCTGTCATTGAGCCAGTTGGCAGCCCATCTTGTGACATAGGGTTTTATACCTAGTTTAGTGAGTTTATAATTCCAGAGTGGGGGATGGTGTCAAAAAGCCTTGGCGAGATCTAAATAGACTGTGTGAACCACCTTATCCTCATCTACGGCTTTGGTGACTGCTTCAAAGTAGTAGTCTATCAGGATTAGAAGACATGATCTGCCTTTTACAAATCCGAGCTGGGTGGTGTCCAGAGTTTGGAGATTATCAATGTTTGTTTATAAGATCTGGGATGATACGTTCCATGGCCTTGCAGACCAGGCTCGTTAGGCTAATGGGGGGGGTAGTTCCCAGGGTCCATGGTGGCTTCCCCTTTGTGGAGTGGGATAACTGTCACTGTGCACCATTCAGTGAGCACACATCCTGAGGTGAGGCTATGATTGAATATGGTGCTTAGGTGGGGTGCCAGTTCATTCTGCAGTTTGTGTAGAACATAGCATGGGATGTTGTCAAGTCCCATGAATGCTGTGTTCTTGGCTTTGGAGAGTGTTTTTTTTTACCTGTGTAGCCATGATTGCAGGAACTTTGTATTCTTCAGGTATAGAGATGGGACCTTTAGGGGGGTGAGAGGGGGGTAAAGTTAGCACTGAACCTATCTTGGCTGTTGGCAATATCAGTTGGTTATCAAAAACGCTGTTGCCAGTATCAATAAAGGCTGTCCTCCGTACTCCTATTCAGTAGTAGTCACAAGTCCAGTCAAATATACGGATAGTACGGAGGACAGCCTTTGATACTAGGAGCCGCGTTTTTGATATTTCACTTGTTTGGTGAACTTTTGTGTTGATTACCAATATCAGTTGATTCTTTATATTTAGTGCCATTGTGCTGCAACACAGAGCAGATCTGAGTGTTGCCATTGAGATGCTTGACATAGCTATAGAATGCTTTGTGGTTGTCTTTAGAATCAGTGGCGATTTTATTTTCTTAACTAGCTTTGGAGGATTGTGTGGAGGGATCTCGGCTTCTTGCTGAGGCTGACCAGGGAGTTCCTCCAATCATGGGATTTTACTCTTTACTTTACCAAATTGGCTTCCTTTTTTTTGGAGACTAGCATCTTGATTCTGTTGGGGATTGCATGATCCATGCACTAGTGCAAGTGCTTATAAAGTGCATTTGTGTAGGATTCAGCAGTCTTGCCTCTGTCTGTCTGTATGGGTGCCGTGAAGTTTGCTACTTCTGTCTTAAGTGTGAAGTTGTCTTTGGAGAAATTTTTTACGGTGATTTCCCTAATGGGGGTGGGGGCAGGATGTGGATGTCTAGGGTGATTAGCTTGTAGTCAGGTCTGACCAACAAGAAATTGACCTCTGGTGTGGAACACCCATCGCCCATATTGGTAATGACCAGATCTAGGATATTGCTGCCGTTGGTGGGGGTGTGGATAAGTTGATCCAAGGCACTGGAATTTATGAATTCCAGAAAACGTTGAGCAACAGATTTGGTACATGAGTAGTTTTCCCAGTTAATGATGGAGTAGTTGAAATTGCCCATTATTAGGGTGTTGGGTTGTACCCTAATATTTTCCAGTGTATCAAGAAATGAGGAGTGGGAATCCTGGGGAATGGTGGGGGATCTGTATCAAGTTACAATTTGGATTTTGCGGTCTTGCCCAGAGTTAGTTGCACTTGGATAATCTCTGATGCATTATGCTGAGCAACTAGCCTGGAGGTGTGGATATCCTTAATGAATATGGACACGCCTCCGCCTTCAGTGTTTTCGTCCAGGTTAGGTGACTGAAAGGTGTGGTGTGAATTATAGCCTGCTAATGCAGGGGTGCTCTCTGGAGCTTTGAACCAGATGTTCATCATGTTTCACTGTTGCAGTCATTACTCTTGGGTTATCCTGATAGCAGGCTACCCTCAGTCAGCCAAAATTCCAAAGTCTAGGTCCGGCGTCGGTTGCTGTCGCCTCTTCCCTGACGTCAGTGCGCCAGGGGTATAAAAGATGCAGCCGACGCCATTTTCTTCAGTCTTTCTTGCCGCGCGGTGCCCGAAGCAAAAGCAGTTCGCAAGTGCCGGTCAGCCGACTCCTGAGATTTTCAAATCCGAATTTCAGAACCGAAGTAGTCTTTAAAGCTAAGTACCCCGTTGAAACTTTTTTCTTGCTCCAGATAGATATCAGAAAAAGTTAACAATTGTATTTCTTGTGGGAAGCAAATACCTCATAAGGATTTTCACTTTTACTGTATTTAGCTGTCTGTTTTGTGCTAGATTTAACCAACGCACTATCAAGCGTCTGTTCGATTTTGCATTTCATTACTGTGGCCGAAGATTTAATTATATAATGCCGTCGGACCAGCCGACAACTGGAGTTTACAAAAAACGCAAGGAAAAGGATAGGCATCCGAGGTCCAAAACAGACGAAGCCCCTGCTAGGCCAGTCGCCAGTTCTCAGTGAGGCGCTTTTGCAGCCCCTGACGCCCACTACCTCAGAGCCACAGGCCGCTTCCAACTCCCACGTGGAGCTGACTGGGCCTCTGGAAACTCAAGGTATTGGACACTCTGAAATCTCAGATGGGTCTGGAGCCGCTGAGCCAGGCATCGGCTTCTGAGGGTGTCTTCAGACCTACACAACTATATATTAAGCCATCTTCAGCTTCAAAGACTAAAGCAGCTCTAAAGACAAAGAAACAAGTACAACATTCTCCTTCTTAGACTTCCATGCCTAAAAAACAGAGGCTCAAAATGACCGAAGACCTAATTAGTTTGATCAGAGGCTCCCATCTCACTCCTGATAAGAGGCAGAGTATGATTCTTCTGATCAGGTTTCCATTTCCTCTGATTCCTCTTCTGAACAGGATTACTCCATGTTTCCCTATGAGGATTCTGATGCTGAAGAATCCATCCCTTCAGCCTCTCCTCCTGAGGATTATTATTTTAGGGAAACCCTGCATACCATGAGGGAGCATTTCCACTGGGAGAGCCAAGATTATTCGGAATCTAAGAAAAGGCTCAGACTTTCTGCTACTTCCTCAGCACAGACTCCTTGCTATTCCACCTGTTCTGGACATTGTAGATGTATTTTCAGAGTCCAGCCTGTCACCTGACTCTCTATCCCCTGCACCAGCTAAACCAGACTGATACTACAGGGTCCCGGATTCTCATGAGTTCCTATCTAAAAACCCCGCACCTGACCCCAAAACTATATCTCAGGGTCCCAAAGGGGTTAAAGCTTCCTCTGCAAAAACCCTGTCCCCTCTGATAGGGATTCTAGGGCTCTAGACAGATGGGGGGGGGGGTCTACACTTCTGCTCCCCTGGCTATAAGGGCTTTAAATTGTCAGTTTCATATGCTTAAATATCAGCAATATTTAATGTCACTGCTTAAACATAAAATGTTGACAAATGCTGAATGTACAGAGAACAAGGAATTGCAGGATTTATTGCATGCAGCTGAACAAGTGGGAAAGCATACTTTGCAATGTGATTATGATTCACTGAAGGCCTCTTGCAGGGCCGCTGTTACAGGATCTGTTATTAGGAGGCATTCTTGGTTAAAGGAACAGAATCTGCCTGATCATGTTAAAGCAAAATTATTAGCTGCACCATTACGGCATGATACTTTGGTACTAAAGCAGAAGAGGTGTTGAAAAAATGGAGGATAAAGCAAAATCCATGCAGACAGTCAAGGATTTCTTACAGGTACAGCCACCCAGGTTTAGCAGGAACTGGCCCTCAAAAATTGGTCCTTTCCAGTGGCAAACAGACCACAAAGGGGCAGATACAGGCGTCCCAGAGGTAGATTTCAGCCCCAAGGTTCATACAGGCCTAAACAATAAGGTGCTCCTACCTCCAAAAGCGGAGAAGACAAATCACAACATTACAGGAAACTGTCCCAATGACTTTCCTCTACCAGATCCCAGCACTTTCCATTGGCAGCCCCCTTAGGGGGAAAACTAGCACTTTTTTCATCGAATTGGCAAATAATTACCCAAGACAAATGGGTCCTGAACAGTGTCCCAAGGCTTACAAGTTCCATTTTCACACCCTACCAAGGTCAAAAGGTTTGCCACACCTGCCACACAATCAATGGGCAGAGGCACAAAAACAAATTACTGCCCTCATGGACATGAGGGCCATTCAGCAAGTACCACAACAAGAGCAGGGGCAAAGATTTTACTCCAGACTCTTTCTAGTACCCAGAAAGGACAAAACCTGAAGACCAATACTGGACCTGTCTATACTAAATACGTTTCTGGAAGTTCCAAAATTCAAGATGTTGACTCTACAGCTACTGCCCATGCTGGGCAAGAAGGCTTGGCTCGTAACCTTGGACCTAAGAGGCATACCTGCATGTCCCAATCAGACTATCTTGCAGAAGATATCTCAGATTCATAGCTGGCTCAATGCATTACCAATTCTCTGCACTGCCTTTGGCTTATCTACTGCGCCCAGGGTCTTCAGAAAATGCCTGGCACCAGTAATTGCATTTTGCAGACAAAAAGGAATCCAAATATATCCATACTTGGACTGCCTAATTCAAGCAGAGAACAAAGGCATTCTTCTGAAGCATCTGGCGTTTGTACAAATATTACTAATTGGCCTAAGGTACACAGTAAACTAAAAGAAATCAAAACTAGTGCCCTCTCGAGAGATAATATTCCTGGGTGCAAGCTTAAATACAACTGCCCAGATGGCTTACCTCACGCCAGACAAACAAAAGCAACTGACTACATACTTCAAGAAGTTGGCAACAAAAACCCACTTATCTGCAAGGAAAATCCTGCAGGCCTTTGGTTTCATGGCATCTTGCATTCTACTAATTCCATATGCCAGACTGCATGTGAGGAAACTACAATGGTTTCTAAAAAATGTTTGGACTCAGCATTGCCACAGCCTGTAGACAGTAATTGCACTCATTCCCTGCCTGCAACAGGAGTTTCGATGGTGGGCAGAAGCCTGGCACCACAACAAGGGTCTGCCATTCAGATTACCCACAGCCAGAGAGACATTGACAACGGATGCATCAGATTATGCCTGGGGGGCCCATATGGCAGGAAAATGTATTCAGGGCACATGGCCTGCAAAATGGATGCATCTTCACATCAATCAAAAAGAGATGCTAGCTGTTCAAAATGCCCTGACAGCTTTCAAAGACCTGCTTCATCCAGGACGGTTACGGATAAAGACAGACAACACTACGGTCATGTGGTACATAAGCAGGGAGGTACACATTCCTATCACCTCTACAGACAAGCAATGACCTTATGGGACACAGCATTGGCTTTTCAAATTCATCTGCAAGCACAATTTCTGCCAGGAAAAACAAATAGTCTAGCAGACGAACTAAGCAGAAACCTCATGGATCCCCAAGAATGGAAACTGGATCCACAAGTCTTTAGCATAAGAAAATGGGGATGCCCAGACATCTATTCACTTCCCCTCACAACAGCCAATTGCAGAGATTTTGCAGAAGGATTTATCACAAACAAGCATGGAAACTGGGACGCCTTCAGCTGGAAATATCTAAAGGTATATGCTTTTCCCCCACTGCTTCTCCTTCCCAGGGTACTCCTAAAGGTCAGACAAGAGAAGCCAAAAGTGATACTGATTGCACCAGACTGGCCACGCCAGCACTGGTACCCAATCCTAAAGAGCTTGTCTCAAGTTCCAGCATGGATATTGCCTCAAACTTTTCACTTACTGACCCAATAAAACAATCAGATCGTGCACAGCCAACTCAGGACCTTTTCTGGCAGCATGGTAGATAATGTAGCCATTCAGAATACTCCTCTTTCAAAAGCTGTTATGGATGTTACCTTGGGGGCCAGGAGGCCCAGTACCAGAAAATCTTATGCAGAAAAATGGAAGAGGTTCTGTGCTTGGAACCGGGAACAAGGCAGTGACACGTGTGTACCAAATATCCCTCAGATTTTACAATGCCTAACTGAGATGCTAAACAAAGACCTTTTTTTCTCATCAATTAAGATTCATGCCTCTGCCATTTCAGCCCATTACAATACGGAACCACCTATCTTTTTACATCCCTTAATAAGGCAGTACCTCAGAGGGGCCAAAAACATTAGTCCTCCGAGGAGAGCACCAATTCCGGCCTGAGACCTCAATTATGTTTTGGAAAATCTGACACTGCCTCCTTTCGAGCCAGCATCAACAGCAGATATTAAATTCTTGTCCTGGAAAACAGCTCTGCTCCTAGCAATAACCTCTGCAAGGCAAGTCTGAGTTTCAAGCACTCATGGCTGTGGAACCTTTCATCATTTTTCATCCAGACAGAGTTTCTCTGGGGACAAACCCTACATTTATGCCTAAGGTGTGGTGTCCAGTATGGCCCTTAACCAAACCATTCACTTGCCTACCTTTAATCCTAACCCACAGAACAAGGGTGAGAAAATTCTGCATTCTTTGGACATAGACAATTACGCTTCTACTTGGACAGAACTAAAGCCGTCAGAAAGACTGAGCAACTTTGTGTCATATGCTGCAGGATCTCAAGGAAAGGCTATCTCAAAACAGACTATTTCTAAATGGATAGGCAGTTGCATCCATTTCTGCTATTTTCAACATGGCAAATCAGTGCCTAAGGGCATTAGGCCTCATTCCACAAGAGCAGTAGCTACTTCAGCAGCCATCCTCAGAAGAGTACCAACCAAAGATATCTTAGAGGCTGCAACTTGGAGTTCAGTGCACACCTTCACAAAGCACTACCACTAACCTCTTTAAGTCCAGAGCAGGCTTTGCCACTGCAGTTCTGCAGAGCCTCATAGCTTCTCCTAACCTTATTTACCCCATCCGCCCTTCCTCAGCTTTGGGATTCAACCCAAGAGTAATGACTGCAACAGTGAAACACTATGAACCTAGTACAGTTGTGTACCTACCATAAATGTAGATGTTAAGAGTGTATTCACTGTTGCAGTCCAGGTTACCCACCCGCCATCCCCCTTTTCTTTGCTGGGACTTATCTGCACTTCTCTATCCTATACAACCTATTTGGTGTATTTGCTTGTAGATGAAGGAAATGTTATTTTTGTGCATGCATTTTTATTGGCATATTTTTCAGCCTACCAGTTTGGGGGCACCTGACATCTGGGCCAAGAAAAACTGAAGAAAACTGCGTCGGCTGCATCTTTTATACCCCTGGCGCACTGACGTCAGGGAAGAGGCGACAGCAACAGACTCCGGACCTAGACTTTGGAATTCTGGCCAACTGAGGGTAGCCTGCCAGCAGGATAACCCAAGAGTAATGACTGCAACAGTGAATACACTCTAACATCTACATTTATGGTAGGTACAGAACTGTACTGTCTCTGTTACTGTGCAGATGATGATCTCCATTTTAAGGAGCGCCTCGAGTGAGTGCATTTTGAGGTTTAGACTTGTAGCGTTACCCTCAGATTTTGCTTGCTTGTACCTGTTAAGGTGGTGAATTTGTCATTTGAACCTTGCCTAAAAAAGGCACTATATAGGGGTGGCAAGTGCCTTAGCCATCATCTGGAATCCCAGGGGAGACAGGTGCAGGCCATCTCTGGCAAAGCATCATAGTCTGTCGATCATGTCATCCCAGGCAGATACTGGATCCTCTTAGGATGACACCAGAAGCTTAGCCAATTGTTGAAGTCAATCAATTTGTCCTTGTACTGTGGTATCATTCTGGGTGATGGCAGGATGCTGCTCAGGGCTCGGGTCATACCTGCCTGTCGCTACAAGATTGGACAGCTCCTCCATGTAGTCCAGCGAGGTATGTCTCAGGTCATTCACACCAACATGGACAATGACAGTGTCATATTTGTACTTGAGTGACCTGAGTTGGTGCGTTGTGGTGGATCCTGGCACCTGACAAGCAGCTGACAGTAACTTTCTCCTTGTTTAGCCTGGTGAGTGGAACGTCAGTGTGCCTGACTATAGAGTCACCTATGACTAGAGTTTTGGGTAAGTTGTGCCTTATGGGCTGTGGTTGAGTGGCACACTGAGTTTGTGGGTGGTCATTTGAGTTGTGTTTGGCGGGTTGGAGGTTGCTTGCGTTTCTGCTTTGGAGGTCTCTTGCCTAAGCAGATTTTTGAGAGCCTCCGCGAATGTAGGTGTTTGTGTGCGTTTTGGTGGTGTAGGTTTTGAGGGACTATGATGTGTGGTACAAGTGTTTACCTTCTCTTGACTGTCTAGTCCATTCTTGGGTGAAGAGAACTTTGCCTCAAGTTTGGCTAAAGTGCATCTCTCACAGGTTGTGTTGGGTGGTAAGAGGGAGACGGTTGTCTGTGTACTTGAGGCAATTGCTGCATTGCCCCAAGATGCCTAGATTCATCAGGTAGACAGGAGAAAACACCTGGAACTGACCTTTAGACATGCCTGGATTGGTGCTTATTTATTAAGTACTAAAAACTGTTTTCCTCTAGACAAGTGAGGAACGTTGAGAGCTGTAGTAATTTGTAGCTTTAGTGCTTACGAGTTCTGAGCAAGTGGTGAGCTCACAGGTTTTAGTGCTAAAACTAAAAAACTGGCTAGTTCTAAGGGAAAATGTGAAGAGCAGACTTTATGGCGACGGGAATAGTTTAACCCTAGCTAAGCGGCGATGCATAGTGTATTTATTATTATTATAACAGCAAATGAGCAAACTGATTTAAACAAATTAACCAATAAAAAGCTAAACTGAGCCCCGTTCCAGCAGTCTTAGATCTGACGAGTTCTAACTGCACATTCCTGCCACTAGGGTGTAGGGGAACTTTCTCCAAAAAAGATGGTCTGTATTAGTGCTCAAGTTATACAAGCAAAGCTAGATTCAGCAGGTCTGAATTTAGGCTATTCTCAGCAAACACGGTGTACCGGTTTCAGAAAGAAACACTTCAGATAAGCAGGCACAATACGCCTTTAACCAGAAATTCCCAGCTCAGCTCAAAAGGGCAGAATCTAGCCTCTCCTACAAGAGTGCAGACCACACCTTAATGTAAAATAACTGGCCCAAAGCCCAAGTGCTTAAACCAAAAGTATTACACTTTTAGAATAAGACACTAAGCCTTCAATCAGCAATTCCCAATTTAGAAGGATGCAAGTTACCTGACCTGCCACAACAGTGCAGACCACAAACCTTAATGTAAAACTGGTCTGGAGCCCAAGTGCTTAAACCAAAAGGCTGAGTAACAGTTACAATTTAATCAGGCTACTACCAAGCAGTAATAAATGGAGCCAAATACAACTGAGTACTTTTAAGAGGCAAAAGTAAAATAGTGCATTTTTTTTAGTGAAGTGCAAGGAGAGAGGAAGAAGGGGCAGAAGAAGAATTCAAGGTTAAGAACCAAAGTGGTTTGGCCTTCTCCAAATGTTCTCTCTAAGTAGAGTGAACACCAGACTGGGAGGCGTGTCCCAGATCAAATTTACGGTAGGGCCAGGCAACTGTAAAGCTACCAACTAGACCACTACCACAAGAATGGGGGGAGGGGAGACAGTTTCAGGACAGATGAGAAACAGAAAATGTATAAAATTCAGCCAGGCAAAGTTAAGACAATGCACAACTCTGAAAGGTTAAAATGCCAAGAAGTATACTTATCAGTCAGCGATAAATTTCCAGATTGTTTGAGAATCACACTGCAGCCAGAACACCAGGAATTTCCAACAGTGTATGGTATTCTTTTATACATTAAGTGGCATAACTGGTAGGTATAGAGTTAACTGGAATGCCAAAGTTCTGTATCCTTGACTTTGTGACTTCACATTGATTTTTTTTGAAAGTTAGTGGGAATGTATCCGAATTATTGGAGGTGCTTTTTGAATGTGTGAATAATGTAATTCTGTAAGACCCACAGATTTGGAGAACTTCAGCAGTTATGGGAGTTTTCTGCAACTGGCATTCCAGTTTTACATTTCCACACTCACCACCTAATTATTGTAGGTTGAGTAGATCATGCTGTGCTCCCAACCCACTAATCTTTTGAAAAAAATTAAAATCACAATTTAATGGCTTGAAAGTATGAGGCAGTTTTAACAAAGCTTGTCAGTTTTCTTTGTATGGCAGCCGTGGTGGGTGCCCAGTGCAGGCACTAGCAAGGAGGAATGCTTGGCATGGGTTCCATGACTGGTCAGTAATGGAAAGTGGAGGACACTGGTCACATTTTTAACTTTTAAAGCAACTTTTCTTCCTCAAACACTTTCCCTCAAGCTAGCAAAGATTTTGACTTTCCTCCATTGTCCGAGAGGAGTGATGAATGTGCCACCCCACATCCATTACCACTTTTGGGGGAAGTTATGCCATGTTGGCAATACTGGCTACTGCAGCAATGTTTTTAGGAATACTTGCATGTCATAGAGCAGATGTTCGTGTTTCACTGTTGGTCATCCTGCTTGCAGTAGCCCTCAGTCTGCCTGATTATCAAAGTCTTGGGTCCTGCATTGGTTGCTGTCTCATCTTCCAGGACATCAGGAGTATAAAGCATGCAGCCAACGCCATTACATCCGTCTTTCTTGCCGTGCGGTGCCCGAAGCAGAAGCAATTCGCAAGTGCCGGTCGGCCGACTCCTGAAATTTTCGTTTTTGAGTTTCAGAATTGAAGTCTTCAACTAAAGCTTAGTACCCCATTGGGGAACCTTTTTCTTGCTGTAAACCGATGTCCGTAAAAGTCAATAATTGTATTTCTTGTGGAAAGCAAATACCTCAAAGATTTTCATTCATACTGTATTCCTTGCCTAGGCCTTGACCACGACGTACCTCGCTGTCGGTTTTGTGCCTTGTTTATACAACAAACTATTCGTCGTCTGTATATTTACGCTTCTAAATATTTTGGTACTGTGCTCAATTACCCAGATATGGCATTGGTAAGCCACCCGACTACCGACATTCTGAAAAAAATGCAAAGATAGACAGGCCGCTGAGGTCCAAAGCTGACTATGCTTCTAAGCTAGTCACCAGTTCGCCGGTACTTGGGTGATTTTGCAGCCCCTGATACCTGCTACTTCAGATTTGCAGGCCTCTACTGAGACCCATTTGAAATCCGGTATGCCGCAAGATGCTTCAGCTGTGGAACCTGCGGATGTCTCCACCTTAGATTGGTCCGGAGCCACTGTGCAGGCACCGGCTTCTGAGGGTGTATTCAGGCCTATTGACTTGCATATTAAACTGTTGCCATCTTCTTCAAGGCCTAAAACTCTATGCCTAGAAAACAGACGCCCAGACCACATGGTCAGGCCTCTATGCCTAAAAAACAAATAAGAATGGCTGAAGACCTTATTACTTTAATCAGGGGAAGCCAACCCTTCCCCCTCTGAGACCTAGGACTGAATTTTCTTAAGATTCCTTCTGATCAGGATTCTGAAATTTGTTTCCTCTGACCAGGATTTTCCCTTATCTACCTATGAGGATTCTGATGCAAAGGACTCTATTCCCTCTGCTTCCCCTCCAGAGGATTTCTCTTTTGGTGAAACCTTGCATACTCTTAGGGAGCATTTTCTCTGGGAAAGCCAGGATTACTCTTGATTCTAAAAAGAGGCTTTGGGATTTGTTACTCCTGCTCCAACACATTATTTTAGCTACTCCCCCCCCCCCCCCCATACTGGACATTGTTGATGCCTTTTCTGAATCTAGCTTGGCCCCATATTCCTTATCTCCTGCTCCCAGAAATCCAGATAGATATTACAAGGTTCCTGACTCTCAAGTTCCTCTTTAAAAATCCTACTGCGGATCCTGAGACAGTTTCACAGGGACCTAAGGGCATTAAATCTACTATAGCCAAAAATCTTACCCCCTCTGTTAGAGATTCCAGGACCCTGGATAGATGGGATAAGAAGGTATACAGTTCTGCAACCTTGGCCATTAGGGGCTTAAACTGCGAGTTTCGTATGTCAAAATATCAGCGCCATATTATTGGATTGCTTAAACAGAAAACGGATTCCTGACTCTGCTGAAAATAGGGATTTACAGGATTTAATGCATTCTGCTGAACAAGTTGGAAAACATACTTTGCGATGTGGTTTTGATTAGCTAGAGGCATCTTGCAGGGCTGCTGTCACTGGGTCTGTACTTAGAAGGCATGCTTGACTTCAGGAGCAATCTTTGCCAGATCATGTTAAAGCTAAATTGCTGGATGCTGCCTTAAACCAGGGCAGTCTGGCAACAAAACAATAGTAGTACTTAAAAAGATGAAGGAAAAAGCTAAATCCATGCAAACTGTTAGATTTCCTGCAAGTACAGCCTCCCAGATTTAGTAGGCATTGGCTCTCTAAGAATTGGTCCTTTCCTGCCTCTTCTAGGCCTTCTCAGTCCAAACCCTGAACCAGCAGATTACCCAGGCTTCAGTCCCAAGGTACGCGCAGGACTAAGCAGTGGGGCTCCCACTTCCAAAGCAGGGAGTAGTAAGACTCCCCCTATGGTAAACTGTCTCAGTGACTTGACTTTAAAACTTTCAAGCCCTCCTCAACTGACTGCTCCTTTAGGGGGAAAGATTGCTCTGCAGGCAAAAAATTGGGAACTCATTACCTGGGACAAATGGGTTTTAAATAGTTTCCAAAGGATACAGATTCCACTTCCACACTTTACCAACCCCAATCGGTTGGCCAGATCTACCTCCAAATCAGTGGTCAGAGGCTCAAAAGCAAGATGTTCATCGTGTTACATTGCTGCAGTCATCACACTTGGGTTATCCTGCCGTCAGGCGGTCCCGCAGTCGGCCAGAGTTCCAAAGTCTTGGTCCGGCGTCGGTTGCTGTCGCCTCTTCCTTGACGTCAGTGCACCAGGGGTATATAAGATGCATCCAGCACCATTTTCTTCAGTCTTTCTTGCCACGCGGTGCCCGAAGCAGAAGCAGTTCGCAAGTGCTGGTCGGCCGACTCCTGAGATGTTTGAAGTCGAATTTCAGATCTGAAGTCTTCAATAAAGCCAAGTACCCCGTTGGGGAAACATTTTTCTTGTCTCAGACCAATGTCAGAAAAAATTAATAATTGTATTTCTTGTGGAAAGCAAATACCTCATAAGGACTTCCACTCTTACTGTATTCCATGCCTAGGCCCTGATCACGACGTCACTAGTCAGTTTTGTGCTAGATTTAACAAATGTACTATTAAAAGGAGTTTTGATTTTGCTTTGCACTACTTTGGGCGAAGGTTCAATTATACTATGCCGTCGGATCAACAGACTACCACAATACCGAAAAAACGCAAGGACAAGGATAAAGACAGACATCCAAGGTCCAAAACCGACGAAGCCTCTTCTAGGTCAGTCGCCGGTGCTCAGTGAGGTGCTTTCGCAGCCCCTGACACACCCGCTACCTCAGAGCCACAGGCCGCCTCAGACTCCCACGTGGAGACAACTAGGCCTCTGGAAACTCACGGTATTGGACCTACAGAAACTAATCCCTCAGATGGGTCTGGAGCCGCTGTGCAGGCATCTGCTTCTGAGGGTGTTTTCAGACCTTCACAACTTACCATTAAAACTGCAGCCAAGACAAAAGGTACCACTAACGACAAAGAAACAAGTACAGCATTCTCCTGGACAAGCCTCCATGCCTAAGAAACAGATGCGGACCTCATTACTCTAATCAGGGGTTCCCATCCCCCTCCTGAGAAAAGACCTAGGCAGGATACAGACTAATTCCTCTGATCAGGTTTCCATTTCCTCTGATTCCTCTACAGACCAGGGGTACTTTCTACCCCCCCCCCCCCCATGAGGGCTCTGATGCTGAAGAATCTATCCCTTCAGCCTCTCCTCCAGAGGATTATTCTTTTGGGGAAACTTTACATACCATGAGGGAGCATTTCCATTGGGAAAGTCAGGATTACTCTGAATCTAAGTAAAGGCTCAGAGATTTCCTTTTATTACCTCAACACAGGCCCCTGGCTATTCTGCCTGTGCTAGATATTGTGGATGATGTGTTCTCTGAATCCAGCTTATCTCCAGATTCCTTGCCCCCTGCGCCAGCCAAGCCAGATAGGTACTAGAGTCCCTGACTCTCACAAGTTTCTTTATAAAAACCCTTCTGCTGATCCAGAAACTATTTCACAGGGTCCAAAAGGGGTTAAGACCTCCATTGCAAAAAATCCAGTACCCTCTGACAGATTCCAGAGCTTTGGATAGATGGGGGAAGAAAGTATACACTTCTGCAACTTTAGCAGTAAGAGCTTTAAATTGCCGGTTTCACATGCTTAAGTACCAACAATATTTAATGGCTCAATTAAAACAGAAAATGCTTGCAGCCTCAGAAGCTCCTGATTGTAAAGACATGCAGGATTTATTGCATGCAGCTGAACAGGTGGGAAAACATACTCTGCAATGTGGTTTTGATTCTCTAGAGGCCTGTTGTAGGGCCGCAGTTACAGGTTCAGTGATTCAAAGGCATGCTTGGTTAAAAGAACAGAGTTTACCTGATCATGTTAAGGCAAAATTATTGGATGCACCTTTACAGCATGATACCTTATTTGGTGTTAAGGCAGAAGAAGTGTTAAAGAAAATGGAGGATAAAGCTAAATCTATGCAGTCAAGGATTTCTTACAGGTACAGCCACCTCAATTTAGCAGAAACTGGCCTACAAAAAATTGGTCCTTTCCAGTGGCAGAGAGACCACAGAGAGGCAGATAGACGCCCAAGAGGCAGATCTCAACCCCAAGGCTCAAACAGACGACAGTGGGGCACCTCAACCTCTAAAGGAGGTGAGGACAAGTCTCAACCTTACAGGAAACAGTCACAATGACTTCCCCTTCGTACGCCAAGCACTTCCCTTTTGAAAGCCCCCTTTGGGGGGGGAACTAGCACTTTTTTCTCAAAACTGGCAAACAATCACCCAAGACAAATGGGTTTTAAATAGTGTCTCAAGGTTACAGGTTCCACTTTCATACTTTACCAAGGCTAAAAAGAATGCCAGACCTGCCACAAAATCAATAGGCAGAGGCACAAAAACAAATTTCAGCCCTCATGACCATGAGAGCTATTCAAAAGTACCACAGCAGGGACAAGGATTTTACTCCAGACTCTTCCTGGTTCCCAGAAAGGACAAGGCCTGGAGGCCCATACTAGACCTTTCAATTCTAAATACCTGGATATTCCGAAATTGAAAATGTTGACATTACAGCAGCTTCTACCCATGCTGGGCAAGAACGCTTGGCTTGTTATTCTGGACCTCAGAGGCATACCTGCATGTCCCTATCAGACAAAATTGCAGAAGATACCTCTGATTCAAAGCTGGTACAATGCACTACCAATTCTCTGCACTGCCCTTCTGCGCCCATGGTCTTCACAAAGTGCCTGGCACCAATAATTGCATTTTGCAGACAAAAAGGAATTCAAATGTATCCATACCTAGAGGACTGCCTCATTCAAGCAGACACAAAGGACAATCTGAAGTAGGAGATTCATTTGTCTGCAACCTGTGGGTTATGGATCCGATATCGGATCCGAACCGGCATGGTTTACCAGCTATGGATCCAAGCTCTCAGCTCCACCCCTCACCCATAATGCCCTGCTCTACCCTCATGACCCCAGATCTCATTTGCTGCGCATGGTGACCAGATTGTTTTTTCCAGCTCTCCAGCTAAGTGATAGTTTCAGTGCTTGTATTGTAAAATTTAGTAAAATTTTTGGTTAATTTGTGTGAAAGTGTAGGTTTCCCTCTTGTATTATATTTTTTTAGAGTTTAATCTCAAATTTATATCCCTCCCCTCGCTGGTAGCGTAGTGTGTGTGTTGGGCCTGTGAGTGATTTTTGTTTAGTTACTTTACCTTAGTTATAGTAACTTTATTTGTTAGCTTGGGATGTCTGAGCAACCCAAGGCTATTTTCTCTAAATGCTCAGAGTGTGGCCATAAGCTTTCCCCAGCTGATGGCCACACTCTGTGTGTTAGATGCCTGGGGGTTGAACACCTCACATCTGGATGTTCCATTTGTGCAGGGTTCAACCCCAGGGCATTGAAGGAGCGGAGGTCCAAGCTTGTTTTGGCGGGCCTTTTGCCGCCGGACTCTGCTCCGACCTCCGCTCCTTCGGGGGTAACAGTCTCCACGGTTATTCCCTCTCCGGCTCCCCCTCCTCCTCCTGGGACTCAACCTCCCGCTTCTGGTTCGGAGGAGAGGGATGCTAGAAAAAAGGACCGGAGGGAGAAGCACCATAAGCGGCGGGCCGAGACCTCTGTTTCGGCCCGCCAGCCAAGCGGGCTTCTCCCCCGGCTCCGTTGTCGGCTGGATCCCCTCCTCCTCGGCTCCGGTCTCCAGTGTGTTTTTCACCGGGACCTGAGGAGGAGGAGGAGACCCGATTTCCGTCGAGGCTATCGAGGAGGCACTCAAGACCTACCTCGGTAGCCTCGTCGAGATCAACGTACAGCCCTATCGGATGCTGATCTGGACCGGATGATGAGAAGGTTCATCCAGGCCCGATGCAGATGGGAGTGCTCTTGCCTCCCCCCCCCTCTAGGGGGGAGCTCGACCCCCTTTTTCAAGCCAATTGCTCCTTCTCCGACCCGCTACCCTGGTTCGGAGCAGTTGGAGCCGAGCAGCTTTGGAGCCAGGGGTGGGTCGGCGTCGATAGTACTTGGTACTTCGGATCCGACCCTGCCCTCGAGTGCATCGGATCCGACCTCTCGGAGCCTGGATCCGAGCCTCGGATCCGGGGGGATCAGTGCTCCTATGGCGCCATCTGTCTCGGAGCGCACTGTCCCTTCGGATCCGAGCGCTTCGGCGCCGGCTCCGATCCACTCTTCGGATCCGAGGGGGAGCCGATTGTCGGATCCTTTGGTCGAGGTCGGCTCCCCTTCGGCCTTTGTAGTGGAGAGGGCCCTGTTGAGGGTCTCCGGACCCCCGGCACTTGTTTCGGCTCCGTCCCGCGCTCCCTCTGCACTGGGTCAGGCTTCCACCATCCGGCCCTTGGGACAGCCCGCTTCTGTGCCCCAAGCTGTTCCCCTGGAACAGGTTGCTGCTTGCGAGGAGTCCTCTGACAGCCCCCCAGAGGATGTTCCTCGCAAGCATACGTGCAAAAGGAGGCACATTGACTCCCCCGAGTCTCTCACGGAAGACACGGATTTGGAGGAAGGGGAAGGCTCCCCACGGTCACCCCCCCGAGGATGTCTCATTTGGAGACATCATGGAAATGCTCCGTATAAGGGGGGTGGGTCTGCCCCCAAGTCTTCCTCGGACGAGTCCGTGTTCTTGGAGGCATTTGAAGCGGGCCAGTCTACCTCTTGGGTGTCCCCTCCTGCTGACCCCCTGGTGGACCTCATTACCACCAGGGCGTGGAAGGAACCGGACACCGTGGAGCCAATCCCTAAGAGGCCCGACAGGATCCTCAGCCCACCGTCTGACCGTGCCCATTGGAGTAAGGGGCCTCCGGTAGATGCCATGTTGACGGCGGCCACCAAGAGGGAACTTGCTCAGGAGAGTCCCTCAGTCCATCCCCCGAGCAAGGAGTCTCGAATGATGGACCACTTGGGGAAGCGGATGTTTAGTTCAGCGGCCTTCTCGGTAAGGGCGCTGAACTACCTGGCACACGTTATTAGGATGCAGCGTGATCTCATTAAAGAATACGCTGCATCTCCCCCAGAGTCCATGTCGGAGGAGGACAAAGTGCTGCACTCCACCCGCATGGTCACTCTTAGATCAGTGACCAATACCTCTATGCGGCTACTCTCCCATGCTACGGAAGGCGCCGCTAGAGCCGCAGGGGCAGGTCTAGTCACTAGACGTCAGGCCTGGCTCCGTCATTGCGATTTCTCAGAGCCCTTCAAAGCGTCATTTGCGAACGCCCCCTTTGATGGTTCTGCCCTCTTTGGCAAAACCGTTCGCGACACTTTGACCCAGAGCGAGAAGGATGGGAAGACGCTGTCTGCCGTCTGAATCCGCTTCTCTGCACCCCAGAGGCCCTATTCTAGGAACCAAAAGGGTCAGAAGAAGATGTGGTTCCGGAAGTCGCAACAATCTCAGCCTGCTCCGGACAACCAGTCCTTCCGTGGCAGAGGAGGACAGGGAGGACGCTGCCCTAGAGGCAGAGGGGCTCCCAGGAACTTCGGGTCCAGAGAACCTTTCTCTGAACGGCCCGCGCAGCAACCCTGAGGGGTTGCCCGGCTGCTCCACTCTGGAGGCAGTCGGGGGGCATTTTTCGGAGCACCTAGCGGCATGGGAGTCCATAACATCAGACCGCTGGGTTCTCCAGATGATATCCAGAGGATACCACATCCCATTTTGTCACCTGCCAAAATTGAAGTCCCTCCCAGACGTTCCACCCGGTCAAAGGGAGGCCGCTTTGGCAGAAATTGGCCATCTGCTAAAGAAAAGAGCCATCCAGCCCGTCCCCCCAGACCAGATCGGATCAGGGTTCTACTCAAGGTTCTTCTTAGTGCCAAAAAAGACGGGGGATCTAAGACCAATTTTAGACCTTTCTCTCTTGAACCTGGCAGTTCCCAAGGAGAAGTTCCGAATGGTCACTCTGCAATCTATTCTCCCCCTTCTGGGAGAAGATCACTGGATGTGCTCCATAGACCTCAAGGATGCGTACTACCACATTCTGATGGACAGGCGCTCCAGGAGGTTTCTCCACTTCCGGCTGGGAGCCAGTCACTACCAATTCTGGGTCCTTCCCTTTGGTCTCACCACAGCCCCCAGGGTGTTCACCAAAGTACTAGCAGTGGTAGCGGCCCACCTGAGGCTTCAGGGGGT
Organism: Protopterus annectens; assembly: GCF_019279795.1. Taxonomy (NCBI): domain Eukaryota; kingdom Metazoa; phylum Chordata; order Ceratodontiformes; family Protopteridae; genus Protopterus; species Protopterus annectens. The sequence continues at coordinate 944,387,947 of NC_056731.1, read as the reverse complement.
GCAGGTCTTCCCCTACCTGGACGACTGGCTTCTTACCGCCCCAACAAGGCATCTACTACTATTGGCGCGAGACTCCTTTCTCCATCTTGCTCCCAGTCTGGGCATCACTATAAATACAAAAAAATCCAACCTAGCACCCTCACAGTGCATAGATTTTATAGGGGCCAGGTTAGACACAAGGAGTTTAAAAGCCTTCCTCACTGTGGACAGATTTCAAAATCTGCAGCTCCAGGTGCGGGCCATTCTCCACTCAAATCCAGTTCTGGCGGAGTTGGTCCTGAGGGCTCTAGGGTCCATGGCGTCTGCTATAGCACTTCTTCCTCTCACCAGACTCAATATGCGCATCCTCCAGTGGACTCTTAGTACAGTGGTCTTACCTTGCTCTTCCTATGCATCATCCCATTGCGATCAGCAAGGCTTGCAAGCGGTCCCTCCTGTGGTGGCTTCACTCCCCAGATCTCCACAGAGGCTGCCCATTTTGTGCTTCTCCCTCTCGCCACGGTGACCACGGACGCCTCCCGCCTCGGGTGGGGGGGGGCATTTTGCAGGCCGGACCGTCCAAGGCACGTGGAACGATTCAGAGACCTTACTGCATATCAACGTTCTAGAGATGAGAGCGGTGCTCTTAGCGTTGCTAGCACTTCAAGACTTTCTTCCCTTGGGAACAATTGCGATTCAATCGGACAACATGTCGGTTGTCTGGTATATCAACAAGCAGGGAGGAACCAGGTCTTGCCCTCTTTGTCGAGAAGCCATGAGAGTTTGGGAATGGGCAATCTCCACCAACCGCTTTCTCATAGCAACACACATTCCGGGGCGGTCCAACATCCTGGCGGACAAGCTCAGTAGCACCATTCTGACCCCTTACGAGTGGTCTCTCAATACTCAAGTAGCGGAACGCATATTCGCACGGTGGGGAACTCCTCCTTGCGATCTTTTTGCCTCTCCCTCAAACACCAAGTGCGACAGCTTTTCGCTCTGATACCTCCTACAGGAGGTTCTCCAAGAGACGCTCTGGTGCATGCTTGGCCACCCAGTCTTCTGTATGCTTATCCCCCCCTTGCCTCTGATGCTCCAAGTTCTTCAGAAAGCGTCTCGGGTGGGGTGCAGAATGATTTTCATTGCTCCATTTTGGCCTCGATGGATCTGGTTCCCCTTCCTAAGGTCTCACTCGGTGAATCCTCCTTGGATTCTAGATCCCATCCCGGATCTGATAGCTCATCCATCCTGCCTATCTCCTCCGAACCTGGACAACCTGAAGCTGACCGCTTGGCTGCTCCAGTTCCACTCTTGATCAGGACTCCCGGTATTTTGTCCCCTGTTAAGGCGATCCTGGTGGCAGCTCATAAACCGTCCACTAGGAAAGTCTACCATAGCAAGTGGAAACTGTTTTCTTTGTGGGCGGAGCGGCAAGGCCTGAATCCCTTCACTGCTCCTCTCCCGTTGGTGCTTGATTTCTTAACCACTCTTTTTAATGATGGTGCTAGCAGTTCCACGGTCAAAGTACAACTTGCAGCAATGTCACATTATCACATTGGTCATGACTCTAATCCACTCATGTCAGCCAAGTTGTGTAAAATTTTCCTTAAAGGTACGTTCCTTCTCAGGCCCCCTGTAAAACAAGCGGTTCCTCCCTGGGACCTTTCTTTAGTTCTCCAGGCCTTGACCGCTCCCCCCCCCCTTCGAACCGGCGGCTACGGTAGATGTCAAATTCTTGTCGTTCAAGACTGCCTTTTTAGTAGCCATTACTTCGGCCAAGAGAGTTTCAGAGCTCCAAGCATTATCAGCTAAACCTCCTTACTTGGTCTTTCATCCGGACCGTGTTTACCTCAGGACCAACCCGTCCTTCCTTCCTAATGTAGCTTCTGAAGCAAACATTAATCAGTCTATTAACCTCCCTGTTTTCTTCCCTAAATATGAAAACAAAGGTGAATATAAGCTTCACTCCTTAGATGTTCACAGGCAACTTAGATTTTATCTAAACAGGACGGCTGGTCATAGGCAATCCGACCAGTTGTTCATTTCCTTTGCTAAATTTAATCTGGGCAAGCCAATTTCTAAAGTCTCTTTGTCTTGTTGGATTTCACAATGTATCTCGTTGGCTTATCAAGCTTCAGGAAGGCCCGCACCGGAGAGTGTACACGCTCCTTCAACCCGGTCAGTTTCTACCTCGGCAGCCTTTAAGGCTAGGATTCCTCTAGATGATATTTGTGCAGCAGCCACGTGGGCTTCATCTCATACATTTATTTCCCACTATAAGTTGGATCTTGCATCTAGGGGTAGAGCATCATTTGGCTCCGCGGTGCTCCGGAATATCCTTCCATGATGGCCGCCCAAGATTCAGGTAGCTGGGGACTCTGTCCCACAGGTTGCAGACAAATGAATCTCCTACTTCAGATTTAGAAGTTATGTACTCACCATAACGTTCCATCTGAGTAGGTGTATTCATTTGTCTGCAACCATCCCGCCCTCCTATCCCCCTGGCCTTTCAGTTTCCTGCATATGGTGTGTTAGCCTTTTCAGGGTGGTTTTTTGCTGTTGGCAAACTCGATCTGAGGTCATGAGGGTAGAGCAGGGCATTATGGGTGAGGGGAGGAGCTGAGAGCTTGGATCCATAGCTGGTAAACCATGCCGGTTCGGATCCGATATCGGATCCATAACCCACAGGTTGCAGACAAATGAATACACCTACTCAGATGGAACGTTATGGTGAGTACATAACTTCTAATTCTTCTACAGCATCTGTCATTTGTAAAAAGGTTGCTAACTTCTCTAGGGTATACAGTAAACGAAATGAAGTCAAAACTAGTGCCCTCACAACAGATTATATTCCTGGGTGCCAGCTTAAATACAACGGCCCAGATGGCTTACCTCACGCCAGACAAACATTCAACTAACTCAATATTTTCAGTTACTGGCAAAAAAGTCCCATCTCCCTGCAAGAAAATTCTGCAGGCCGTGGGATTCATGGCATCCTGCATACTACTAATACCATATGCTAGACTGCATATGAGGAAACTACAATGGTACCTAAAAAGTGTTTGGACTCTGCACTCTCACAGTTTAGAAGCAGTAATACCAATGATTCCCTGCCTAAAACAGCAGTTTCGATGGGCACAGGCATGTCACCTAAACAAGGGTCAGCCTTTCACCCTACCCACAGCCAGGCAGACTCTAACAGATGCTTCGGATTACGTATGGGGAGCACACGTGGCAGGAAAATGCATTCAGGGCAAGTGGACCACAGACCAGATGCATCTTCACATCAATCAAAAAGAGATGTTGGCTGTTCAAAATGCCCTAACAGCTTTCAAGGACCTTCTGCATCCAGGACAATTGATCTGAAGTAGTTACTTCATTTGATCTGCAACCTGTGGGTAGTCTGATCCGACCTCTGATCCGAACCGGCAGCTTTCCAAGATCCGAGCTCCTAGCTCCTCCCCCTACCCATAATCCCTTACTACCAACCACATTACCTCAGATCGTTTTTTGCCGCGGCTAAAGACAGTTGCTTCATAGTGAAGAGCTCCTGGCCTGGTGAGATTGTTCTATTTATAGGCTTTTTTCTTCAAAATTGTATGTTTTGAAAACCCTTTAAAACCCTTTTTTTTTTTTTAAAAAAAAAAAAAAAAAAAAAACTTCCCTTAGTTTAACTTCATCTCCACCCCCCCACCCCCCAGTGTTTGGGTGTGTGTGTGAGAGAGAACTTTATGGCTGAAGCTAAGGCCATATTTTCAAAATGTACTAAGTGTGGCCACAAGCTTTCCCCAGCTGATGGCCACACTCAGTGCGGTTTGTGCCTGGGGGCAGCTCATCTGTCGGAGGCCTGCCAGATGTGTGGCCTTCAACCCTCGGGCAGTCAGGGACAGGAAGAACAAGCTGATCCTGGTGGGAAAACTCCCCCAGGAATCGGCTTCTTCCTCTCCCAGCCGGGTTCAAGCTACTCCTGTAACTTCTGCGCCGGCTACTCCCTTAGCTGTACCCGGGACTCAACCTCCCTTATCAGGTACCAGCTCTGTGGAGTCTAGTGCTTCTTCCCACAGGGAGAAGCACAAAGACAGAGGGTCACAGTTCTAAAAGGCGGGCCGAGTCCCATCCCTTGGCTCCGCCTGAAAAAATTCTGAAGTCCCCAGTGAGGGTCTCCGGATCGTCATCCTCTCGGCTCCGTTCACCTTCCTTTTCTCCGGAGGAGGAGGATAGGTCTCCCTCGAGGTCTTCGAGGTGCCCCTCCCGGCCTGCCTCGACTGCTTCTTCGCGGTCTACAAGAAGCATCTCCGAAGCAGGCATGGATCGGATGATGCGAAGATTTTCAGACCCAGGTGCAGATGGGGATGCTCTTGCCCCCCCCCCCTTTGGGAGTGCAGCCCCCATTTTTGCCCCAATCGCTCCTCCGACCCATTTTCGGGTCTCGGAGTTATCGGATCCAGGCCCTTTCGGATCCGGGGATACGTCAGCACCGATGGCGATTGTGTCTTCGCCGACTATACCTTCGAGCTTGTCGGATCCGAGCTCTCGGGAGTTGAGCATTGGATCCGAGGGGGTGGTTGTGTCTTCGGCGCCGATTGGGTCGGAGCACACCACTACCTCGGGTCTGATTGCTTCGGCTCCGACCCCGATCCTGTCCTCTGAGCCGAGGAGGTTACTTTCTCAGGCTGGAGACAGTGAATCTCCCTCTGCTTTTGAGGTAGTGGAGAGGGTACTGTCGAGGTCATCCAGGTCCCCGACCGAGCCTTCGGATCCACCCGTACCCCCCACTGTATCGGGGTCTGTCTTCGATCATCTGTCCATCTGGACAGCCTGCCCAAAGCCTTCAGTTGGTTCCTATAGAGGAACTCCACCCTGCGGACGAGCCCTCTTCGGACAGTCCCAACGAAGAGGCGCCTCGGACGCATTAAGTGCAAAAGGAGGCACCTGGAACTCCCCCCCCCCCCCCCGAGTCCATTACCACGGATACGGAGTTGGATGATACGGAGGGCTCCCCAAGGTCACCCCCTGAAGATGTCTCCTTCGGAGACATCATGGAAATGTGGAAATGTTGCGTATAAGAGGGGGGTGGTCTGCCCCAAAGCCCTCCCTGGACGAGTCAGTTTTTCTGGAGGCCTTTGAGGCAGCCCCATCTACCTCCTGGGTGTCCCCCCCAGCCGACCCCTTGGTGGATTTAATTACCACCAGGACTTGGAAGGAGCCCGACACCGCGGAGCCTATCCCCAGATGCCCAGACAAAGGTCCTCAGCCCTCCCTCTGATAGTCCTTCTTGGTCCAAAGGCGCGCCGGTTGATGCTATGTTGTTGGCGGCGGCCCCTAAGAAAGAACGTGCCCAAGAAAGTTCTTCGGTCCATCCGCCGGACAAGGAGTCCCGGTCATTGGACCGTATTGGGAAGCGGATGTTCAGCGACCTTTGCCATAAGGTCGCTGAACTACATGGCACACACCATTAGGCTACAGCGTGACTTAAGGAATACGCTGCAGCCCCTCCGGAGTCCATGTCGGTCCCAGACAAAAAGGTTCTTGAGACTCGAATGGCCACTCTAAAGTCCATATCAAATACATCTATGCGGCTTTCCCATGCCACGGAAGGAGCCGCTAGAGCTAGCAGAGCTGGAGTGGTCTTGCAACGTCACTCCTGGCTCCGCCTTTGCGACTTCACGGAACCTTTTAAGGCGTCCTTCGCAAACGCCCCTTATGACGGTTCGGCCTTATTTGGCTCAACAGTTCGCGACACACTAGTCCAAAGCAAAAAGTATGGGAAGACGCTGTCGGCCGTCTGAGTCCGCTTCTCTAGCCCCCAAAGATCCTTCTCCAGGAATCAGAGGGGGCAAAAGAAGCTGTGGTTCCGTAAATCTCAGCAATCCCGTCCTGCTGCGGACTACTCATCCTCTCGAGGCAGAGGAGGACAAGGTGGACACCGGCCCAGAGGCAGAGGGGGGCCGCGTAACTTCGGGTCTAGAGAACCTTTCTCGGACAGACCCGCGCAACAACCCTGAGGGCTTGCCCGACTGTCCCTCTCTGGAGGCAGTCGGGGGGGCGATTATCGGAGCACCTGTCAAGCTGGGAGTCCATTACAAAAGATCGATGGGTGCTCCGGATTATATCCAGAGGTTACACTACACCGTTCACACACACCCCCAAACTCAAACGTCTCCCCGATGTTCACCCCATCAGAGGGAGTCCGCAGCTCTGGAAATTTGAGTTGCTAAGAAAAAGAGCCATCCAGCCCGTCCCCCCCCAGATCAGTCCGGATTGGGTTATTACTCCAGGTTCTTCTTGGTGCCAAAGAAAACGGGGGACCTCAGACCCATCCTAGACCTCTCGTCCCTTAACCTGTTCATACCCAAGGAAAAGTTCCGGATGGTCACCCTACAATCTATTCTCCCCCTTCTGTGGGAGAACGACTGGATGTGCTCGTTAGACCTCAGAGATGTGTACTACCATATACTAATGGACAGACGATCCAGGAGGTTCCTCCGCTTCTGGCTAGGAGCCATTCATTATCAGTTCAGGGTTCTTCCATTTGGCCTAACCTCAGCCCCCAGAGTGTTTACCAAAGTCATGGCAGTGGTTGCAGCCCACCTGAGACTCCAGGGCATACAGGTGATGTTCTTCATCTCACATTGCTGCAGTCCTTACATATGGGTAGTCCGCTGTCCTCGGTCGGCCCGAATACCAATGTATTGGGTTGACGTCGGTCATGGGCACTCAGAACTGGCATCAGAGCGTCAGGGTATAAAAGCGCATGACCGATGTCATATCCTCAGTCTTTTTTGCCGCATGGTCCGATGCAGAAGCAGCGTTGCAAGTGCCGTTCGGCGTTCTGAAATTTTCGTATTCTGAGTTTCAGACCGAATCCAAGTTGGCTAAGTACCCCGTTGGGGAATATTTTTGTTTTTTCTTGCCTCAGTTAATTCCGGATGTCAGAAAAAGTGAATAATTGTATTTCTTGTGGGAAACAGATACCGCATAGGGATTATCACTCTCTTTGTATTCCTTGTTTGGGACCTGAGCACGACGTAGTCGGGTGTCGCTTTTGTGCTAGGTTTAATAAGCGCACCATAAAACGTAGGTTGGATTGCGCTAGGCTTGTCTTTGGTAAGCGGTGTAATTATAATATGCCGTCGGATCCTCCGGCCGCTACCGCGAAGAACCGCAAAGACAAATCTTTAAAAACCAGGCAGGATGAGTCGTCCGTTCCGGACGCCAGTTCTTTAGAAACTACGGTGGAATCTGTGGATCCGGCCGAGGTTTCGGTTGAGTCTCAGGGGGAGACTTTAATTTTGCAAGATGTGGCCTCTCAGGAGTCAGGTCAGGCTGAGGGGGCCTCTCAGGTTGCTGTTCTCCCTTCCTTGCCTAAGGTGGTTAGGCCTTCTCCTTCTGTTTCCAAGGCTCCTTACAAAGGCAGGACTGGTTTGCCTTCCACTGGTGTCAGTCCTAGTTCTGCAGGTTCTGTGCCTAAAAAGCACATGCTTAAAATGGCAGAAGATTTGATTAGTTTAATTAGAGGTTCTATGCCCCCTCCTGATAAGAGGCCTAGGGTGGAGCCAGAGGTGGAAAGTTTGGATCAGGCTTCAGATGGTTCAGAGTCTTCGGCTGAAGACATTCAGGATTTTCCTCCTGATTCTGATTCTGATGCAGAGGATTCCACTCCTTCTGCTTCTCCTCCAGAGGATTTTTCTTTTTCAGAGACACTACATTCTATGAGGGAGCATTTTAAATGGGAAGGTCAGGATTTCTCAGATTCCCGGAAGAGGTTTAGGGAATTCTTGTTTTTACCACAACATAGACCCTTGGCTATACCTCCTGTTTTGGATGTTCAAGACGTTTTCTCCGAGGCTTCCCTTAATCCAGATTCTCTGCCTCCTGCGCCAGTTAAACCGGACAGGTATTACAGGGTGCCTGAGGCTCATAAATATCTGTATAAGAGTCCTAGGGCTGACCCAGAAACTATTAGCCAGGGACCTAAGGGTGTCAGAGCTTCTGTTGTGAAGAATCCGGTTCCTATAGATAAAGAGGCTAGAGCTTTGGATAGATGGGGTAAAAAGGTGTATACCTCTTCTACTTTAGCAATGAGGGCTTTGAATTGCCAGTTTCATATGTTGAAGTATCAGAATTTCCTCCTTACTCAACTAAAGTCTAAAGTGGATGCTTTGGCGGAGGGCATAGAGTGTAAAGAATTACAGGATTTGGTACATGTCTCTGAACAGGTGGGTAAGCATTCTTTGCAATGTGGTTTTGATGCTTTACAGGCTTCTTCCAGGGTGGCTGCCACTGGTTCAGTTCTCCGCAGGCACGCCTGGCTTAAGGATCAGAATTTGTCAGAGCATGTTAAAACTAGAATTTTGGATGCTCCTTTACAGTCTGAAGTTTTGTTTGGTTCCCCTGTGGAGTCGGTCTTGAAGAAAATGGAAGACAAGGCTAAGTCCATGCAGACTGTTAAAGATTTTTTGCAGGTGCAGCCTCCAAAGTTTAGTAGGAATTGGCCTACTAAGGGGTGGGCGTATCCTTCTTCTGATTCTCAGTCTAGGGGTAGATCTAGATGTGGTAGGGGCAGAGCTCAGAGTACTTTCAGGCCTAGAACATGGAGTTCACCTGCACAATCTACAGGTGAGGGCAGGGGCCAGTCCTTTCATAAACAGGCCCAATGACCTGCATTTTCAGCTGCCAGATTCTTCTTGCCTGGCAGCTCCTTTGGGAGGAAAGTTAGCACTCTTCAAGCAAAACTGGCTTTTAGTCACCCAGGACAAATGGGTACTGGACATTATAATCCGAGGCTACAAGTTCTATTTCCATACACTGCCTCCTTTCAAAGGCATGCCAGACGTTCCTCCTCAGCAAAGGGTAGAGGCTCACAAGCAGATTTCTTTACTTCTTCAAATGGGAGCTATACAGCCGGTCCCTCTGTCAGAAGTGGGCCTAGGATTTTATTCTCGCCTGTTTCTAGTACCAAAGAAAGGAAACACGTGGAGACCGATTTTGGATTTATCTATCCTCAACACATACCTGGACATCCCAAAGTTCAAAATGTTGACGTTACAACAGCTTTTACCTCTGTTGGGCAAAGATCACTGGATGGTAACTCTGGATCTCAAAGAGGCTTATCTTCATGTTCCTATCAGGCCCAGTTGCAGGAGGTACCTGCGTTTTCGAGCTGTGACTTTACATTATCAGTTCTCTGCATTGCCCTTTGGCTTATCTACTGCGCCCAGGGTGTTCACAAAGGTTCTGGCTCCAGTGATAGCCTTCTTCAGGTTGAGAGGAATACAAATTTATCCTTATTTGGACGATTGCCTGATTCTTGCTCAAGACAAGTACGAACTTCTTCATCATCTACAGTATGTGATGGCAGTGTTAAGGTGCCTAGGGTATACTGTGAACGAAACAAAGTCCAGTCTAGTACCCTCTCAGGAAATGTGCTTTCTGGGTGTGAGACTGAATTCAGCTTCCCAGATGGCTTTTTTGACCCCAGACAAGCAAAAGAACCTTAATCTTTACTTCCATCAATTGTCTCTACGGTCCAGGCTGACTGCAAGGACAGTCCTTCAAGCCTTGGGGTTCATGGCATCTTGTATCCTGGTGCTTCCCAATGCCAAACTGCATATGAGGAAGCTTCAATGGTATCTCAAAAATGTATGGACACAACACTGCCAAGATCTGGACACTGTCATTCAAATAATACCTTGCATTCAAAAGGAATTTTTGTGGTGGGCTCAGGAATGTCACCTAAACAAGGGACTCTCTGTGACCCGACCAGAGGCGAGTCAGATTCTAACGACAGATGCCTCGGACAAGGCTTGGGGAGCTCACCTCAATGGAAAATGGGTTCAAGACACGTGGCCTGCCAGACTTCAACATTTGCATATCAACTTGAAGGAGATGTTAGCAGTCCAATTTGCATTGATAGCTTTCAAGGATTTACTTCACCCAGGGCAAGTGTTGATTCAAACTCAAACAGACAACACAACTGTCATGTGGTACATCAACAAGCAAGGGGGGACCCATTCGTACCCTCTTTGCAGGCAAGCGATGATTTTGTGGGAGACTGCTCTCAGTTTACACCTCAATCTTCAGGCAAGGTTTCTACCAGGAGCACAGAACTCCTTAGCAGATGTGTTGAGCAGACATAGTGGATCACCACGAGTGGAAATTGGATCCTCATGTATTTCGAAAGTTGACAGTGTCATGGGGAACTCCAGACATAGATCTGTTCGCTTCTCCACTAAATTTCCAGTTGCCAAAGTTTTGCACAAAAATGTTTCATCCCACAGCTTGGAAGGTGGATGCTCTATCATTCAGTTGGAGCAATCTTCACATCTATGCCTTTCCACCTCTGCCTCTCCTCCCCAAGGTACTCTTGAAGGTCAGACAAGACAAGCCATCCATGATTCTAATAGCTCCAGATTGGCCTCGACAGCACTGGTACCCACTGCTGAGACGTTTAGTACGGGAGCCTCCATGGCCTTTGCCTTCGATTCCGCACCTTTTGTCACAGGAGGGCAATCATTTCCTCAATGTCAGGATTCAGTCCCTGCATCTAACAGCCTGGCATATTCTGTTCTAGACCCTGGAGGGTCTCTGCTTCCACAACAAGTTTTGAATGTTATTTTGGAGGCCAGGAGGCCTAGTACAAGGAAAGTTTACGCTGATAAATGGAGGAGGTTTTTTATTTGGAGCAAAGGACTTTGATGTTTCCAAGCCTGATTTAGGTATTTCTCTTCAATATCTTACAGATTTATTAGACAATGGTTTGTCTTTCTCCTCTATAAAGGTTCATGCTGCAGCCATTTCTGCTCACTATGACTGTGACCCTCCATTATTCTCTCATCCTTTGTTTAAGCAATTTCTTAGAGGGGCAAAGAACATAAGACCCCCACGTAGAGCTCCTACTCCTGCTTGGGATCTCAATTTTGTGTTGGAAAAACTTACTTTACCACCTTTTGAGCCTGCAGCTACTGCCGAGTTAAAGTTTTTGTCCTGGAAGACTGCTTTTTTGTTGGCCATTACGTCTGCAAGAAGGGTTTCTGAATTACAGGCCCTTATGGCAGTTGAACCCTTTCTAATTTTTCATAAGGATAGGGTATCTTTGCGTACTAATCCTACTTTTATGCCTAAAGTGGTTTCTAGTGTGGCCTTAAACCAAACTATTCATTTGCCTACTTTTTATGCAGACCCCCAAAATAAAGGGGAGAAGATTTTGCACACTTTGGATATTCACAGGCAGTTGCGTTATTATTTGAGCAGAACTAAAGGGTTCAGACAGTCTCAGCAGTTGTTTGTTTCTTTTGCCTTGGGTTCTCAGGGAAAACCTGTTTCAAAACAAACTATTTCTAAATGGATTGGTTTTTGTATTGCTTTCTGTTATTCCCATCATGGTAAGGAGATTCCGGCTGGAATCAGGCCTCATTCCACTAGGGCTACTGCCACTTCTACAGCCTTTTTAAGGGGAGTAGCTACTAAAGATATTTTGGAAGCAGCTACTTGGAGTTCAGTGCATACTTTTTCTAAACATTACCACCTTCCTCTTTATTCTAAATCTAGGGCTGGATTTGCCACTGCTATATTACAGGGCATTTTGGCAGCTCCCAATGCTTTATGAATGTTCTTCATCTCACATTGCTGCAGTCCTAACACTTGGGTAGTCCGCTGTCCCAGTCGGCCCGAATACCAAAGTATAAGGCTGACGTCGGTCAAGGCGCATTAGTCTGACGTCAGGACACAAATGCGCATGACCGACGTCATTTCCTCAGTCTTTTTTGCCGCATGGTCCGATGCAGAAGCAGTTTTGCAAGTGCAGGTTGGCGTTCTGAGATTTTCCGAAGTCGGAGTTTCAGACCGAATCCAAGTTGGCTAAGTACCCGTTAGAATATTTTGTTTTTCTTGCCTCAGTATTTTACGGATGTCAGAAAAAGTGAATAACTGTATTTCTTGTGGGAAACAGATACCTCATAGGGATTACCATACCTTGTGTATACCTTGCTTAGGGCCTGAGCACGACGTTGTTGGCTGTCGCTCTTGTGCTAGATTTAACAAACGCACTATAAAGAGAAGATTAGATTGTGCCAGATTAGTTTTGGGAAGCGGTGTAATTATAAAATGCCGCCGGATGCTCCGGCCGCTTCGTCAGAAAAGCGCAAGGACAAAACAGCAAAGCCTAGGCTGGAAGAACCGTCCGTGCGGACGCCGGTTCTTTAGAGGGCTCGTGGAGCCAGAGGTTCAGCCAGAAATTTCTTTGGAATCCCAGGGAGAGACTTTATTACTGCAAGATGTGACCTCTCAGGAGGTAGGCCAGGCGGAAGGGGCTTCTCAGGTAGCTGTTCTTCCCTCCCTTCCTAAGGTGGTTAGGCCCTCCCCTGCTGTTTCCAAGGCTTCTCCCAGGGGCAGGCCAGGTTTTGTTTCAGGTGTTACCCCTAGTTCTTCAGGGTCTGTACCTAAGAAGCATATGCTTAAGATGGCAGAAGATTTGATTACAATGATTAGAGGTTCTATGCTCCCTCCTGATAAGAGGCTTAGGGTGGAACCTGAGCTTGGGAGTTTTGAGCAGTGTTCGGATGCTTCTGAGTCTTCAGCTGAAGACTTGCAGGAGTATTCCCCTTACTCTGATTCTGATGTGGATGATTCTACTCCTTCTGCTTCTCCTCCTGAGGATTTTTCATTTTCAGAGACTCTTCATTCCATGAGGGAGCATTTTAAATGGGAAGGTCAGGATTTCTCTGATTCCAGGAAAAGGCTTAGGGAATTTTTGTTTCTACCCCAGCATAGGCCTTTAGCTATACCTCCTGTTCTAGATGTGGTGGAGGATGTTTTGCAGAGGCTTCTCTGAACCCTGATTCTTTGCCTCCTGCTCCAGTTAAACCGGATAGATATTATAGGGTGCCTGAAGCTCATAAGTATCTTTTAAGAGTCCTAGGGCAGACCCAGAAACTGTTTCACAGGGGCCTAAAGGTGTTAAGGCTTCTGTTAAAAATCCTGTTCCTCCGGATAGAGAGGCAAGGGCTTTGGATAGATGGGGAAAGAAAGTGTATACTACTTCCACTTTGGCCATGAGAGCTTTGAATTGCCAGTTTCACATGTTGAAATACCAAAATTATCTCCTTTCACAATTAAAGTCTAAGGTAGATGCTTTGGCGGAAGGTATTGAGTGTAAAGAGTTGCAGGATTTAGTTCATGTTTCTGAACAGGTGGGTAAGCATTCTTTGCAATGTGGTTTTGATGCTGTGCAGGCCTCTTCGAGGGTGGCTGCCACTGGTTCGGTTCTTCGCAGGCACGCCTGGCTGCGGGATCAGAATTTAGCTGAGCATGTGAAGACAAGGATTTTAGATGCTCCTTTACAATCTGATGTGTTGTTTGGTTCGCCTGTGGAAGCAGTTCTAAAGAAAATGGAAGACAAGGCTAAGTCTATGCAGACTGTTAAAGATTTTTGCAGGTTCAGCCTCCAGTTTAGTAGAAATTGGCCTACCAAGGGGTGGACATATCCTGCTTATGATTCCCAGTCTAGGGGTAGGTCTAGACGTGGTAGGGGCAGAGCTCAAGGTTCTTTTAGGCCTAGAACAGGGAGTTCACCTGCTCAGTCTTCTGGTGAGGGCAGGGGTCAGTCCTTTCGTAAACAGACCCAATGACCTGCCTTTTCAGCTGCCAGAATCTTCTCGTCTGGCAGCACCTTTAGGAGGAAGGTTGGCACTTTTCAAAGAAAACTGGAGTTTAATTACCCAAGACAGATGGGTATTGGATATCATTCACCACGGTTACAGGTTTTATTTCCATACCTTGCCTCCTTTCAAAGGCATGCCAGACATTCCTCCTCAACAAAGGAAAGAGGCTCACAGGCAAATTTCTCTGTTGCTCCAAATAGGGGCCATTCAGCCGGTTCCTGTGCCAGAAAGGGGCCTAGGATTTTATTCTCGCCTGTTCCTAGTACCAAAAAAGGGGAACACGTGGAGACCAATTTTGGATCTGTCTATCCTCAACACTTATCTGGACATTCCCAAGTTCAAAATGTTGACGCTACAACAGCTTTTACCTCTGCTGGGCAAAGATCACTGGATGGTAACTTTGGATCTCAAGGAAGCTTACCTTCATGTTCCTATCAGACTAATTTGCAGGAAGTATCTGCGTTTTCGAGCTGGGAATTCTCATTATCAGTTCTCTGCATTGCCCTTTGGCTTATCTACTGCACCCAGAGTGTTCACAAAGGTTCTGGCTCCAGTGATAGCTTTCTTCAGGCTAAAAGGAATACAAATCTATTCTTATTTGGACGATTGCCTGCTTCTGGCTCAAGGAAGGGACGTGCTTCTTCAGCATTTGGAATATGTGATAGCAGTGCTAAGATGCCTAGGGTATTCTGTGAACGAAATAAAGTCCAGTCTAGTACCCTCTCAAGACATGTGCTTTCTGGGTGTGAGACTGAATACAGCAACCCAGATGGCCTTTTTAACCCCGGACAAACAAAAGAATCTTTCTCTTTACTTCCATCAACTATCTCGTCAGTCCGGGCTGACTGCAAGGACAGTCCTTCAAGCCTTAGGGTTCATGGCATCTTGTATTCTGGTACTTCCCAATGCCAAACTGCATATGAGGAAGCTACAATGGTATCTCAAAATGTATGGACACAGCACTGCCAGGATTTGGACACTGTCATTCAAATAATACCTTGCATTCAAAAGGAATTTTTGTGGTGGGCTCAGGAATGTCACCTAAACAAGGGACTCTCTGTGACCCGGCCAGAGGCGAGTCAGATTCTAACGACAGATGCCTCAGACACAGCTTGGGGAGCTCATCTGAATGGAAAGTGGATACAAGACAAGTGGCCTGCCAGACTGCAGCATCTACATATCAACATGAAGGAGATGTTAGCAGTCCAGTTTGCATTACTGGCTTTCAAGGATTTTCTTCTTCCAGGGCAGGTGTTGATTCTAACAGACAACACAACTGTCATGTGGTACATCAACAAACAAGGGGGAACACATTCTTATCCTCTATGCAGGCAAGCAATGATTTTGTGGGAGACTGCGTTAAGCTTGCAACTGAATCTTCAAGCAAGGTTTCTGCCAGGAGCACAGAACTCCTTAGCAGATGTGTTAAGCAGGCAAATCATGGATCCCCACAAGTGGAAACTGGATCTTCATGTATTTCAGACATTGACAGTGTCCTGGGGAACTCCAGACATAGATCTGTTCGCTTCTCCACTAAACCACCAGCTGCCAAAGTTTTGCACGAAAAGGTTTCATCACACAGCCTGGAAAGTGGATGCTCTTTCTTTCAGTTGGAAAAATCTTCATGTGTATGCCTTTCCACCTCTGCCTCTCCTCCCAAAGGTACTCCTAAAGGTCAGACAAGACAAGCCAAGGATGATTTTAATAGCTCCAGATTGGCCTCGGCAGCACTGGTACCCATTGCTGAGGAGTCTGGTAAGGAAGCCTCCATGGCCCTTACCTTTGATTCCACACCTATTGTCTCAGAAGGACGGGCATCTACTCAATGTCAAGCTTCACTCTCCATCTAACAGCCTGGCATATTCTGTTTTGAACCATAGCAGGTCTCAGCTTCCTCAACAAGTTTTGAATGTGATTATGGAAGCCAGAAGACCTAGTACAAGGAAAGTGTACTCAGGAAAATGGAAGAGATTTTTATTTTGGTGTACAGCAAAGGATTTGGATGTTTCTGAGCCAAATTTGAGTGTGGCTCTTCAATATCTTACTGAGTTATTGGACAAAGGTTTGTCTTTCTCTTCCATTAAGATTCATGCTGCAGCAATTTCAGTTCACTATGATTGTGACCCACCATTGTTTTCTCATCCTTTGTTCAAGCAATTTCTTAGAGGGGCAAAGAATATAAGACCCCCACGTAGAGCTCCTACTCCTGCTTGGGACCTCAATTTTGTGTTGGAGAAACTCACTCTACAACCTTTTGAGCCTGCAGCTACTGCTGAATTGAAATATTTGTCATGGAAGACTGCTTTTTTGTTAGCCATTACCTCTGCAAGAAGGGTGTCTGAATTGCAGGCCCTTATGGCGGTTGAGCCTTTCCTGATTTTTCATAAGGATAGAGTATCTTTACGTACTAATCCCTCCTTTATGCCTAAAGTGGTTTCTAGTGTGGCTTTAAATCAAACTATTCATTTGCCTACTTTTTATGCAGATCCCCAAAATAAGGGGGAAAAGATTTTGCACACTTTAGATGTACACAGGCAGTTGCGTTATTATTTAAGCAGGACTAAGGATTTTAGGCAGTCTCAGCAGTTTGTTTCTTTTGCTTTGAGTTCTCAGGGCAAGCCTGTGTCAAAACAAACTATTTCTAAGTGGATTGGGTTTTGCATTGCATTTTGTTATTCCCATCATGGCAAGGAGATTCCAGCTGGGATTTGGCCTCATTCCACTAGGGCTACTGCCACTTCAACAGCATTTCTAAGGGGGGTGGCAACTAAGGATATTTTGGAGGCAGCTACTTGGAGTTCAGTGCATACTTTCTCTAAGCATTACCACCTTCCTCTCTACTCTAAATCTAGGGCTGGTTTTGCCACGGCTGTTTTGCAGGGCATGTCAGCGCCAGCTTCTTTGTGATTTGCCAGCCTCCCTTACCTCTGCTTTGGGATTCTACCCAAGTGTTAGGACTGCAGCAATGTGAGATGAAGAACAGTACAGTTTTGTACCTACCATAAATGTAGATGTTCGAAGATCCACATTGCTGCAGTCCAATTTACCCTCCCTCCTTCCCCTCTGTGTTTAGGGGTGGTTGTGTGGGTGGGGTTGTACTTTTGTAAATTTGTATATATTGTACATATGTTTGGTACAGGAGTGTTTGGTGTTTTTTGGTTTTGGCCTTATCTTTTTAGGGTCTTCTGACATCTGGGGCAAGAAAAGACTGAGGAAATGACGTCGGTCATGCGCATTTGTACCCTGACGTCCTGACGTCAGACTAATGCGCCTTGACCGACGTCAGCCTTATACTTTGGTATTCGGGCCGACTGGGACAGCGGACTACCCAAGTGTTAGGACTGCAGCAATGTGGATCTTCGAACATCTACATTTATGGTAGGTGCAAAACTGTACTTTTTGCCAACCTGCCTTTACCTCTGCTTTGGGATTCTACCCATATGTAAGGACCAATGTGAGATGAAGAACATAGTACAGTTTTGTACCTACCATAAATGTAGATGTTCGAAGATCCACATTGCTGCAGTCCAATTTACCCTCCCTCCTTCCCCTCTACAGTTTGGAATGGTTGTGTGGTAGCTTTATTTGTACATGTTTTTTTTGGGAAGTATTCTGTTTTTGGTTGTGGCCTTTCTTTTTAGGGCCTTCTGACATCTGGGGCAAGAAAAGACTGAGGATATGACGTCGGTCATGCGCTTTTATACCCTGACGCTCTGATGTCAGTTCTGAGCGCCCATGACCGACGTCAGCCTAATACTTTGGTATTCGGGCCGACCGAGGACAGCGGACTACCCATATGTAAGGACTGCAGCAATGTGGATCTTCGAACATCTACATTTATGGTAGGTACAAAACTGTACTTTCCCTTACCTAGACGACTGGCTCCTCACCGCCCCCAACAGGCATCTACTGGTTGTGGCGAGAGATTACGCCCTCTCTCTGGCCCGTTGTTGGGCATTTCAGTGAATCTAAAGAAATCCTGCCTGTGCCCCACTCAAGCCCTAGGGGCCAGTTTGGATACTCGGATCTCCAAAGTATTTCTTACACCTGTCAGGCTGAACAGTTTGTCTCTCCAAATCTCAGACATTCTTCGGAGCCCTGCTCCTCCAGCAGAATTAGTCCTGAGGGCGCTAGGGTCTATGTCAGCAGCGATCGGCCTTTCTCTTCATGCCCGTCTGCGAATGCGAGTGTTACAGTGGACTCTCCAGGTCCAATGGTCACTATCGGTCCATCCCTTAGACATACCGATTCCCCTGAGCAGGGCATGCAGACACTCCCTTCTTTGGTGGTTACAGGCTCAGGAACTCAAAGAAGGGAGACCCTTTGTGATTCCCCCAGTCAAAGCCACATTGACCACGGACGCTTCTTGCCTCGGGTGGGGCGGGCATTATGCAGGCAACTCCGTCCAAGGCGCGTGGACTCCTCTAGAGACTGCTTTGCATATCAACGTCCTAGAGATGAGGGCAGTGCTTTTAGCGTTGCAAGCTCTTCATCACCTTCTTCCTCTAGGGACTATTGCAATCCAGACGGACAACATGTCCGTTGTCTGGTATATAAACAAACAGGGAGGGACCAGATCTTACCCCCTGTGTCGAGAAGCCATGAGAGTGTGGGAATGGGCGATTTCCACCAACCGCTTTCTGATAGCAACGCACATTCCGGGACTGTCCAACATATTAGCGGACAAGTTAAGTCTGGTATTCCTCAGCCCTTAGGAGTGGTCTCTGAATCCATCTATCGCAAAGCAGATATTCCTCAAGTGGGGTCAACCTCGCTGCGACCTTTTTGCTTCTCCCCTAAACACAAAATGCAGCGATTACTTCGCGATAGTTCCCCCCAGAGGGGAATCCCCCAGGGGCACTCTAGTTCATGCTTGGCCGCCCGGTCTCCTTTATGGGTATCCTCCTCTTCTCTGATGATGAAATTCATCCAGAAAGCCTGTCGGTTGGGGAGCAGAGTAATTCTCATAGCCCCATTCTGGCCTCGACAAATCTGGTTCCCCTTTCTGCAGTCTCACAGTGTGGCTCCCCCATGGATTCTGGACCCCAGACCAGACCTAATCTCGCATCCGACAAGATGCCACACTCCGAACCTGGTCAATCTCCGGCTTACGGCTTGGTTGATCCAGTTCCATTAATGGCTAGGACTCCCGGTATCTCGTCCCCTGTTAAAGCCATTCTGGTGGCAGCTCATAAGCCATCCACCAGAAAGCTCTACAACAGTAAATGGAAACGCTTTTCCATCTGGACAAAGGAGAAGGAATTGGATCCCTTTACGGTTCCCACTATCTTGGACTTCCTGTCCCTTCTTTTTAGACAAGGAGCTAGTGCGTCCACCGTTAAGGTCCAGCTAGCAGCCATCTCTCATCACGTGTGGGATGGCGTAGATTCCTTGGCATCAGCAAAAATATGCAAGACCTTCTTAAAAGGCGTTTTTCTCTTAAAGCCCCCTATTAAGCCAGCAGTTCCTCCATGGGATCTTACCTTGATCTTACAAGTATTAACAAGACCACCTTTCGAGCCGGCGGCCTCAGTGCCATTGAAATTCTTATCTTGGAAAACTGCCTTTTTGGTCGCTATTACTTCAGCCAAACGAGTCTCAGAATTACAAGCTCTGTGCATTAAGCATCCATACCTTATTTTTCACAAGGATAGAGTGGCCCTCAGGACTAATCCTTCCTTTCTGCCTAAGGTAGCCACAGAGACTAACATTAATCAGTCTATTAATCTTCCTGTTTTCTTCCCGAATTTCCAAAACAAGGGTGAATGCACATTGCACAAATTGGATTTACACAGACAACTACGTTTTTACTTGCATAGGACTAAAGATTTCCGCAAGTCAGACCAGTTGTTTGTCTCTTTTGCTAAGTCCGCCATGGGCAAACCAATTTCTAAGGTGACAGTGGCAAATTGGAGATCTTAGTGTATTAGACAAGGATACACTTCATCTGGGAAGCCAGCTCCGGTTGGTGTACGTGCGCATTCTACTAGATCTGTGGCTACCTTGACGGCTTTTTGGTCTAGAGTTCCAGTAGAAGATATTTGTTCAGCAGCTACCTGGTCCTCTTCCCACACATTCATTTCTCATTACAAACTGGACATGATTTCCAGAAGTAGGGCTTCCTTTGGCTCCGCGGTGCTTCGGAATATCCTTCCGTAGGGTCCACCCAGGGTCTTAGGTAAGCTGGGGACTCTGTCCCACAGGTTGCAGGTCAAATGAAGTAACTACTTCAGATAAAGAAGTTATGTACTAACCATAACGTTCCATCTGAGTAGATACTTCATTTGTCTGCAACTGACCCCCCCTGCCATCCCCCGAACCTCGGTAAGGTATTGTTACTTTGGAGATTTTTTTCTCCGTCTTTAGCCTATAGGGCAAAATAACCGATCTGAGGTAATGTGGTTGGTAGCAAGGGATTATGGGTATGGGAGGAGGATCTTGGAGCTTGGAAAGCTGCCGGTTCGGATCAGAGGTCGGATCCGACTACCCACAGGTTGCAGACAAATGAAGTATCTACTCAGATGGAACGTTATGGTGAGTACATAACTTCTTTTTATTAAAGACTGACAACACCACAGTAATGTGGTACATAAACAAGCAAGGGGGCACTCATTTTTACCCCCTATGCAGGCAAGCCATGACCTTGTGGAACACAGCTCTAACGTACCAAGTTCACCTGCAAGCACAATTCCTGCCGGGAAAGAAAAATACTCTGGCAGACTATCTAAGCAGGAATATCATGGATCCTCACGAATGGAAATTGAATCCACAAATCTTCAGCATGGTAACGCAAAAATGGGGATGCCCAGACATGGATCTTTTTGCCTCCCCACTGAATTGCCAACTGCAAAAATTCTGCACAGGGACTTATCACAAACGAGCATGGAAAGTGGATGCTCTTTTCAGCTGGAAAAACCTAAAAGTCTATGCCTTCCCGCCTCTGCCTCTCCTTTCAAAGGTACTCCTAAAAGCCAGACAAGAGAAACCACAGATGATCCTGATTGCTCCAGATTGGCCACGTCAGCACTGGTACCCTATCTTAAGGAACCTAGCTTAAGGCCCACCATGGATTTTGCCTTAAATTCCACACCTTCTGACTCAGCAAAACAATCAGATCCTGCACGGTCAGCTCAGAACCCTAAACCTGGCTGCATGGCAGATTTCTTAGTCAAACGGGCAACACCTCTCTCTAAAGCGTTTATGTATGTCATTTTGGAGGCCAGGAGGCCTAGCACCAGGAAAGCTTATTCAGAAAAATGGAAGAGATTCTGCGCCTGGAACCAGGCTCAAAACCTTGACCCTCTTGTTCTAAACATTCCTCAGATTTTACAATACTTAACTGAGATGCTGGACAGAGGCCTATCCTCATCAATTAAGATCCACGCCTCTGCCATTTCAGCACATTACAACACGGATCATCCTTTATTCTCTCATTCCTTGCTAAAGCAGTACCTCAGAGGGGCTAAAAACATAAGACCTCCCCGGAGAGCACCAACACCAACTTGGGACCTCAATTTTGTTTTGGAAAAACAGACCCTGCCACCTTTTGAGCCAGCCAATACAGCAGATCTAAAATTGTTATCATGGAAAACAGCTCTGCTCCTGGCAGTAACTTCAGCATGAAGAGTCTCGGAGCTACACGCATTAATGGCAGTGGAACCTTTTATAATTTTTCATCAGGACAGGGTTTCTTTAAGGACAAACCCTACCTTTATGCCAAAGGTGGTGTCTAGTGTGGCTCTGAACCAAACCATCCATTTGCCAACTTTTTATCCAAATCCCCAGAATAAAGGGGAGAAACTTCTGCACGATGAACATAGTACAGTTTTGTACGCACCATAAATGTAGATGTTCCAGTGTTCACACTGCTGCAGTCCAGGTTACCCTCCCTCCATCCCCTCTGAACTAACAGGCCTTATCTATACCTTTCTATCCTATACAACCTTTGTGGTGTATTTGCTTGTGACTGAAGGTATTGTTTTTATTTTATATGTATTGCTTACCTACTTGGGGGCACCTGACATCTGCGGCAAGACAAACTGAAGAAAATGGCGTCTGATGCATCTTGTATACCCCTGGCGCACTGACGTCAGGGAAGAAGCAACAGCAACCAACGCCTGACCAAGACTTTGGAACTCTGGCCGACTGCGGGACTGCCTGACGGCAGGATATAACTCGTGTGATGACTGCAGCAGTGTGAACACTCGAACATCTACATTTATGGTAGGTACAAAACTGTACTTTCAAGTATAAGGGCTATTCAAACTGTCCCAAAAGAGGAAAGGGGACAAGGTTTCTACTGAAGACTTTTCCTGGTGCCCAGAAAAGACAACTGGCGTCCTATCCTGGATCTCTATCCTAAACACTTTTTTGGTGATCCCAAATTTAAAGATGCTAACTCTTCAGTTACTTCCTATGCTAGACAAGGATGCCTGGTTGGCAACTCTGGATTTAAAGGAAGCCTACGTGCACATCCCAATCAGGAAATCTTTCAGAAGATACCTACGCTTCAAATCAGGCTACATGCACTATCTGTTCTTTGCACTGCCCTTTGGCTTATCTACTGCGCCCAGGGTATTCACAAAGTGCCTAGCTCCAGTCATTGCATTTTGCAGGCAAAGAAATATTCAAATATACCCATAACTGGACGATTGTCTAATTCAGGCAGAAAGCCAGGACATACTTTTGAATCATCTGGCATTTGTACAAAAGGTGCTAACTTCTTTGGGGTACACCATAAACAAAAAGAAATCCCATCTTATCCCTGCCAGCAAGCTTGAACACAACTTCCCAGATGTCTTTCCTCACGCCAGAGAAACAATTTCATTAGGCACCTTCAAACTAATGGCCACAAAGATCCTGCTTATCTGCAAGACAAATACCGCAAGCCTTGGGGTTCATGGCCTACTGCATTCTCCTAATTCCATATGCAAGGCTGCATATGAGGAAACTACAATGATATCTAAAAAGCCTATGGTGTCAACATTCTCAGGATCTAGAAGCAATGATTCCTATCATATCTTGGGCAGAGGCCTGCCACCAAAACAAGGGACTGCCATTCACTCTACCCCCTTCCGTCCAAACCCTAACAGATGCATCAGACTATGCACGGAGGACTCACTTGGCAGGGAAGTGCATTCAGGGCAAATGGAACCCAAGTCAAATGCACCTGCATATCAGTCAAAAAGAAATTTTAGCTGTACAGAATGCTCTGACAGCCTTCAAGGACCACTTTCTTTCAGGACAATTAATGGTAAAGAAGGACAACAACACTGTTGTGTGGTACATAAACAAGCAGGGGGGAACCCACTCATACCCTCTGCAGACTAGCTATGGCTCTGTGGAACATAGCCGTGAGCTACCAAGTGCACCTACAGGCTCAATTCCTGCCAGGAAAGCTAAATACACTGGCAGACGAACTAAGCAGAAATCTCATGGATCCACACGAGTGAAAACTGGAACCAAAGACATTCAACATGTTGATAAACAAATGGGAGAGCCCAGATACAGACCTGTTTGTCCCCCCCCCCCCCAGAACTACCAATTGGACAAATTCTGCGCAAGGACTCCCCACAAACGAGCTTAAAAAGTGGATGCCCTGTCCATCACCTGGAAAAATCCATCACTTTATGCCTTTCCCCCTCTGCCTTTCCTCTCCAGGGTACTACTAAAGATCAAACAGGACAAAGGACGATACTGACTGCACCAGACTGGCCATGCCAACACTGGTACCCCCTGTTGCGCAGTGTCAACTGCTGGCACCATGGCACCTGCCTCAGACCCCTACCCTGCAGTCCCAGCAGGAGGGCCAGATTCTGCACCCTCTGCTTCAAACCCTGAACCTGGCAGCTTGGCTAATTACCTGATCTCTCCGTTACCATCCCTTAGTAAACCAGTGTTGAATGCCATTCTGGAGGCAAGGAGGCCCAGTACTAGAAAATCTTATGCTGAAAAATGGAAGATTCTGTTCCTGGAACCAAACTCGGGGATGGGCACAGCAGCGCCCAATTTACCTCAGATTCTTCAATACTTAACTGAGATGCTTCACTAGGGCCTTTCCTTTTCCTCCATCAAAATTCATACCTCAGCCATTTTATCTCATTACAACACAGAGCCACCCCACTTCTCTCATCCACCACTCATGCAGTTCCTCAATGGGGCCAAAAACTTAAGACCACCCAGGGGAGCCCCAACTCCAGCCTGGGACCTTAACTTTGTACTGGAAAAAACTCACTCTACCTCCTTTTGAGCCAGCTGCAAGTGCAGAATAGCCTTCCTTTTAGCCATCACTTCAGCAAGAAGGGTGTCTGAATTACAGGCCCTTATGGTAGTGGAGCCTTTCATCATCTTTCATGCGGACAGGGTGTCCCTCAGGGTCAATCCCTCCATGCCCAAGGTAGATGTTCTTCGTGTTTCACTGTTGCAGTCATTACATTTGGGTAGTCTGCTGGCAGGTTGCCCTCAGTTGGCTTGAATTCCAAAGTCTTGGGTCCTGCATCAGTTACTGTCTTCTCTTCCATGACGTCAGGGGTATAAAACATGCAGCCGACACCATTTTCTTCATTCTTTCTTGCCGCGAGGTGCCCGAAGCAGAAGTATTTCGCAAGTGCCGGTCGGCCGACTACTGAAATATTCTCGTTTGAGTTTCAGAACCGAAGTCTTCAATAAAGCTAAGTACCCCGTTGGGGAAACTTTTTTCTTTTTACCGATGTCAGAAAAAGTTAATTGTATTACTTGTGGGAAGCAAATACCTCATAAGGGTTTCCATTTATACTGTATTCCTTGCCTAGGCCCCGATCACATCGTACCTGGCTGTGTCAGTATTGTGATAGATTTAACCAACGCACTATTAAGCGTCTGTATATTTTTGCATCCAAGTATTTTGGAAACAGATTTAACTACCCAGGGATGACATCAGATAGAAATCTGACTACCGGAGTACATAACGCAAAGTAAAGGACAGAGAAAGGCAGCCAAGATCCAAAACCACCGACTAAGTTTCTAAGCCGTTCGCTGGTACTCTGGCGCTTTCGCAGCCCCTGATACTCGCTACCTTTGAGTCGCAGGCCTCTACCGACATCCATGTGTCCAGCATGCCGCAAGATGTTCAAGGTATTGGACCGACGGATTTATTTCCCTCTGAGTCCGGAGCCGCTGAGCAGGCACCAGCTTCTGAGGGTGTATCAAACGAACGAAAGCTGCAAAACCTAAGGCAAAGACACCTTCTAAAACTAGAAAACAGACACCTGAGCCATGTGCACAGGCCTCTATGCCTAAAAAACAAATGATCAAAATGGCTGAAGACCTTATTACCTTGATCAGGGGTACCCATCCCCCTCCAGATAAGAGGCCTAGGCAAGACGCTGACTATAAATCTTCAGATCAGGTTTCTATTTCTTCTGTTTCCTCTTCTGATTAGTAATTATCTATACCTCCCTATGAGGATTCTGATGCTGATGAATCTATTCCATCTGCATCTCCTGAGGATTATTCATTTGGAGAAACCTTGTATACTTTGAGGGAGCATTTTCACTGGGAGAGCCAAGACTTCTCAGAATCAAAAAAATACGCTCAGGGATTTCCTCCTCCCTCAGCACAAGCCTTTAGCCATTCCCCCTGTGTTAGACATTCTGGATGATGTTTTTTCGGAGTTGAGCCCGACCCCTGACTCTTTGCCTCCGGCTCCTAGTAACCCTGACAGGTATTACAGGGTCCCTGACTCTCATAAATTTTTATTTAGAAACCCTCCTGCTATTCTGCACAAGGACTTATCACAGCCAAGCATGGAAAGTGCACGCCCTATCTTTCAGCTGGAAAAACCTATCAGTATGCCTTTCCTCCACTGCCTCCCCAAGGTGCTCCTAAAGGTCAGACAGGAGAGGCCAAAGATGATGCTGATTGCCCCAGACTGGCGACGCCAGCACTGGTACCCAGTCCTAAGGAACTTGTCTCAATACCCAGCTTGGACCTTGCCTCAAAGACCACAATTACTGTCGCAGCAAAACAATCAGATCCTGCACAATCAACTACGAACTCTTAACCTGGCAGCATGGCTAATCCTTTAATCATATGAACGACACCTCTCTAAAGCTGTGATGGATGTCATTTTGGAAGCCAGAAGGCCTAGTACTAGAAAATCTTATGCTGACAAATGGAAGAGATTGTGTGCTTGGAATCAAGCACAAGGAACTGATACAGCAGAACCACACATATTCCTCAGATATTACAATACTTAACTGAGATGCTTGACAAAGGCCTATCTTAATCATCAATCAAAATCCATGCCTCTGCCATTTCGGCTCATTACAATACAGAGCCACCAAGCTTTTCTCATCCTTTACTAAAGCAGTATCTTGGAGGAGCCAAAAACCTAAGTCCTCCTAGCAGATCACCATTACCTGCATGGGACCTCAATTATGTGTTGGAAAAAGCTCTCCCTGCCTTCATTTGAACCAGCCGCTACCGCTGATATAAAGTTGTTATGGAAGACAGCTCTGCTACTAGCAATTACTTCAGCAAGAAGAGTTTCAGAGCTACAGGCCCTCATGGTTGTGTAGAGCCCTTTATCGTATTTTACCCAGACAGGACATCTCTGAGGAGAAATCCTGCTTTTATGCCCAAGGTGGTTTCCAGTGTGGCTCTTAACCAAACAATTCATCTGCCAACTTTTTATCCAAATCCGCAGAACAAAGGGGAGAGAATTCTGCATTCCTTGGACCTACACAGACAGCTAAGATTCTACTTAAGCAGGACAAAAGCTCTAAGAAAAACTGAGCAATTACTAGTGTCACATGCTGCAGAATCAGAAGGAAAGGCTATCTCAAAGCAGACAGTTTCAAAATGGATAAGCCAAGCCACTGCATCTATTTCTGCTACTTACACCATGGTAAACCTGTGCCCAAGGGCATTAGGTCTCATTCCAACAGAGCTGCAGCTACTTCGGCAGCCTTTCTCAGAGGAGTACCAACCAAAGACATTCTAGAGGCTGCTACTTGGAGTTCTGTTCACACCTTTAAAAAGCATTACCATTTGCCTCTCTACTCTAAGTCCAGGGCAGGCTTTGCCACTGCAGTGCTGCAGGGCCTTATACCCGCTCCTAATGCTGTTTAACTCAAGCCTCCCAACCATAGCTTTGGGATTCTACCCAAATGTACTGACTGCAACAGTGAAACACTTAAAACATAGTACAGTTGTGTACACTTACCATAAATGTAGATGTTCGAGTGTATTCACTGTTGCAGTCCAGGTTACCCTCCTGCCAATCCCCCTGTCATTCTACAGTTTATCTTCCCTTCTCTATCTTCTACAATCTATGTGGTGTATTTGCTTGTAGATAAAGGTAAAGTTTATATTGATGCATGTATGTATATGTATATATAATACTGCTACCTTTTTGGGGGCACCGGACATCGGGGGCAAGAAAAACTAAAGAAAATAGCATTGACTGCATGTTTTATACCCCTGAGGACCTGACGTCATTACGTCATTGAAGAGAAGACAGCAACCGACGCAGGACCCAAGACTTTGGAATTCAGGCCGACTAAGGGCACCCTGCCAGCAGATTACCCAAATGTAATGACTGCAACAGTAAATACACTTGAGCATCTACATTTATGGTAAGTGTACACAACTGTACTTATCCAGTGTGGATCGTAATCAGTCCATTCATTTGCCAACCTTCTTTTCTAATCCACAGAACAAAGGGAAACATGTACTGCACTCCTTAAATGTGTACAGACAACTCTAATTTTACTTGGACAGAACCAAACCTCTCAGGAAATCTGAACAACTGCTAGTGGCATTTGCTGCAGGGGTAGAGGGAAAGGCCATTTCAAAGCAAACCATTTCTAAATGGCTAGGCCATTGCATTAATTTCTGCTATAAGCACCATGGAAAACCTATCCCACAGGTGATAAGACCACATTTAACCAGGGCTGCATCTACCTCTACAGCCTTTCTCAGAGGTGTCTCTACCAGGGACATCTTAGAAGCTGCTACCTGGAGTTCTGTACATACTTTCACCAAGCATTACCATTTGCCAATTTTCTCTAAATCCAGAGCTGGCTTTGCCACTGCAGTCTTGCAGGGCTTTATAGCTGGTCCTAATGCCATCTAATTTCCTCCTTCCATCCTTAGCTTTGGGAATCTACCCAAATGTGATGACTGCAACAGTGAAACACGAAGAACATAGTACAGTTGTGTACACTTGCCATAAATGTAGATGTTCAAGTGTATTCACTGTTGCAGTCCTGGATTTTCTTGTTTCACTGTTGCAGTCATTACATTTGGGTAATCTGCTGGCAGGTTGCCCTCAATCGGCCTGAATAACAAAGTCTTGGGTCCTGCGTCGGTTGCTGTCTCTTCTTCCATGACGTCAGGGGAATACAACATGCAGCCGATGCCATTTTAATAGGTCTTTCTTGCCGCATGGTGCCCGAAGCAGAAGCAGTTCGCAAGTGCCGGTTGGCCGACTCCTGAAATTTTCATTTTTGAGTTTCAGAACCGAAGTCTTCAAACTAAAGCTAAGTAGCTCATTTGGGGAAACTTTTTCTTGCTCCTTACCGATGTCAGTAAAAACCGATGTCAGTAAAAGTTAATAATTGCATTACTTGTGGGAAGCAAATACCGCATAAGGATTTTCATTTGTACTGTATTCCTTGCCTAGGCCCTGATCACAACATGCCTTGCTGTCGGTTTTGTGCTAAATTTAACCAACACACTATTAAGCGTCGGTATAGTTTTGCTTCTAAATATTTTGGCTCAAGATTTAACTACCCTGAAATGTCGGTTAATAATCCGACTACCGGAGTTCTCAAAGCACGCAAGGAAAAAGAGAGACACCGTCGAGGTCCAAAACTGACGAAGCTTCGCCGGTAGTCAGTGAGGTGCTTTCGCAGCCCCTGATACCAGCTACTTTTGAGTCGCAGGCCTCTACCGAGACCCATTCTGAGTCCGGTATGCCGTGAGATTTGTAAAGTATTGAACCTGCGGATGTCTCTCCCTTGGATGGGTCTGGAGCCGCTGAGCAGGCACCGGCTTCTGAGGGTGTTTTCAGGCCTCAACATTTTTATATTAAACCGATGCCATCAACAAAAAAACAAGGTCAAAAACAACTTCTATGTCTAAAAAACTGAGGCATGAGCCACGTGCTCAGGCCCCTATGCCTAAAAAAACAAATCATCAAAATGGCTGAGGATTTAATTACCTTGATCAGCCCCCCCCCCCCCCCCCCTGCTAAGAGGCCTAGGCAAGGCACTGATTATGAATCTTCAGATCAGGTTTCCATTTCTTCTGATTCCACTTTGAGGATTCTGATGTGGAGGAATCCATCCCATCTGCATCTCCTCCTGAGGATTACTCTCTTGGAGAGGCTTTGCATACTTTAAGGGAACATTTTCACTGGGAGAGTCAGGACTTCTCTGAGTCAAAAGCGGCTTAAGGATTTCCTTCTTCCTCAGCATAGGCCAGACAGATATTAAAAGGGTTCCTGACTCCCACAAACTCCCACAAATTTATTTTCAAAAATTCTGCTGTGGATCCTGAGACTATTTCTCAGGGTCCCAAGGGTGTAAATGCTTCTTCAGCCAAAAATCCTACCCCTTCTAATAGAGATTCCAGGGCGCTGGATAGATGGGGTAAGAAGGTTTATACGTCTGCAACCTTGGCAATCAGGGCTTTAAGCTGCCAGTTTCATATGCTTAAATATCAACAGCATGTGTTATGGGCTTACTGAAACAGAAAATGATGATTTCTGAATGTTTGGAAAATAGTTACAGGATTTATTGCATTCAGCAGAACAGGTTGGAAAGCATATTTTGCAATGTGGTTTTGATTCCTTGGAGGCTTCTTGTTGGGCTGCCGTTACTGGATCTGTGATAAGGCATGCCTGGATCAAGGAGCAAAATCTGCCTGATCATGTTAAAGGTAAATTGTTGGATGCCCCTTTGCAGCATGATACTCTGGTAATAAGGCAGAAGAGGTTTTAAAGAAAATGGAAGTCAAACCTAAATCTATGCAAACTGTAAAAGATTTCTTGCAAGTGCAGCCACCCAGGTTCAGTAGGCACTGGCCTACTAAGAACTGGTCCTTTCCTGTGTCCAACAGAGCCACTCAGGGCAAACCCAGGTGCTCCAAAGGCTCCAGATATCAATCCCAGGCATCATACAGGTCAAAGCAATGGGGTGCCTCCACCTCCAAATATGGAGGCAACAAAGCACAACCCTACAGTAAGCAGTCTCGGTGACTTTACCATCTCCAAGCACTTATCTTTTGGCAGCCCCCTTGGGGGGAACTAGTACTTCATACTCAAAATTGGCAGTTAATTACCCAGGACAAGTGGGTATAAAACATAGTATCCCAGGGGTACAGATTTCATTTCCACACTTTGCCAATTCCAAACAGATGGCCAGATCTGCCACAAAACCAGTGGGCAGAGGCCCAAAAACAAGTCATGTCCTTCATGGATATGGGGGCTATTCAACCGGTACCAGAAAGGGAAAAAGGACAAGGATTTTATTCAAGACTTTTCCTGGTACCCAGAAAAGACAAATTATGGCGTCCAATACTGGACTTATCAATTCTGAACGCATTCCTGGACATTCTAAAATTCAAAATGCTGACTTTACAACAGCTACTGCCTTTGCTAGGCAAGAATGCCTGGTTGGTAACTCTAGACTTAATAGAGGCATGCCTGCATATCCCAATAAGGGAATCTTTCAGAAGATACCTCCGCTTCAAAGTAGGCTTTTTGCATTACCAATTCTCTGCACTGCCCTTTGGCTTATCTACTGTGCCCAGGGTCTTTAAAAAGTGCCTGGCACCAGTAATTGCATTCTGCAGACGAAACATTAAAATTTATCCTTATCTGGACGATTCTGTCATTCAGGCAGAGGACAAGGAAACACTTCAACATCTGGCGTTTGTAAAAAGTCTTCTAGCATGCCTAGGGTACACCATAAATGAAAAGAAATCACAACTGGTACCCTCTCAAATAATTACATTCCTGGGTGCAAGCTTGAATACAACTGCCCAGACTGCTTACCTCACGCCAAACAAATGCAGTTGACAACATACTTCAAACAACTGGCAACAAAAGCCCAGTTATCTGCAAGACAAATTCTGCAGGCTTTGGGGTTCATGGCATCCTGAATTCTACTAATTCCATATGCGAGACTGCATATGAGGAAACTTCAATGGTACCTAAAAAGCTTATGAAGTCAACATTGTCACAGCCTGGAAACAATGATTCCTCTCATTCCCTGCCTGCAACAGGAGTTTCTTTGGTGGGCAGAGATGTCACCAAAACAAGGGACTGTCATTTATTCTACTCCCTGCCACCCAAACCCTAACTACAGATGCATCAGACTATGCTGGGGGGGGGGCCCAACTGACAGGGAGATGCATTCAAGGCAAATGGAGCCCAAACCAAATGCATCTACATATCAACCAGAAAGAAATGCTAGCTGTTCAGAATGCTCTGACAGCTTTCAAGGACTTGCTTCATCCAGGACAACTACTATTAGACGGACAACACCACAGTTATGTGGTACATAAGCAGGGGGGTACCCATTCCTACCACCTTTGCAGACTAGCCATGGCCTTGTTGAACACAGCCTTGACTTACCAAATACATCTTCAAGCACGATTCCTGCCAGGAAGACAAAATGCTCTGGCAGATGACCTAAGCAGAAATGTTATGGACCCGCACGAATGGAAACTGGATCCACAAATCTTCAGCATGTTAACACAGAAATGGGGAAGCCCAGACATAGATCTATTTGCCTCTCCCCAAAACTATCAGTTGGACAAATTCTGCACAAGAACTCAACAAAAAGCATGGAAAGTGGATGCTCTAGCCTTCAGCTGGAAAAACCTATCAGTCTATGCCTTTCCCCCTCTGCCTCTACTCTCCAAGGTCTTACTAAAAGTCAGACAGGAAAAAACAAAAATGATACTAATTGCTCCGACTGGCCTCGCCAACACTGGTACCTGCTTCTAAGGAATATGTCACACCTTCCTCTGTGGTACTTGCCTCAAACACCTCACCTATTGTCTCAGCAAAACTATCAAATTCTGCACACTCCGCTCCAAACTCTGAATCTTGCAGCATGGTTAATCAACTAATTTTACCAACCACATCTCCGTAAATTTGTGATGGATGTCATTTTGGAAGCCAGAAGGCCTAGTAGTAGAAAATCTTATGCTGATAAATGGAAGAGATTCTGTGCTTGGAACCAAGCACAAAGAATAGACACAGCAAAGCCCAATATTCCTCAGATTTTACAATACTTAACTGAGATGCTTGACAAGGGCCTATCTTTTTCTTCAATAAAAATCCATGCCTCTGCCTTCTCGGCTCATTACAACACAGAGCCCTCCCCCCTTTTCTCATCACCTGCTAAAACAGTACCTCAGAGGGTCCAAAAATTGAAGGCCTCCCAGGATAGCACCAACTCCTGCATGGGACCTCAATTTTGTGCTGGAAAAACTCACCCTGCCTCCTTTTGAACCAGCAGCTACTGTGGATATAACATTTCTTTCTTGGAAGACAGCTTTTCTTTTGGCAGTCACTTCAGCTATAAGGGTTTCAGAACTGCAGGCTCTCGTGGCAGTGGAGCCTTTCATTATTTTTTACCCAGACGGGGTGGCCCTCAGGACCAATCCCTTTTTATGCCTAAGGGTGGTATCCAGTGTGGCTCTTAACCAGACCATTCACCTGCCAACTTTTTTCCCAAATCCGCAGAACAAGGAGGAGCAGATTCTGCATTCATTGGATGTACACAGACAACTAAGATTCTACTTAAACAGGACAAAATCTCTAA
Source organism: Protopterus annectens (assembly GCF_019279795.1). Lineage (NCBI taxonomy): Eukaryota > Metazoa > Chordata > Ceratodontiformes > Protopteridae > Protopterus > Protopterus annectens. Next base: position 944,355,486 of record NC_056731.1, on the reverse strand, counting down.
AAGTCTGAGCAACTACTGGTAGCATTTGCTGCAGGATCAGAGGGGAAGGCTATATCAAAGCAGACTATTTCTAAATGGATAAGCCATTTCATTCGTTTCTGCTACTTACACCAAGGTAAATCTGTACCCAAGGGGATCAGATCCCATTCCACCAAGGCTGCCTTTACTTCAGCAGCTTTTCTCAGAGGGGTCCCTGCCAGAGACATTCTAGAAGCTGCTACTTGGAGCTCAGTTCATACGTTCACTAACCATTATCCATTTACCTCTCCTCTAAATCCAGGGCAGGCTTTGCCACTGCAGTCCTGCAGGGCCTTATAGCTGCTCCTAATGCCGTTTAGTTCCATCCTCCCATCCATAGCTTTGGGATTCTACCCAAATGTAATGACTGCAACAGTGAAACACTAAGAACATAGTACAGTTGTGTACACTTACCATAAATGTAGATGTTAGAGTGTATTCACTGTTGCATTCCGGATTACCCAGCCGCCAGCCCCCTTTCTGTACCTTTTCTTTCCTTCACTATACTCAAAAGCCTTTGTGGTGTATTTGCTTTTAGTTGAAGGTAAATTTTATGTTTCAAAAGTGCATTTATATATTTAGTTTATATATATTGTTTTGCTCCCCATTTGGGGGGTACCTGACATCTGGGGCAAGAAAAACTGATTAAAATGGTGTCGGCTGCATGTTTTATACCCCTGACGACCTGACGTCATGGAAGAGGAGACGGCAATTGACGCAGGACCCAAGACTGTTATTCAGGGCGACTGAGGGCAACCTGTCAGCAGATTACCAAAATGTAATGACTGCAACAGTGAATACACTCGAACATCTACATTTATGGTAAGTGTACGCAACTGTACTTTACCCTCCCTCCAGCCCCCTGAATTCTATTGGCTATACCTCTATTCTTGCTTACTATGTTTAAAGCTTTTTGTGTGTTTGCTTTTTTGTTAGAGGTGTAACCTTGTATATATATAATTGCTTCCTGTTATGGGGGCACCTGACATCTGGGGCAAGAAAAACTGATGTAATGGTGTCTGCTGCATGCTTTATACCCCTGACTACCTGACATCATGGAAGATGAGACCGCAACTGACGCAGGGCCCAAGACTTTGATAATCAGGCCGACTAAGGGCTACTGCAAGCAGATAACCCAAATGTGATGACTGCAACAGTGAATACACTCTAACATCTACATTTATGGTAAGTGTACACAACTGTACTTTTCTTTGTTTCCTCACCATTGTATTTTTGTTGTTTGCACTGCAGGCAAAGACCTGTCTCCCCCTTTACCAGACTTGGCAATATAGGGCACTGTGGTTTGGGTTGAAACTCCTGCAATCTTTACAGTTTCTTTTGGGCTCATAGGGTTTGGCTAAGCAGATATACTTTAGTCTGCCATCTACTGGGAGCTGCCTGTGCAAGAATACCTGCCTTCAGGGGATTAGTGTTCTTTATTATTTGATGCATCTCTGGGGGGAAAAGCCACCTTCTGAATGCACGCCTTTAATTCCCTAGCTGTTAAAGGTTTTAAGGATATTCTCCCCTCTGAATTGGCACAGACTTGGGGGAGAGGGCAGAACTAGTTTCTCTCACCCACTAAGACACCTAGAGATTCTACTTTTTCATCCAGCCTGTCAACCCCTACTAAGCCTGCTTCTGTTTACAAGAGTCCTCTGGTACTGTGGAGGCACAACACCCGAGACAGTGCACTGCTAATTTTCCCTCTTGAGAGAGAACTCTCTAGACTGACTGTTCAAAGTTTCCTTCTGAATGATCCAGAAGAATCTAATCAAAAAACTGCAGGTGGCCAAGACCTACAAATAAAGCCCTTGGCCAACAAGGGGTCCAAGGGAGTAATGCAACCTAGGTGCAACTCGCCTTACCAAATTTGTGTCCATAGGTGTTTACTAGGCTAACTACCATAAGGGCCTTTTTAAGCCTAGCCATGCATCCCAAATATCTGATAAATTCTGATAGCCTTGATAAGTGTAAACTTGTTCCTGGGAGATGAACCATTTATAGGTTGCCGCAGTCCATTAGAGACATAGGTGCTGAATCAAGGATAATGGGGACTCCCATCCTATCTTGTTAAAACAATGGCAAGATCTCAACATAGAACTTGGTTTTAGTTATATCAAGCTACTTTTACAGTACTTTTTACCACTGGAGAAAGAGTTGCGTGCAAAGGTATATAATGTCTATAAAGACTTAGAGCGTTATCATTCTGACTTTTGTCTGGACAAGTTGCGTAACGTTTGTATACAGGTTAACGCATTTAGTGACAGACTGAAATTAACAAAGTAACGTAAACTGGTGAGGGACGACAATGATTTTTCATTGGGCCAAGTGTGCGTTTGGCCCAGGTCCCATCACTCGCAAAGTTCAGGACAAAACCCTCTAAATGAGCAAGTTACATCTCATAGAAACAGTAATGCAGGTGTACCTGCTACACCTGCTTTATCGACCCCCACCATTTCTTCTCAAGTCAACACTTGCACCAGCTACAGAACTGTCGTCAGGTGCTTACAACAGCAAGGAACGACCAGTTACAGACACGCCTCCACCTAACCAGGAAGCCTTTTTTAATAGAGCTGGTTCCAACAATGGTGCTATTCCCAAATCTACCAACCCTGGGAATGCTCCTTTTTTGCCGTATCAGAGGAGAAACATGCAGCAAAACAGAGGGAGGTCCATCAGCAGGGGTCGACGAAAAAGAACATTTTCAGGGGAGAGGCCCATGCAACATGCGAAGATCAGGAACTGACTAACTTGGTTTTTAATTTTTCTAACTATGTACTGGACAGTTGTGATGATAGTTTACTGAACAAAGGTCTTAATTTTATTCCTGCCCACAGAGCAGTACTTAGTGAAACCATTATAGATCTTAGACTGTTTTGTCGTCAGTTGTCTTTAAAGATATTTTTTTCTACAAATAAATGTGACACACCATCTAATAGCTCACAACCTTCACAGTTTAAACGAAGTAGCTCTTTTGTACCCAACATGCCCTCGCAGGTTGAATGTTTTTTCAAACTATGTGAAGCTGACTTTTATAAGTTGTTTTCAAACACCAACAGGAAAGGGCAATATTATAACTTAACTGAACAGGAACATAGGTCGTTACAGCATATAATGAATAACCATGATGTTACTGTGAAACCTGCCGATAAAGGGGGTGGAATAGTGTTAATGAACACTATAGATTACTTAAATAACATGTCATTGATGTTATCAGATGAATCCACCTATAAGTTGATTGATAAATCTGAAGTTGCTAACATAGTGAAGAATGTACAAGACACAGTTTGATTTGTTAATGTGTAGACAGATAAGTGCAGAGATTTTTGAATATTTTTCAATTAGGTATCCTTCTCTTCCCATCATCAAGGGATTGCCCAAGGTCCATAAAGGAATTACACCCATCCCTATGAGACCTATTGTATCCGGGGAGAAATGGGTTACCTCTAATGTTTCTGTCTTTCTTGAAAAGATATTGAGGCCAGTTGTTGACACTTTTCCATCTATTCTTAAGGATACTCACCATCTGTTGGAAAGCTTACATAACCTATGCCTAGATGTTATCAAGCATGACTACCTCTTAATTACGCTTGATGTCAAAAACTTATTCACTTCCATACCCAATAATGTTGGCATACAGTATGTTAGGGAGTTACTAGTAAGTGAGACTTTTAGTAATGACAGAGTGATTTTAGTCTGCCAGTTGCTTGAACTAGTATTATGTAATAACATTTTCTTGTTTGGAGACAAATGTTTCCTACAACAATGAGGGGTTGCTATGGGAACCCCCTGCGCGAACACGTATGCCAACCTGGTGGTTTTCTATTGGGAGAAAACTTTTTTGTTCCAGCATGAGATGTTTAAATATGTTAGATCATATCATCGTTTTGTGGATGATATTCTTATTGTTTGGGAGGGATCCAAGGGGATGTTTGATGAATTTTTGTTGCACCTAGAGACCACCACCTCTTTCCTTAGGTTTACCAAGGAAATGTCATCTACAGAAGTACATTTTTTAGATGTGACACTTAGGATCACTGACTCTGGATCCATTGTTTCATCATTGTACAGGAAACCAGTATGGAAGAACACCATACTTAAGTTTGACAGCATTCATCCTAGGCACATTTTTTTATGGTATTGTGAAAAGCCAATTTATTAGAATATCTAGGCTTTGCAAAGATCGTAAGCTTTTATTGAAAGAGGCTGACCGTATGGAGTGTCTATTCATAGATAGGGGCTATGAATCGAATATGGTGAGATGTGTTAGAGAAGAAGTACTGGGTCATTTGACTCCGTCAATTGATGTGACTGATAGAGTGACTAACATATATAAAGGTCCCAACAAATTTAGTATTAGAAATGGACCATATGTTAATGAAAAGTATGTTAAGTATACCACCAAGTATACTAGTGACATCAATGATGTAAAACTTGATACATAAGAATTGGAATGTATTGACTATAGACCCACAAACCAGATCACTAGTTGGCCACAAACCTGTCTTTTTGTTTAATAATTGTAAAAACTTGAAACAAATTCTTTGTAAAGACCATCATGTTGTAAGCACTTTGGACACTGGCGTAGCCATGCCCCTTGGCACATTTGCCTGCAATCAATGCAATAGATGTCAGTACATCACTAAAGATCAGATATATAAACATCCTACCAGCACATTGCTTTTTACCCCCATGTTTCATGCTACCTGCAATACACGTAATTTAATATATCTCGCTGATTATTTGTCCTGTGAAGCCTTCTATGTGGGTTTAACCAAGAGAAGGCTACAGGACAGGATATATAATCATATCTATGATATGTGCAGGGGTATAGAAACTAATGCACTAGCAAAACATGTGTTGGAACATCCCTCACATAGTTTTCGCTTTAGAGTCTTACAGATATTAAAGGACAACATAAGAGGAGGTGATTTGGATAATGAATTAGCAGTTGCAGAATTAAAATGGATTTTTAAGTTCAGTGCACATATATTTCCAGGACTGAACTATTTTGTATCTATAAAACCACTACTTATGAAATAGAATTTTTATTTTTATATTAACATGTCCTTTTGCATGTACGCATAGCTTTCATGTAAATGGTATGTACTTTCCATTTATAGTTTAGCCCCAGTTAGTCTTGCAACATTTATTTATTGAAAACAAAATTTATTAATATATTAGGATGCTTAGTATCTATTTATTATAACACAACATAAAAATGTTGCTATATCCATCATATTTTATAAATGCTATTAATCATAATATGAAAACTTATTACTCAAATAATATCAATGCTATTAATTCTATGGCAAGATTATTTACGCGAGATTTAGCTGATTTAGTAAGGTATTTATGTTATTATAATGTATATATTCTTTAGATAGTTGATTGTACTAAGCAGTACGTTGGAAGAATATATTGTTGATGCTGCAGCGTTTTTTAGTGAATTTTACATTGTGCCTTTAATAATAGATTCTGGCTTAATTATTTAATTGCATAATTAATTGTAATTTAAAAGCCTTTTCCCGCCTTTTTTTATATTTAAGGAAGTTATGTGTTGCATAATGTTGTCTGAAGAAGCGTGGGGTGTCCCACGCGAAAGCGCTTATCCTTCCTTTTGTGAAATAAAAGTTTTTTGGTTTTACTTTGGAATTTATCACTGTTTCCTCACTGATCATCGTGGCTGGAACTCCTGTTTGGTCTTTTCATCCCAAATATCTGATAAATTCTGATAGCCTTGATAAGTGTAAACTTGTTCCTGGGAGATGAACCATTTATAGGTTGCCGCAGTCCATTAGAGACATAGGTGCTGAATCAAGGATAACTTTCTGGTTTGCCATCCAATTGTCCAAGTTGCACTTGAATTAGATTAGGGAGGAGCTCTGCTTCACATGGATGGGGGGGAGCCTGTTCCATAGACTGAGTAGTCTAACATACATACCTATCTCTCTAGCAGGTCCTGTTAATATCACAGGCAAGGTTTTTTTTAGAACAGGTAAATCTGGTGCTTTTTGTTTTGTAGATATGCAGAAGGTCCATCAGAATGGCGTCTGACCATGCCCTGTATGCCAGGTATAGATTTCCCCTCAAAAGCCTGTAGGAGACAGAATACAGGGATAGGGCCTCGAGGCGGTCTGCATAGGACAAATTACTTGTGCCCTGTATTCTCTTAGTGTGGAACCTCTGAGGATGTTCCAACTGTTGGATATGTGTGGTTAGGTGCATACCAAAGGGGGCATTGTACTCCGTGACTGGTCTGATGAATGCTGAATAGAGTGAAACAATGATTTCCTTGGACTTAGATGCCATACCTTTGTTTATAAGTTGCACAACATAGAATGATTTCCTCACCACTGTAGACGTGATGATCGAAGGCTAGATTACTATCTGTGTCCCTAAGTCTTTGACTACTGGGTCAGCTCTAAGGGGTGTGTTGTCAATATGATAGTTACCAGGGATGAATGCCTTCTAAATAGGTACTATTGTGCATTTTTTAGCATTGAGATTTAGTCCATGGCTCTGACACCAGTTTGTCTGCATCAGCCCCTCCTGGAAAACATTTGTGTTAGTGAGATTCAATGACTGCTCCTAATTTGCAGTTACCGCTGAGATTGGCCTTGACTTCTGAAAAGTAAATGCAAAGCTGTCCAAGGACTGATCCCAGAGGGGACTCCACTTGTGACAGGTCTCTCTGTAGAGGTGGACTCCCCAATTCTAACTTCCTGTGTCCTGTCAGCCAGTTGGCTGTCCACCGAGGTGATATACAGGTTTGTACCTAACCTCTTCAGTTTGTCAATACTATCTGAGTGAGGTATTGTCATGCCTTGGCCAGGTCAAGGTAGGCAGTGTGAATGACTTTGCTCTCATCCATCACTTTGGTGGCCTTCTCAAAGAAGTCCACCAGGTTGAGTGGGCATGATTTGCCCTTGACGAAACCAAACTAGGTTGGGTCCAGTGTCTGGAGGTCTACTATATCTCTGTTAATCATCTCCATGATTATTTTTTCCATGGCTTTATATATAGGACTAGTGAGACTTGTGGGTCTGCAGTTTCCAGGTTCTGTAGATGGCCCACCTTTATGCAGAAGGATGATTGTTGCCTTTCTGCATTCATGAGGCATGAAGCCTGTTTGGAGGGTACAGTTAAATAGTAATTCCAGAGGCCCTGATAGGTCATGTTTCATGCTGTTTAGAAGGCATCCTGGGATATTGTCTGGACCCACTGATATAGTGTTATTGGTCTTGGAGACAGCATTAAGGACCTGTTCCCTAGTGATAGTGGGGGGAGTTGTACTCAATATTTCCTGAGGGAAGGTTGAAGGGGATAAAGTTGGAGCTGAATTTATTAACCAGAAGGTTTGCTATATCTTCTGGCTCAGTATAGGTGGCTCCATTTGCACTGAGCTCTGCACGCAATTATGTATTGCCTTTGAGGTTGCTGACATAAAGAATGCTTTGTGTTTCTCCTTGGCCTAGGAGGCCAAGCTTACCTCAAATTTGGCTTTGGTAGACTTTTTCCTCTGAGTTGTTTTAGTCTGAGTGCTTTTATCCTGCTGGGTGCTGTACCTCCTAATTTCTGCCATAATTTTCTACTTTCCATTATACAGCCAATTGATTTTTGTGATATCACCAGGCTGGCTTGTTTTTTGAGTTCTGTACTTCTTCCTGGTGGGTACAGGTGTCTGTGCAGCTATTAACATGCTTGTACAGGTTTTTGGTGAACGGTTTTGCATAGGCCAGAGTGTTCTCAGGATTTATGGGGGCTTGACATTTTGCCAGGTTCTCACTTAATAGCAGGAGGTGAACCTTAGAATAATTCTGAATATTCCAAGTTTAGCTGGGGTTACAGGGTTTATTTTTACTTCAAAGGAGACCATTTTGTGGTCTGACCTTACCAGGGAAGGCATTATAGTAGGGGGTGTGCAGCAGTCTCTCATATTAGGGAGGACCAGCTCCAGTATGGTTGCACCCCTGGTTGGTGTATAGACTATCTGGTCCAGGGGATTGTGTTTACAAAATCCAGGAATCTCTGTGCATGTATGTTTGGTGTCGTATAGAATTCCCAGTTAATACCCATGAATATGGTATTGTGTTGGATGGTTAGTGTTTCAAATAAGTTGAAATACATGGCAATGGTTTCCTGGGTCATAGAGGGGGAGCTATAGCTTTCAAGGAAGTGGTATTGAATTTTACCCATGGTGATTTGAACATGGATCAGTTCAAGTGCACATTGTCCTGTTTGACCAGCCTTGAAGTATATATTTTTTATATAGACACCTCCACCTTTAGCCCCCGCCTGTGAAGTAGTTAGCCAAAATGTGTGGAAGGCATTACAACCTGGCAATGTTGGCGTGCTCTGTGGCTTTAAACCATTTCTCAGTGACCGCACAGATATCAGCATTGTCTAGGGTAAAGAGAGCTTCTAGGGAGTAGAGTTTGATCGTGAAACAGGAGAAAGAGCCAAAGCACGGGTTCCAAAAGCCAATGTCAGTTTTAGCTCAATTGTCCAACTCAAAGTACCCCATTGCAGATACCTTTTGCAAAGCACGTTTGAAAATATTTGATGTCCTTCTATTCCTATGTTGTAGTATTCTAGGTGTGGGATTTCATGCCGTCAGGCGACTCGTACGTCGGCTCCTATACAAAAGCTTCAGCTTGGCTGTTGCAGTGTCCGTTTGACATCACATGTGGGACCATAAACCAGGGGCCTTAGATGTGACGTCTGCACGCACAATCTTCAGAACTTTTTAGCCGCAGATGACATTCTCATTGGACGATTGCTTCTCCACAGACATTGCATCCTAAGATAAGTAACCCGTTGAGTTTCTAATTTTCTTATTTTTGACTATTGTTCTTGCTAACGCTTGGTTGTTGTAGCCTTAGCTGATGTCAGGGAAAAAGGGAAAGTGCCAATGCGAGCTCCAGATACCCCATAAAGATGCCCATGACAGGTGTGTTTTTGCCTAGGCTGGGAACACAATCACACCTCCTGCACTATTTGTCAATCATTTGTGCCCAAGACCTTGCGCAGCCGTCTAGCCGCATTAAACCTCTACCTGGAGAACCAGCGCCTTAAGCGGTTAGCCCTTAGGATGGGTCCTACATCTGAGACTACACCTGAACCCTCGCACACAAGATGGCCAAGGTTCCTAGGCCTTCTTTGCCTGCCGCTCTGCTTCCCGATGCACCACCAACTGTCGTTCTAGGGGTTGAGGTGCACTCGGATACGTAGACTGCAGTGACGTCCTTTGTGGAAGCTGTTTCGCAGCTGACCAGCATGTCCATGGAGCTTATCCAGACATCGACAACTGTCAGTGTCAAGGGGGAACCAGTTTTGGTGGTACCCCCGGCAGGGATCCAGACTTCGGATGTGTTACTGTCCAAACCCAACACCAGGGGTCTCTGTACTTCCTCCCCTGCCAAAAAGAAGCAAAAAACTAAACATACCTCCACCTCTTCAGAAGTCACACTGGATTGGCAGGCCTTCACCTCTTCTCTCATGCAGGCCTTTATGGCCCTCAGCCACATCTTCCCTGACTCTTCTAAGCCCTAGGCCTGCCTCTGCTGCTTCCCTCCCATCCACGAACCCTCAATTCAGAGAAGAACATGATTCTTCCTTCTCATCCTCGGAAGAGTCCATTTCTTGCGTTTCCCAGATTGCCCCCCCCCCCCCAGGAATATTACTTTCCTGATGAGGAATCTGTGGAAGGGGATACTTCCCCTGAGGACATTACCTTTGGTGAGACCATCACCAAGATGGATTACTTTAAATGGGATATGTCCCAAATGACAGACACCCAAAAAAGGTACTTTGAGCTGCTGCAGGTGGAATAACTCTCCCTTTCAGCAGTTCCTCCTGCTCTGCCTGCTTACTTGGATGCCTTCAATGCTACTTCCAAAACCCCCGATTCCCAGCCTCCGGCCCCTAAATGTCCTGACTGCTTTATACAGAGGAGCAGAAATTCCTGGGCAAACCACTCTTGGCGGACCCTGCTGTTATTGCCACCACCGCAGATAAGCAATCTAGACTGCTGCCCTCTTCCTACCTTCTGCCCACTGACAGACATCAAGTACATGGATAGGATGGGGAAGAAGGTATACACTTCAACTTTGGCTTTCAGAGACAAATTATTAGACCCACATGACAAAAGTATGCATTAGACTTGGTCTCTCAAGCCTCCTCCATACTAGCATCCTTGTCTGACAGCCCCATTAACACTGACATCTCAGCCAAACTTTCCTTGGCACAACAGATAGCCAGGCATTCCATCAATGCAGCTGCGATGCTGCAGAAAGCATCAGGCTAGTCTGCAGCATCTTCTTCCACCCTCAAGATGTGCTCATGGCTAAGACTGCAGAACCTCCCTGAGGACAGGTCTAAGATGGGTCTCCAGGTGTCGTCTTTTTTGGGGACCAGGAAGAGGCAGGAGTAAGACCCTTCCCTTCCTCTCCTGGAGGGACAGATTCTATGGTGCCTAGTTTTAAAAGGTCTGCCAGAACCTGTAGCATGAGATGGGTCTGTTTTTTGGGGATAAGAGGACGGCCTGTTCTGGGTGGCTTCTCTTTCCAGGATAGGAAGTACCCTTTTTGAATAATGGTGGCCATCACATCAGCCAGAAGTGTCAGAATTACAGGCCTTAATGGCATCCCTCTCTTCAGGCCAAGCACATCAATATCAGGGAAATGACAGCAGTCATCTTAGTTCTAAAGACCTTAACCCCCTTCTGGTTCCAGTAGTGCTCCAAATTGTCACCGATCTTGGGTGCCCCTCTGGACCACAATGTGCTTTTTAGCAAACCATCTGCTGACCTTTTTAAAAATCTACAAGAAAAAAGCAAAGAACTCCAGGTCATCAAGCACCTGCTGGTGTCACCCATCCCCAAGTATTATAGAAACTGCCCTGCTAAGGCCACCTTTGTGAGACGTACTCCTCAGCCCCCCTCCTCTTCCTGGAGAGGGGCTAGAAGACCTACCACTTCCAGAGCCACTGCTCCACCTCATCAACCCAGACAGCCTTTTCAGGACAGAGGAGGTCGCAGTAATGTGTGGCTGCCTTGCCCACCTTCCCCTCCCAGCCTGCCTTTCCCCCATTGTCTTCCCCTTTGGCAATCCATCACTTCAGACCAATCGGTCTTAAACATTATTCAAAAAGGGTACTTCCTATCCTGGAAAGTGAAGCCACCCAGAACAGGCATTCCTCTCATCCCCAATAAACAGGCCCATCTCATGCCACAAGTTCTGGCAGACCTTTTAAAAATTAGGCACCAAAGAACCTGTCCCTCCAGGAAGGGAAGGGGTTTTACTCCCACCTCTTCCTGGTCCCCTAAAAAGACGGCCCTTGGAGACGCATCTTAGACCTGTTCTTCCTAAACCTCCATCTTCAGGTACCATCTTTCAAAATGCTCTTTCCACTCTGCTGCCCTTCATTCCAGCCAAGGCCCTCATGGCCACCCTAGACCTAAAGGAGTCCTTACCTGCACAATATCCATCAGGAATTCCCACAGACCATTCCTGCATTTCTCTAGACCTGCTTCTCATTTCCAATTTACTGCTTTGCCCTTTGGTTTATCCATGCCCCCCCACCAAGTCTTTACAAAGTGCTTGGCACCAGCCATTGCCTTCTGAAGAACTCAGGGTATGCAGATTTACCCTTATCTGGACGACATCCTGATACTGGCAGAGTCCAGGGAATGCTTTATTGAAGCTCTACATTTCACCATGTCCCTTCTGCAGAACCTAGGATTCACCATCCATCTCCCCAAATCCTGTCTGATCCGAAGCCAGGACAAAAATTTCCTAGGCTGCAGAATCAGAACAGACATAATGAAGGCCTTTTTACCACAGGACAATGTTCTTTCTTTGATTTCCCACTTCCAGGAAGCTCTAGTATCCCAAAAGGTGACGGCAAGGCAATTTCGTCTCCTGGGTTTAATGGTAGTGACCATCTCCATGCTACCACTGGCAAGAATGCACATGCTCATGTTACAGTGGTTCCTGAAGAACACCTGGTCCCAACACCTTCATCCCCTAGAACAGGGCATCCCCCCTCCTTCCCTGTCTGAAAACAGAAATCAGTTGGTAGATCCAGCAAGTGCAACTGAACCCAAGGCTCCCAACACCTTTCTAAACATACTGGAAAATATTAAGATACAACCAAACACCCTAATACTGGGCGATTTCAACTACCCTGCCATTAACTGGGAAAACTACTCCGGTACCAACTCCTTTTCCCAACGGTTCTTGGAATTCATACATTCCAAAGCCCTGGATCAACTAATCCATTGTCCCACCAGGGGCTCCAATATCCTAGACCTGGTCATTACCAACATGGGAGATAGATGCACCACACCAGTGGTCCACCCCCTCATTGGTCAGGTCTGACCATAAGCAAATCACCCTTGACATCCACATCCCACCCCCCAGTAAGGAAACTTCCTTAAAAAACTTCTCCAAAGCCAACTTCATGCTACTGAAGTCAGAAGTGACAAACTTCACGACACCCATGCAGATGGGATCTGAAAGTTCGACTGCAGAATCCTACACTAAGGCGCTGTATGAGCACATCCACTCGTGCATGAATCGTGCCATCCCAAATAGAACCAAGATGCTCTTCTCCAAAAAAAGGAAGCCAATCTGGTGGTCCCCTGCTATAAATAAACTATACAACAGAAGGAAGAAACTGTTGCAGAAAAGAGGAAAATCCCAGGATGCATAAAACTCCCTCACCAGCCTCAGTAAGAAGCGGAGATCCCTCATAAAATCCTCAAAAGCTAGTTACGAAAATAAAGTTGCCAAAGATTCCAAAGACAACCACAAGGCATTCTATAGTTATGTCAAGAATCTAAATGGCAATGCTCAGATCTGCTCTGAGCTACAAAAGAATGACATTAAATATACTGATCCCAAGGATATTGCCAGTATCCTGGCAGATCAGTTTAGTGCCAACTTCACCCCCCTCTCACCCCCTAAAGGGCCCATCTCAATACCAAAAGATTGCCAAATTCCAGTAATCGTGGCCACACAGTAGAAACCGCACTCTCCAAAGCTAAGAATACAGCATCCATGGGACCAGATGACATCCCAGGCTGTGTACTACATGAACTACAAAATGAACTGGCACCCCACCTAAGTGTCATGTTTAATCATAGCCTCACCTCAGGCTTCATGCCCACTGAGTGGCGCACAGCTACAGTTATCCCACTCCACAAGGGGGGGATCTGCCTTGGATCCCGGGAACTACTGTCCCATCAGTCTAACAAGCCTGATCTGCAAGGGCATGGAACCCATTATCATGGAACTTATAAACAAAGACATTGGCAACCTTCAAACACTGGACCCCACCCAGTTTGGGTCTGTGAAGGGGCTGATCTTGTCTCCTGAATATTATTGACTTCTTCGAATCAGTCTCCAGAGCTGTAGACGAGGGTAAGGCAGTCCACACAGCCTATCTGGACCTCGCTAAGGCCTTCAACACCATCCCACACTGGAATCATAGATAAACTTGCTAAGCTTGGCATAAATCCCTACGTCACTAGATGGGTTGCCAACTGGCTTACTGACAGAACCCAGACTGTAAAAGTAGCTGACTCCAAATCCAGCTCCAGACAAGTGACAAGTGGAGTACCTCAGGGTTCAATCCTGGGACCACTCTTGTTTGGCATCTACTTCTCTGAAGTACAGGCCAACACTAAGGGACTCTGGCTAACAAAGTTCGCAGATGACTGCAAACTGGGAGCCATTATTGAATCCCCAAATTATGTGGATATTCTACAAAAGGGCCTTACAGAAGCAGATGCCTGGTGCCAGAGCCATGGGCTCAAGCTTAATGCCAAGAAATGTATAGTTATCCCCTTTGGAAAAAAAATATGTACCCATGAATTGGCAGGACACTAAACATCGAAAATGTGATGAGAGACTTAGGAACACAGGTGGGCTCTCACTTTCGATAACCACATCGCCACAACGGTCAGGAAATCCTTCTATGTGGCACACCTCATCACTAAGGGCTTTTCATCCAGAAAAAAGGAGATCATTGTTCCACTGTACTCCTCCCTCATTAGACCCATTATAGAGTATAATGCCCCGTTTGGTATGTACCTCACAAGACATCTGCTACAGCTGGAAAGGCCACAGAAATACCTCACTAAAAGAATCACAGGCCTAAAGCAGATTTCATATGCTGACGTCTAAAAATACCTCCAGCTATACTCTGTGGCATATCGTCTACTCAGAGGCGATCTCTCCTTAACATACAAGGCCATGTCAAATTCTGAGCTGTTGGACATGCTCCACTTAAAGAAATCCCAATCCCTCAGAGCCACATGCTCCAGGGATCTAAACCTTGTCATCACAATGAACAAAACATGCTGGAGGGATAGGTTCCGGACCCAGAGACTCTCCATACTCTGGAATAGACTGCCTGTACATGTCAAGCAGAGTGCCTCATTGGCCCTCTTCAAAAGGAACCTTGATGATTGGATGGGGGATGGGAAATTCACCCCGGGGATCATGTCAGTCGCCCTGCTAGACAGGGGTCCAGAGAAGTAAATATTGTGGGAAGAAATATCCAGGGAATTGTTATGGCTAGGCTTGCATATGCCCTAGGGCCGATAGCCTAGTACTAACCTGTGAACCACTCACCCCAACCCAGGTAATGCATACAGATGCCTCAGATTCGGGTTGGGGAGCACCTCTGGCCTCATAGGATTCAGGAAAAGTGGCATCCCTCTCTTCAGGCCAAACACATCAATATCAGGGAAATGACAGCAGTCTTCTTAGCTCTAAAGACCTTCACACCCCTTCTGGTTCTAGGGGTGCTTCAGATTGTCACCGACAACACTACAGTGATATGGTGCCTCAACAAGCAGGGAGGAACAAAGGCCTATCAGCTGTGCAGATTATCCCTGCTGATATGGGACTTAGCCTCTCATCTCAACTTAGTCTTGCAAGCGGTCTTCATCCCCTCACAGGACAACCACCAAGAAGATCTCTTGAGCAGGACCGCCTCTCCTCAGCACGAATGCATGCAGAGCAGGGAAGTTATCTTGGACATAGTCGACTGGTGGGGTGTTCCACAAATAGAAATGTTTGCCTCCCCCCAGAACATGCAACTGCAAATCTTCTGCTCAAAACCCCACTCCTCTCTAGCATGGAGAGTGGATGCTTTCAGCCTCCCTTGGGAGGGGAAGCTCCTTTATGCCTTCCCCCCATTCCCACTGATTCAGAAAGTCGTCCTGAAAATTCAGGAGGACAAACCAAAAATTTTGTTACTGACTCCCTACTGGCCAAGGCAGCACTGGTTCCCCCTAATCACAAACAAGCCAAGGGCAATCACTTTAAGTTACCCTACATGGTGGACCTACTGACACAAGACAAAGGAACTCTCCTACACCCACACTTAGAGGTTGTCTGACTCTGTGGGTGATAACCTTTTGATCCCTTTCAGACACCACTACTCGGAGATGTGCTTTCAGTCCTAAGGGAGGCAAGGAAACCTGCCACCAGAAAATCTTACCTGGCTAAGTGGGAAAGATTTGCAAAATGGTGTCTGAACAAGGGAAAGGGACCCCAGCTCTGCTGAGGTTCTCCTGGTTCTAAACTATCTGTGTCAATTGATAGTGGGCTTTCTTATTCTTTGGTAAAAGTGCACCTCTCTGCCACATCAGCTTGCCTGCCCTTGGAACGCCCCTTGCTTGCCAGACTTGACGTAAAGCTTTTCTTTAAAGGGGTCTTGCACATGAGACCACCTAGGAAACCTATCCCCCCGCCTTTGGACCTTAACTACATCCTGGAGAAATTAACCCAGCACCCATTTGAACTGGCTGGACCTTCTTCCTTACAGATGTACACATGGAAGATGGTCCTGCTGGTGGTCATCACATCAGCCAGAAATGTAAGAATTGCAGGCCTTAATGGCCTGCCCCCCCCTACATAGTCTTCCACAAAGACAGGGTGTCCCTGCGAACCAACCCCTCCTTTATGCCTAAGATGATCAATGACATGTCTTAACCAATCCATTCATCTACCCACTTTCTTCCCCTCACCCTCTAACTAAGGGGAGAGGATACTGCACTCCCTGGATGTGCACAGACAACTTAAGTTTTACCAAGACAAGACAAAAACCATCAGGAAGAATAACCAGCTTTTTGTCTCCTTCCACCCCAGAGCCCTGGGCAAGGCAGTCTCCAAGCAAATCATCGCATGCTGGATCAGGAAAGCTATTTGCTTCTGCTACTCCCACCATGAAAAGGAACCCGCAGGGGGAATAGAGGCCCATTCCACTAGAGCTGTGGCCACCTCTAGGGCCTTCATGAAGGGCCTAGACACAGCATCCATTTTGGAAGCAGCCACTTGGGCCACTATCCACACTTTCACCAAGCATTACAAACTGGACCACGTTTCAAGAGCTAGGACAGGATTTGCCAGGACAATCCTGCAGGGTCTGCTAGAACCCTCTTCATCTACCACCGCCCTCTCATCCGCATAAGCGGTGATACAGTCCCACACCTAGAGTACTGCAACATAGGAATAGAAGGACATAGAATAGTTGTGTAAAATCTTACCATAATCATCAGATGTCATTCTCTTCCATGTTTCAGTATTCCTTCTCACCCACCAATCCCCCCAGGTCCTATTCCTTACCTACATTACAGTAGGTCTCCAAGTCACACACCTGGAAATAACTGGCATTCCTCCTGCTGGCCTTCAAGTTCTGAGGATTGTGCATGCAGACGTCACATTTAAGGCCCCTGGTTTATGGTCCTACGTGTGACATCCCATGCACACTGCAACATCCAAGCTGAAGCTTTTGTATAGGAGCAGATGTATGAGTTGCCTGAGGGCATGAAAGCCCACACCTAGAATACTGCAACATGGAGGAGAAAGCCGTCTATGGTTATGATAAGATTTTGCACAACTATTCTGTTTGCTAAAAAAAAAAAAAAAAAAAAAACACAACAAAGGTGCCAGAGAAATGCTATGAGCAAAATCAGAGATGCATGTACTCAAGTAATTAGGTGGAATACATTCCTTAAATCATAGCTGAGGTATAAGCAAAACAAACAGCTGAAACCTTTAATCTGATAATCATTATTATTGACAGATGGGTCTCAGTTCTGTCCTCTGAACCGACTCTGCTGATCTTTGTGTTTCACTGTTGCAATCATCACATTTGGGTTATCCTGTCAGGGGTAGCCCTCAGTCGGCCCAAATACCAGGGGCTTATTTCTGTGTTGGTTGCTGTCGCTCCAGGACTGACATGTCATCGGTAGTATAAAATCAGGCAGCCGATGCCATTACATCAGTCTTTCTTGCCGAGGAGCCCGAAGCAGAAGCAGTTGGCACAAGTGTTGGTCGGCCGCTACCTGAGTTTTCGTTTCCAAATTGAAGTTGAAGTCTTCTAAAGCTAAGTACCTTGTTGGGGATCCTTTTTTCTTGCTCTGTTATCAGAAAAAATTCTTGCCTGTGGAAAGGATACAACACACAGAGACTTCCATTCTTACTGCGTCACCTGTTTAGGCCCAGACCACGACATCCCCCGCTGTCGCTTTTGTTCTTTGTTCAATGCCAGAAGTGCACGTCGTCAGGCCCTTATTGTAGCTAGATATTTTCACACTCAGTCCTCGAATTCCGATATGACTTCTGTAAGCCATCCGACTACCAATCTTACAAAAAAAGTAAGGATAAAGACCAAGACAGACTGTACAGGTCCAAAACTACCAACGACGCTTCCGTTAAGCTAGTCATCGGTTCTCTGGTCCTCAGTGAGGCACTTTCGCAGCCCCTGATGACCGTTTCTGTGGATTTGCAGGCAGCTACCAAGACCCTTTCGAGTCTGGTATGCAGCGAGACTCCAACTAAGGATCCTGTGGATGTCTCTACCTTGGATGGGTCCGGAGCTGCTGAGCAGGCACCGGCTTCTGAGGAAGTACTTCGCACTACCGATACTTGACACAGACTGACTACTTTTGCATTTTCAGTTCTTTCGAAAACCGAGTTTCTAAGGCCCAGGGTACGAACCACACCCAAAAAACTGACCCAAGCTCCGGCACTTGCTTCTTTGCCTTAGTCCCAAATGCTTAAAATGGCAGAAGACCTTATTATGCTTTAGGGGAAGCCAGGCTACCCCTCCTTAAAGAGATACTTGTCCCCAGTAGTTTTATCAGAACAGGAATCCGATGACTCTGATGCATCTAATTATGAAGATGTTCTTCGTGTTTCACTGTTGCAGTCATTACATTTGGGTAATCTGCTGGCAGGTCGCCCTCAGTCGGCCTGAATAACAAAGTCTTGGGTCCTGCCTCGGTTGCTGTCTCCTTTTCCATGACGTCAGGTAGTCAGGGGTATAAAACATGCAGCCGACGTCATTTTATTCAGTCTTTTTTGCCGTGCGGTGCCCGAATCAGAAGCAGTTTGCAAGTGCCGGTCGTCCGACTCCTGAAATTTTCGCATTAGAGTTTGAGAACCAGTCTTCAACTAAAGCTAAGTACCCCACTGGGGAAACTTTTTCTTGCTCATTACCAATGTCAGTAAAAGTTAAGCACTGCATTACTTGTGGGAAGCAAATAACTCATAAGGATTTTCATTTATACTGTATTCCTTGCCTAGGCCCAGATCATAACGTGCCTTTCTGTCGGTTTTGTGCTAGATTTAACCAACGCACTATTAAGCGTCCGGTATATTTTTACTTCTAAATATTTTGGATCCAGATTTAATTACCCTGAAATGTCGTCAGTTAGCAATCCGACTACCGGAGTTCACAGAAAACGCAAAGAAAAAGACAGAGACCGTTGAGGTTCAAAACCGATGCCGAAACTTCTCCTAAGTCAGTCGCCGGTTCGCTGGTACTCAGTGAGGCACTTTTGCAGCCCCTGATGCCCGCTACTTTTGAGTCGCAGGCCTCTACTGAGACCCATGCAGAGTCTGGAATGCTGCGAGATTCTCAGAGTATTGAACCCATGGATGTCTCTCCCTTGGATGGGTCCGTTGCCGCTGAGCAGGCACCGGCTTCTGAGGGTGTTTTCAGACCGTAACATTTTTATATAAAACCAACGCCAGCCTCAAAAACAAGATCAAAAACATCTTCTATGTCTAAAAGACCGATGCATGAGCCATGTGCTCAGGCCCCTATGCCTAAAAATCAGATGATCAAAAGGGCTCAGGCCCCTATGCCTAAAAAACAGATGATCAAAAGGGCTGAGGACTTAATTACCTTGATCAGGGGTTCCCACCCCCCCCCCCCGCTAAGAGGCCTAGGCAAGACACTGATTATGAATCTTCAGGCCAGGTTTCTATTTCTTCGGATTCCTCTTCTGATCAGGAATTTTCTATTCCACCCTATGAGGATTCTAATGCAGAAGAATCCATCCCATCTGCATCTCCTCCTGAGGATTATTCTTTTTGAGAAACCCTGCATACTTTAAGGGAACAGTTTCATTGGGAGAGTCAGGATTTCTCTGAATCAAAAAGGAGGCTTAGGGATTTCCTCCTTCTTCCTCAGCATAGGCCTTTGGCTATACCCTCCTGTATTAGACATTGTTGATGTGTTTTCGGAGTCAAGCATGGCTCCTGATTCCCTACCTCCGGCTCCTAGTAAGCCAGACAGATATTACAGGATTCCTGACTCCCACAAATTTCTATTTAAAAATCATGCTGCAGATCCTGAGACTATTTCACAGGGTCCCAAAGGTGTAAAGGCCTCTACAGCTAAAAATCCTACCCCCTCTGATAGAGATTCCAGGGCGCTGGATAGATGGGGAAAGGTTTATACATCTGCAACCCTGGCAATTAGGACCTTAATCTGCCAGTTTCATATGCTTAAATATCAACAGCATGTTATGGGCTTATTGAAACAGAAAATGACGTTGATTTCTGATTGTGTGGAAAATAAAGAATTACAGGAATTATTGCATTCAGCAGAACAGGTTGGAAAGCATACTTTGCAATGTGGTTTTGATTCCTTGGAGGCCTCTTGAAGGGCCGCAGTTACGGGATTTGTGATTAGAAGGGCATGCCTGGCTCAAGGTGCAAAATCTGCCTGATCATGTTAAAGCTAAATTGTTGGATGCCCCTTTGCAACATGATACTCTTGTTTGGTAATAAGGCTGAAGAAGTTTTAAAGAAAATGGAAGACGCAGCTAAATCTATGCAAACTGCAAAAGATTTCTTACAAGTGCAGCCACCCAGGTTCAGTAGGCACTGGCCTACTAAAAATTGGTCCTTTCCTGTGTCCAACAGATCCTCTCAAGGCAAATCCAGGTGCTCAAAAGGCTTTAGATACCAATCACAGGGTTCTTACAGGTCAAAGCAATGGGGTGCCTCCACCTCCAAATCTGGAGGAAACAAAGTACAACCCTACAGTGAGCAGTCTCAATGACTTCCCTCTACCTACACCAAGCACTTATCTTTTGGCAGCCCCCTTGGGGGGAAAATTAGCACTTCATGCTCAAAATTGGCAGTTAATTACCCAGGACAAGTGGGTATTAAACATAGTATCCCAGGGGTACATATTTAATTTCTATACTTTGCCAATTCCAGACGGTTGGTCAGATCTGCCACAAAATCAATGGGCAGAGGCTCAGAAACAAGTTATGTCCCTCATGGATATGGGGGCTATTCAATCAGTGCCAGAAAAGGAAAAAGGACAAGATTTTTATTCAAGACTTTTTCTGGTACCCAGAAAAGACCATGCCTGGCATCCAATACTGGGCTTATCAATTTTGAACACGTTCCTGGACATTCCAAAATTCAAAATGTTGAGTTTACAACAGCTACTGCCTATGCTGGGCAGGAACGCTTGGTTAGTGATTCTAGGCTTAAAAGAGGCATACCTGCATATCCCAATAAGGGAATCATGCAGAAGATACCCCCGCTTCAAGGCAGGTTTTTTGCATTGCCAATTCTCTGCACTGCCCTTTGGCTTATCTACTGCACCCAGGGTCTTTACAAAGTGCCTGGCACCAGTAATTGCATTCTGCAGACAAAGAAGCATACAAATTTATCCTTATTTGGGCGACTGTCTCATTCAAGCAGAGAACAAGGACACACTTCCTCAACATCTGGCATTTGTAAAAAGGCTTCTAACATGCCTAGGGTACACAATGAATGAAAAGAAATCCCAACTGGTACCCTCTCAAATAATTACATTCCTGGGTGCAAGCTTGAATACAACTGCCCAGATGTCTTGCCTTACTCCAGACAAACAAAGGCAACTGACAACATACTTCAAACAGATGGCAACAAAACCCCAGTTATCTGCAAGACAAATTCTGCAGGTTTTGGGGTTCATGGCATCCTGCATTCTACTAATTCCATATGCAAAACTGCATATGAGGAAACTTCAATGGTACCTTAAAAGTTTATGGAGTCAACATTGTTACAGTCTGGAAACAATGATTCCTCTCATTCCCTGCCTACAAAAGCAGTTTCTTTGGTGGGCAGAGACATGTCACCAAAACAAGGGACTGCCATTCACTCTACCCCCTGCCACCCAAACCCTAACTACAGATGCATCAGATTATGCTTGGGAGGGCCCACCTGGCAGGGAGATGCATTCAGGGCAAATGGAGCCCAAAACAAATGCATCTGCTTATCAACCAGAAAGAGATGCTAGCTGTTCGGAATGCACTGACAGCCTTCAAGGACTTACTTCATCCAGGACAACTACTGAAAAAGATGGACAACACCACAGTTATGTGGTACATAAACAAGCAGGGGGATACACATTCCTACCCCCATTGCAGACTGGCCATGGCATTGTGGAACACAGCTTTGACTTGCCAAGTAAGTCTTCAAGCTCAATTCCTGCCAGGAAAACAAAATACTCTGGCAGACGACCTAAGCAGAAATCTTATGGGACCCGCACACGTGGAAGCTGGATCTACAAATCTTCAGCAAGGTAACACAGAAATGGGGAAGCCCAGACATAGATCTATTCGCCTCTTGCCAAAACTATCAACTGGACAAATTCTGCACAAGGACTTATCACAGACAAGCATGGAAAGCGGATGCCCTATCCTTCAGTTGGAAAAACCTATCAATCTATGCCTTTCCCCCTCTGCCTCTTCTCTCCAAGGTCTTACTAAAGGTCGGACAGGAAAAACCAAAAATGATCCTAATTGCTCCGGACTGGCCGCGCCAGCACTGGTACCCAATTCTAAGGAATGTGTCTCAACTCCCTCCTTGGTACTTGCCTCAAATACCTCATCTACTGTCTCAGCAGAACAATCAAATTCTGCACACTCGGCTCCAAACTTTGAACCTTGCAGCATGGCTGATCATTTAATTATTCAAACACCAGCTCTCAGTAAATCTGTGATTGATGTCATTTTGGAAGCCAGAAGGCCTAGTACTAGAAAATCTTATGCTGATAAATGGAAGAGATTCTGTGCTTGGAACCAAGCATAAGGAACAGACACAGCAAAGCCAAATATCCCTCAGATTTTACAATATTTGACTGAGATGCTTGACAAGGGCCTATCTTTTTCTTCAATAAAAATCTATGCCTCTGCTATCTCAGCCCATTACATCACGGAGACTCTCCTCTTTTCGCATTCTCTGCTTAAACAGCATCTTAGAGGGGCCAAAAAATTAAGGCCTCCCAGATCATCACCAACTCCTGCATGGGACCTCAATTTTGTGCTGGAAAAACTCACCCTGCCTCCCTTTGAACCAGCAGCTAATGCAAATATAACATTTTTATCTTGGAAAATAGCTTTCCTATTGGCAATCACTTCAGCAAGAAGGGTTTCAGAACTACAGGCTCTCATGGCTGTAGAGCCTTTTATTACATTCTACCCGGACAGGGTGTCCCTCAGGACCAATCCTCCTTGTATGCCTAAGGTGGTATCCAGTGTGGCTCTTAACCAAACAATTCACCTGCCAACCTTTTAGCCAAATCCGCAGAACAAGGGGGAGCGGATTCTGTATTCATTGGATGTGCACAGACAACTAAGATTCTACTTAAACAGGACCAAATCTCTAAGAAAGTCTGAGCAATTACTGGTGGCATTTGCTGCAGGATCAGAGGGGAAGGCTATATCAAAGCAGACTATTTCTAAGTGGATAAGCCACTGCATTAGTTTCTGCTACTTGCACCATGGTAAACCTGTACTCAAGGGGATCAGGTCACATTCCACCAGGGCTGCCTCTACCTCAGCAGCTTTTCTCAGAGGAGTTCCAACCAAAGACATTCTAGAAGCTGCTGCTTGAAGCTCGGTTCATACCTTCACA
The DNA here is from genome assembly GCF_019279795.1 of Protopterus annectens. Lineage (NCBI taxonomy): Eukaryota > Metazoa > Chordata > Ceratodontiformes > Protopteridae > Protopterus > Protopterus annectens. The sequence goes on along the minus strand of NC_056731.1, from coordinate 944,332,234 downwards.
AAGCATTATCATTTGCCTCTCTTCTCCAAATCCAGGGCAGGCTTTGCCACTGCAGTCCTGCAGGGCCTTATAGCCGCTCCTAATGCTATCTAGTTCCATCCTCCCATCCATAGCTTTGGGATTCTACCTAAATGTAATGACTGCAACAGTGAAACATGAAGAACATAGTACAGTTGTGTACACTTACCATAAATGTAGATGCTAGAGTGTATTCACTGTTGCAGTCAGGGTTACCCACCCGCCATCCCCCTGTCTATACCTTTTCTTTCCTTCACTATACTCAAAAGCCTTTGTGGTGTATTTGCTTTTAGTTGAAGGTAAAGTTTTTTTCTAAAATTGCATTTATATATTTACCGTTTATATATTTTGCTCCCCATTTGGGGGACATCTGACATCTGGGGCAAGAAAAACTGAATAAAATGGTGTCGGCTGCATGTTTTATACCCCTGACAACCTGTCGTCTTGGAAGAGGAGACAGCAACCGACGCAGGACCCAAGACTTTGTTATTCAGGCCGACTGAGGGCACCCTGCCAGCAGATTACCCAAATGTAATGACTGCAACAGTGAATACACTCGAACATCTACATTTATGGTAAGTGTATACAACTGTACTATATGCAACCCCTCTCTCCTTATGAGGATTCTGACGCAGATGAATCCATCCCTTCAGCCTCTCCACCAGAGGACTTTTCATTTGGGGAACCCTACATACTTTAAGGGAGCATTTCCAATGGGAATGTCAGGACTATCCTCAGTCAAAAAGTGTCCTAGATCTACCACAGCACAGACCCCTCTGGCCATTCCTCCTGTCCTGGATGTTGTGGATGATGTTTTTATGGAATCCAGTCTGACTCCTAACACCCTCCCTCCTGCTGACAGGAAACCTGACCGGTATTAGAGTCACTGACTCTCACAAATTTCTTTTCAAAAATCTACTGCTGACTCCCGAGGTCATCTCTCAAGGACCTAAAGGAATCAAAGCAACTTCAGCTAAGAATTCCAACCCCCTCAGATAGGGATTCCCGTGCATTAGACAGATGGGATAAAAAAGTATACACCTCTGCTACTCTTGCTATTAGAGCATTAAATTGTCAGATCCAGATGCTGCAATATCAGCAACATACCATGGAACTCAAACAAAAAATATCTTTTCCTGCTTGTGCAGAAAATAGACTTGTAAGAGTTAATACATTCTGCAAGTCAAGTAACTAAGCACATCTTACAATGTGGTTTTGATGCCCTAGAGTCATCTTGCAGGGTAGCAGTCACTGGTACTGTCCTTAGAAGGCATGCTTGGCTTAAGCAACAGACCTTGCCAGACCATGTCAAATCCAAATTATTGGATGCACCCTTGAACAAAGACAGCTTATTTGGCACCAAGGCAGAAGAGGTCTTAAAAGATAGAAGAAAAAGCTAAATCTATGCAGACAAACTTCTTACAGGTCCAGCCACCGAGGTTCAGTAGGCATTGCCCCTCCAACCACTGGTCCTTTCCTGCCCCCTCAAGGCCAGCTCAGCCCAGACCCAGGGGAAGCAGACCCCCCCCCCCCAGACAACAGCCCCAGGGAATGCAAAGATCTAAGCAATGGAGTTCCTCCTCTTCAAAAACAGGGAGTGCAAGGCCACCCCTTATGGTAAGAACTCACAATGACTTTACACTTCCACCCCCTCCCTCTGCCAACTTGCTCGTGCCCCTAGGAGGAAAACTCTCCTTCCACGTAAGCAACTGGGCCACTATTACCAATGACCCCTGGGTCCTCAACATAGTGTCCCAGGGATACAAATTTTATTTCCACACTTTGCCAAACCCCAAAAGGCTTCCCAGATCTTCCTCCAAACCAGTGGGTAGAGCCCAAAAAGCAAGTCCTTTCCCTGCTCTCCATGAGGGCAATAGAGCATGTTCCTGCAGAACAGATAGGCCAATGTTTCTACTCCAGACTCTTCCTGGTACCCAGAAAAGAGGGCACATGGTGCCCCATCCTCAATCTATCCATTCTAACCACCTTTCTGGTAATACCAAAATTCAAAATGCTCACCCTCCAGCAGTTTTTACCTATGCTTGCCAAGGATGCTTGGTTAGCCACCCTAGACCTAAAAGAGGCCCACCTACACATCCCAATCAGGGAATCATGCAGGAAATACCTATGTTTCAGGGCAGGATCTATGCACTTTCAGTTCTCTGTGCTTCTCTTTGGCTTATCTACTGCTCCCAGAGTATTCACAAAATGTCTGGCTCCTGCCATTGCTTTTTGCAGACAAAGAAATATTCAAATGTACCCATATTTAGACTGCCTGATTCAGGCAGACATTCAAAAGCTGCTACAGTACCTGACCTTTGTAAAGGACCTACTGACCTCCCTGGGGTATAGTATCAATGAAGAAATCAAAACTAGTCCCCACACAAAAAATTATATTCCTGGGAGCAAGCCTGGACACAGCATCCCAGATGGCATTCCTTACTCCAGAAAAACAAGCCTACCTGACAGGCTACTTCTCTCAACTAGTCAACAGAACCCAGTTATCTGCAAGGAAAATCCTGCAAGCTCTAGGGTTCATGGCCTCTTGCATTCTACTCATTCCATATGCCAGACTGCATATGAGGAAACTACAATGGTACCTAAAAAGCCTTTGGTGTACCAATGATACCTTGACTAAGGAAAGAATTTCTTTGGTGGGCAGCAGCATGAAACCACAACAAGGGACTTCACTTCTCACAACCCCACGCTGCCCAGACCCTTGCCACTAATGCATCAGACTATGCCTGGTGTGCTCACCTGGACAGCAAGTGCACTCAGGGCCAATGAAGCCCAAATCAAATACATCTGCACATCAACCAAAAAGAGATGTTATCTGTTCAGCACACCCTGACAGCTTTCATTACTCTCCCCGGGGCCTAAGACAACACCACAGTGATGTGGTATATCAACAAGCAGGGAGGAACTCATCATCTCTGCAGGCTCACCATTAGCCTTTGACACACGGCCTCAGCCAAGCAACTACAGCTGTTAGCACAATGCCTTCCAAGCTCTCTAAACTCTCTGGCAGACAACTTGAGCAGAAACCTGCTAGATCCCACATGAGTGGCAGCTAGACCGCAGAACCTTCACCCTTGTAACCCAGAAATGAGGAACCCCAAAGGTCGACCTCTACCTCCCACTCCAATCAGCTCGCAAATTCTGCACCAGGGAACCTCGCAGCAAGGCCTGGAAAGTGGATGCTCTGTCCTTCCAGTGGGTAAACCTCTCAGTCTATGCATTTCCCCCTCTACCACTCATTTCAAAGCTACTGCTCAAAATAAGGGAGGAAAAACTGAGGGCAATCCTGATTGCCACCTGGCCATGCCAGCACTGTTGTACCCACTGCTGCGCAGTCTGTCACCCCTGTCACCATGGCACCTACCTCAGATCCCAACACTCCTGACCCAGAGGATTTGGAGAATTCATGCATCCCCAATTGCAGGCTCTCAACCTGGCAGCCTGGCTTTTATTCCCTGACCTCTCCTCAAGCTGCCAGCCTAAGCAGACAAGTTCTAGATGTTAAACATGAGGCCAGATGCCCCAGCACTAGAAAATCCTATGCTGACAAGTGGAAAAGATTTTGCACCTGGATCCAGGCTAAGGGAGCCAGAACAGCACAGCCCTCCCTACCTCACATCCTGGATTTACCTGGCAGACCTTCTACACAGGGTTCTATCTTTATCTTCTATTAAAATTCATGCCTCAGCCATCTCTGCTCAGTTCAGCACAGAGCCACCTCTCTTCTCACATCCTGTCATCAAACAGTTCCTAAGAGGGGCTAACAACTTAAGGCCACCCAACCGAGCTCCTACCCCACCTTGGGACCTTTACTTTGTGCTGGAAAAGCTCACCCTGCCCCCCTTTGATCCTGCAGCTTCAGCAGAGTTGAAATTTCTCTCATGGAAAATAGCCTTGCTTCTGGCCATCACTTCAGCTAGAAGAGTATCAGAGTTACAAGCACATATGGCTGTAGAGCCCTTCATCATTTTCCATGCTGACAGGATCTCCCTCAGGATTAACCTATCCTTCATGCCTACAGTGGTGTCCAGTGTGGCTCTCAACCAATCCATTCATTTGTCCACCTTTCCCTAACCCACAAAACAAGAGGGAAAGGGTTCTGCACTTTCTAGATGTGCACAGACAGCTCAGATTCTACCTGGACAGGACTAAATCTTTCAGAAAAAAATGATCAATTGCTAGTCAGCTTCACTGCAGGAGCAGAGGGCAAGGCCATATTCAAACGGATAGCACACCGCATCCATTTCTGCTACAAACAGCATGGGAAACCACCCCCAAAGGGGGTCAGGACACATTCCACCAGAGCAAACCTCCACCTCTGCAGCTTTTCTCAGAGGGGTCCCCACCAGGGACATCCTGGAGGCTTCAGCATGGACATCTGCTCATGCCTTCACCAAGCATTACCACCTGCCTATCTTCTCCAAATCCAGGGCAGGCTTTGCCACCGCAGTCTTGCAGGGCATCCTAGCCAGCCCCCAGTCTTGACTGCCTCCACCCTTTTCTTCAGCTTTGGGAATCAATCCAAATGTGATGACTGCAACAGTGAAACACGAAGAACATAGTACACTTACCATAAATGTAGATGTTCGAGTGTATTCACTGTTGCAGTCCTGGTTTTACCTCCCTCCATCCCCCTTGTCTGTCTCTCTCTCTCTCTCTCCTTACAAGGAAATTTTGGTATTTACTTTCTACTGGTGTTCTTTAACCATAACCTAGCTCCCTATTAGGGGTTCCTGACAGGGCAAGAAAAAACTGATGTAATGGCATCGGCTGCCTGATTTTATACAACTGACGACCTGACATCAGTCCTGGAGTGACAGCAACTGACGCAGAAATACTAAGCCTCTGGTATTTGGGCCGACTGAGGGTTAACCCTGACAGGATAACCAAAATGTGATGACTGCAACAGTGAATACACTCGAACATCTGCATTTATGGTAAGTGTACACAACTGCACTTTATAACAAGCCACTCCAGCCCAAAAAACTCTCAAGCTAAGATTACCCATAGTGCTCCTAATCTCCTCAGATCTCATTTGCCACGTAGAGTTTCAAGACTCCTCAGGCCAGCTCTCCAGCTAAGTGATTTGTTTTTTCAGTAATATTTTTTCAACATTTCGGGTTTTTCTTTCCTAATCATTTTCTTTAGCTAGTTGTTCAGATTTCGATATATATATAAAAAGTCAGGCACCGTTCCACGGCTGGTAAGTCACTCCCAAGGCTTAAAACTGGATGCTTTAATAAAATGGAGTGCTTTCATAATTACAAATTGCTTCTTCAAATCAAAGAACTACTAAACAAATACTGCACTCTAATAAAACCAATTAATTATCCAATTCCACTTGCAGAAAAAAATCACATGACATTAAACATAAAATGTCCTATTAAAGACGCATACGTATCCCAACAATGAGAGAGAAAAAAAGATAGAGGTATATAGGCAGATTCATTTCCTTAAAGGTCTGCTGTTAAATTCAGGCCTTATGGGTACTATATTTAATCCCGAGCCTCTATGTGCTCTTAATTTCAAAATCCATCGTGTTTCACTACATTCAGTAATATTTGTTAAATCACCTAATTGCATAGCTTTTTTCATTACCTCCAAAGCCTGAGACAAAAAATTATGTTCATCCCCTTCTTGCTTGCTATGCTATGCTTTGCTAATGCACTATACTCAAATCCCTTTTTCGTACAGTATACGTTATATGTATGCTTCTTTAATAGGGCATTTTATGTTTAAATGTCATGTGATTTTTTTTTTTTTCCTGCAAGTGGAATTGGATAATTGGTTTTATTGGAGTGCAGTATTTAAGAATCCATTTGTTTAGTAGATGTTCTTCATGTTTCACTGTGCAGTCATCACACTTGGGTTATCTGCCTGCAGGTAGCCCTCAGTCGGCCCGAATATCAGAGTCTTAGTATTTCTGCATCGGATGCTGTCACTTCTTCCATGATGTCAGGGGTATAAAATATACAGCCGACATCATTACATCAGTCTTTCTTGCCCCAAATGTCAAGAGCCCCCCAATTAGGGAGCTAGTATATGGTGGGGAACACCACCAGTAAAAAGTAAATACCAATGCCATTAGGAATGGCCATAGAGAGGAGAGATAGAAAGGTAGAGCAAACCAGGGGGGCTGGAGGGGAGGGAAACCAGGACTGCAACAGTGAATACACTCGAACATCTAGATTTATGGTAAGTGTACACAACAGTACTATGTTCTTAGTGTTTCACTGTTGCAGTCATCACACTTGGGTTGATTCCCAAAGCTGAGGAAGGGTGGAGGCAGTCAAGAAGTGTTAGGGCTGGCTAGTAGGCCTTGCAAGACTACTGTAGCAAATCCAGCCCTGGATTTAGAAAAGATAGGTAAGTGGTAATGATTGGTGAAGGTGTGAACAGCACTCCAGGTTGCAGCTTCCAGAATGTCTCTGGTAGGGACTCCCCTGAGAAATGCTGTAGAGGTGGAAGTAGCCCTAGTGGAATGTGGTCTGAGCCCCTGTGGGGTAGGTTTACCATGGTGCTTGTAGCAGAAATGGATGCAGTGTGCTATCCATTTGGAAATGGTGTGTTTCAAAATTGGCTTACCCTCTGCCCCTTTAGCAAAGCTGACTAGCAGCTGGTCAGATTTTCTGAAAGGCGTAGTCTTGTCAAGGTTGAACCAGAGCTGTCTGTGCACGTCCAAGGAGTGCAGGATCCTTTATTCTGAGGGTTAGGGAAGAAGGTTGACAAAAATGGATGGATTGGTTTAGAGCCACACGACACCACCTTAGGCATAAAGGACGGGTTAGTCCTGAGAGAAACTCTGTCAGCATGGAAAAATAATGAAAGGTTCCACAGCCTTATGCCTGTAACTCAGGCACTCTTCTTGCTGAAGTTATGGCTAAAAGCAAGGCCGTTTTCCAAGAGAGGAATTTTAACTCTGCTGAGGCAGCAGGTTCAAAAAGGAGGAAATGTGAGCTTTTCCAGTAAAAAGTTAAGGTCCAAGGCAGGGGTTGGAACTCCCCTAGGGGGCCTTAAGTTGTTAGCCCCTCTCAGGAACTGCTTGATGAAAGGGTGAGAAAATAGAAGTGGCTCAGTATTATGAACTGAAATGGCAGAGGCATGAATCTTAATGGGGGAGAAGGATAGGCCTCTTTGGAGTAGCTCTGCTAGGTAATCCAGGATTAGAGGTAAGGAGGGCACTGCCGTATCCTTCCCTTGAGACGGATTCCAAGAACAATATCTTTTCTACTTTTCAGCTTAGGATTTCCTAGTACTAGGCCTTCTGGCTTCACCTGTTTGCTGAGGGCTGCTTATGGGGTATTCAAGGGATAAGCCAGGCTGCAAGGTTTAGGGTTTGCAATTGAGTATGCAAAATCTGTCCCTCCTGCTGAGACAGCAGGGTAGGAATCTGGAGAAGGTGCCAGGGTGGCACTGTTAGGCTGCGTAAGAGTGGGTACCAGTGCTGGCATTGCCAGTCTCCGGCAATAAGAATTGCCCTTGGCCTGTCTTGTTTTATCTTGAGTAGTACTCTGGAGAGAAGGGGCAGAGGGGGAGGGCATAAATTGAGAGGTTTTCCCATTGAAAGAATAGGGCATCCACCTTCTAGGCCCTGCAGTGAGGGTTCCTGGTGCAGAATTTGTTCAACTGGTGGTTCTCGTGGGAGGCAAAGAGGTCCACCTCCGGTGTCCCCCACCTCTGGATCAGATGGTTGAAGGTGCTGGGCTCCAATTTCCACTCGTGTGGGTCTAGGAGATTTCTGCTTGTCTGCCAGTGAATTTTGTTTGCCTGGCAGGAATTGATCTTGTAGATGCACTTGGTTGCTCAAGGCTGTTCTCCACATGGCCATGGCTAACCTACAGAGTGGGTAAGAATGGCCCCCCCCTGCTTGTTTATGTACCACATCACTGTGGTGGTGTCTGTGTTTATAAGCAGTTGTCCTGGAAGAATTAGGTATTTGAAGGCTGTCGGAGCATTCTGTATAGCTAGCATCTCTTTTTGATTGATGTGCAGGAGAATCTGGCTTGGGCTCCTTCTGCACTTTACTGGGCACTCTTCACACTTTCAGTTTACAGCCTTGCCCTCTGGCTTGTCTGCGGATTCCAGAGTTTTTACAAAGTCCTTGGCCCCAGCCATTGCCTATTGCAGAACCAAGGAGTCCAAATCTACTCTTACCTGGATGACATTCTCATTCTGGCAGAATCAGAGTCCACCCTACAGACCCATCTCAAGATGTCCTTCTATTCCAATTTTGCAGTATTCACTAGTGGGTTTACCCATCTTTCGATTAGCTTGTCCAGCCAGGTTTCCAAAGCTTTTCCGGTCCCAGAAGGTGCGTTGGACATCTGACATGGTGGGTACGTTGGCCATAAAAGTGATGTCTGCGTGCACTGGCCACCAGAACTTTTCAGCCGCCAGCCATACATCAGGTGTTCCTGCTACTCGTATATATTGGATCAATTTCGCAACAAGATAAGTACCCCATTGGGGATTATTTCAGTCCTTTTTTGTAGTACTATTGCCTGTTAATTTCGGGTAAAAGCAAGTGCAACTGTGGTCACCAAATTCCCCATTAAGACACCCACCACTAGTGTCTCTTTTGTTTGAGCAGGGATCACGATTATAAAAACTGCGCCATTTGTAAGTCATTCATCCCTAATTCAGGCCTTAGACTTATACCTCGAAAACCAGCGCCTTAGGCAGCTTACTCTCGGCATGGAAGCCGCCTCCGACGCCCCATCTGAACCACCCAGGAAGAGGGCCAAGACCATGTGGCCGTCTACTTCCGCTGCACCTCCGTCTGCTGATTTTTCAGCCTATAGCCATCAGCTTGGCCGAGGAACCGGAGTCCGCCACTTTGGATAAAGCAGTACCTATCAGGAGGCCGCACAATCCAGAGCAGATGACACGTCCGTCCGGGGAGTATGTCCTGGTGCCTGATTCAGACACCAGAGGGGAACCAGTAACTGAAATGGGTGCTTTGGACCAGGCCTCTGCTGTTCCTTCTATGACTTTCAGGCCTACCCCAAGCCAGACGCCCACTAGGCCTACAAAGAAGAAACAAAAGAGCCATATTCTGCCAACCCCAGAAGCCTTGCCCAACTGGCAAGCCTTCAGCTAGAGCCTTTACAATGTCTTCCTGGCCCTTAGGCCTACTGCAAACTTTTCTTCAGCTGCTCCACCTCTACTCAGCCTCTGCCTCTCCTGTCTGAGAGAACACCTAGCCACCCTGCAGAAGAGGAATTGTCGGACTGCTCAGAGGACTCCTTGTCCTACACTTCACAAATTTCTTCCCCTCTGGGGTATGGATTCCCGGAAGAAGCCTGTGCAGAACCTGACTCCCCTGTGGAAGGCCTTACCTTTGGGGACACACTCAACTTTATGAAATAACATTTTAAATGGGATTGCTCTGACATGTCTGTGGCCTGAAAAAGATTCTATGACTTGATCCAAATGGAATCTCTTAACCCGGCTCCTATTCCACCTGTCCAGTCTGCCTTCTTGGATGCCTCTACTGCAGCATGCTTGAACCCAGATTCCCTGCCACCTGTCCCTAGAATGGCAGATTATACAGGGTATCTGGTGCAGAGAAATTCCTATTCAAGTGCCCCCCCAGCAGACCCTGCTGCTATTTCTATTGCTACTGATAGGGCTACCAAACTTCTCCCAACTACCAATGTCCTGCCTGCAGATAAAGACAGCAAGGCCATGGTGTGGTGGGGTAAGAAGATTTATACTTCTGCTACCCTGACATTTAAGGGCTACAAACTACCAATCACACATGACCAAATACTCCTTGGCTTTACTAGACAAAGCCTCTAAAAATATCAGTGATATCCCTGACTGTGCTGCAAAGGCATCCCTGTCTATCCTGCTCGGGCTCATCTCTCAAGTTAGTAAGCACTCCCTCAGGTGTGCCTATGATGCAGCTGAGGCCTCTGCCAGGTCAGCTGCATCTGCTTCTGTGTTGGAGATACTTCTGGCTGCGTCTTTAGCCCCTCCCAGATTACTTCAAGGCCAAACTCCTGGATTGCACCCTTGGATCACTCTGCCCTTTTTGGCACCAAGGTGACTGACCTTTTCAAGTCACACCAACAAAAAGGGAAAGAACTCCAAGACTTAAATTATCTCCTTGTCTCTCCAATCCCAAAATTCAAGAGAAACTACCCAGCTAAGACACAATTCATAAGGAAAACTTCTAGGTCCTCTGCCCCTGCTATGTCTAGAAGACCCCACAGAAGACAAACTACTCAACCTAGGACTCCTTAGATAACTTCCCAGAGACCTCCCTTTCCAGAAAGGCAGTGTCTGACTGCTTGCCTCCCTTTCTTCCCCCACCTTCTCCCACTATACCTCTATCTTCCTGTCCCTCTCAATGTCTCCCAGCATGAACCCTAGTAACATCCGACAAATGAGTTTTGTCAATCCTGAAGGAGGGTTACTTCATGGATCTCTCCTCCTCCAAGACTACCCATCGCTCTTCCACCCCCTCTCAAGGGTCCCTCCTACCCGAGGTCCTAAACAAACTGTTACTCCACTGCACCATAGAGCTAGTTCCTCCCTCAGCTCAAGGGAAACGCTTCTACTCCAGAATCTTTCTGGTGCCCAGGAAGGAAGGACCATGGAGACCCATCCTAAATTTTCCCATCTGAATCTCTTCTTGAAGGTCCCCTCCTTCAGGATGATTACTTAAACTTCCCATTCTCTTTCCCCTCCTCCTTCCACAGGCCTTCATGGCGACCCTGGACATCAAGGAGGCCTACCTGCACATTCCCATGAAACCATCCTCCAGGAAATTCCTCAGATTCAAAGCAGGCTCCTCTCATTTTCAGTTCTGTGCCTTACCTTTTGGTCTCTCCACTGCACCAAGGGTATTTACAAAATACGTTGCCCCAGTCATTGTTTACTGCAGAACAAGGGGAATGCAAATTTTCCCATACCTAGGCGACCTCATTCAAGCAGCAGTCAAACAAACCCTCCTCACCCACACAAAGGAGCTCCTGCTGCAGTCTCTTGGGTTTCTCATAAACATCCGCAAATCCCAACTAAATCCTACATGAGGCATTGTCTTCCTAGGATGCAGAATCAGGACAGACGTCAGGATGGCCTTTCTACCAGAGGAAAAAGTACTTTCTTGAGCCACCATCTACAGTCTGCCCTCCTCTCACCCATCCTGACTGTGAGGGAATTCCTCAGACTCCTTGGGTACATGGCAGCCACTATTCCCATGCTACCTCTTGCAAGGCTACATATGAGGAAAATGCAATGGGCCCAGCAATCACACCCCTCGAGTTCAGGATCACACTCCTCCCCTGCCTCCAATAGGAACTGAAGTGGTGACTGGCCCAGGTTGCCCAGAAACCGGGCCTCCCTCTGCAGATGCCCTCCCCTTCCCAAATCATGCACACACATGCGTCAGATCTGGGCTGGGGACACACTCTGGACATGAGAATGGTGCATGGTTTGTGGACAAAGAGGCACATCAACATCAAGGAAATGTCAGCCATTCTTTTTGCCCTGCAGGCCTTCCAGCCTTTCCTCAGACAGGGGACCCTGAAGATCTTCACAGGCAACACCACAGTGATGTGGTACTTGAACAAGTAAGGAGGGACAAAGTCCTACCTCTGCAGGCTAGCTCTACAGGTATGAGATCTGGCTATCTCCCAGGGAATCTTCCTCCAGGCAGCCTACATCCCATCCCAACACAATTGTCAGGCAGACTCCCTAAGCAGAACCGCGTCAGACAGTCATGAATGGATGTTGTCAAGACAGGTTTTCCTAGATCTGATCCATAGGTGGGGTATTCCACAGATAGACCTGTTCGCTGCCTCCACAAGCAGGCAACTTCAGAGCTAATGCTCCAGAGCTCACGACCCCAAGGCACTGCAAACAGATGCCTTCTTAATGTCTTGGAAGGGAAGATTCCTATATACCGTCCCCCCTTCCCTCTGATCCAGAGTTCTACTGAAAATTCAGCAGGACTCATCAAAAATCTTGTTGATGACTCCCTATTGGCCAAGGTAGCACTGGTTCCCCCTACTACTTCACCTCTCCAAGGGCAAACACCACAAGTTGCCACTCCTAAGTGGATCTGCTCACACAGCACAAGGGGACACAGATTCACCCACAGTGGAGATCCCTGCACCTCTCCCTGTGGCTAATAGGATTTTGATTCCCTTCAGACTCCTGTACGAGCATGTGCTCTGTCCTGCAGGAGGCCAGGAAACCCAACACAAGGAAATCTCATCTCTCAAAATGGCCAAGGTATTCAGTCTGGTGTCACAAGAGACAGATGGAACCACTGGACAGCGACCTGCATCTGATTCTGCCCTACCTGTGTCAACTCCTGAAGACAGGCTTGTCTTACTCCTCCTTAAAGCACACACCTGTCTGCCTGCTTGCCTATGGAACCTCCTGTAGCTTCCGGACTCCCACCCCAAGCTATTCCTAAAGGATGATGAAGCGATGCTGTAATCGTGAAAGCGCTTACTTTTAATGTTTTATTTTATTTTGAATAAACATTTTTCAGTACTCAGCCATGTTAGTACAGTATTTATTTTTTGGTATTCCTAAAGGGTGTTTTACACTTACGATCCCCCAGGAAACCAACCCCTCCTTCCTTGGACCTTAACTATGTCCTAGAAAAACATACTCTGCCACCCTTTGAACCAGCTGGCAAGGCTGACTTGAAATGTTGCACTCTGAAGACAGTAGTACTAGTGGCTCTGACCTCAACCAGAAGGGTCTCGGAGCTCCAAGCCCTTGTGGCTACCCCACCCTTCCTAGATGTTCTTAGTGTTGCAGTCATTACATTTGGGTTATCTGCTTTCAGTAGCCCTCAATCGGCCTGATTAACAAAGTCTTGGGTCCTGCATCGGTTGCTGTCCCTTCTTCCATGACATCAGGTCATCAGGGGTATAAAACATGCAGCCGATGCCATTACATCAGTCTTTCTTGCCGTGCGGTGCCCGAAACAGACGCAGTTCACGAGTGCCGGTCGACCGACTCCTGAAATTTTCATTTTCGAGTTTCAGAACCGAAGTCTTCAGCTAAAGCTAAGTACTCCATTGGGGAAACTTTTTCTTGCTCCTTACCAATGTCAGTAAAAGTTAATTGCATTACTTGTGTAAAGCAAATACCTCTCAAAGATTTTCATTCATACTGTATTCCTTGCCTAGGCCCTGACCATGATGTACCTTGCTGTCGGTTTTGTGCTTTATTTAATCAGCGTCGGTATATTTTTGCCTCTAATTATTTTGGTTCTTGGTTTAATTATCCAGAAATGTCGGTTAGCCATCCGACTACCGGGATTCCAAAAAAACGCAAAGATAGACAGAGATTGGCCGCCGAGGTCCAAAGCTGCCGACGACACTTCTCCTAAGCCAGTCGCCAGTTCGCCACCCCTGATACCCGCTACTTCTGACTCGTAGGGCCTCTACTGAGACCCATTCAGAGTCCGGTATGCCACGAGATGCTTCAACTGTGGAACCTGCGGATGTCTCTACCTTGGGTGGGTCCGGAGCCGCTGTGCAGGGGCCGGCTTCTGAGGGTGTATTCAGGCCTATGGACTTGCATATTAAACCACGCCTCCTTCTTCATTTAGGCCAAAGTCTTGAACCATGCCTAAGAAACTGACACCCAGGCCACATGCTCAGGCCTTTATGCCTAAAAAGCAAATGATAAGAATGGCTGAAGATTTTATAACTCTAATCAGGGGAAGCCAACCTCCCCCTTCTAAGAGACCTAGGACTGAAGTTGTTTATGAATCTTCTGACCAGGATTCTGATTTTTCTGATTCTTCTGATGATCTGGATTTGCCCTATTCTACTTATGAGGATTCTGATGCAGAGGACTCTATTCCCTCTGCTTCCCCTCCAGAGGATTTTTCTTTTGGTAAAACCTTACATACTCTAAGGGAGCATTTCCACTGGGAAAGCCAGGATTTTTCTGATTCAAAAAAGAGGCTTAGGGATTTCTTACTCCTACCTCAGCATAGGCCTTTAGCTATACCTCCTGTACTAGACATTGTTGATGCCTTTTCGGAATCTAGTTTGGCCCCTGATTCTTTGCCTCCTGCTCCCAGAAAACCTGACAGATATTACAAGGTTCCTGATTCACACAAGTTCCTTTTTAAAAATCCTATTGTGGATCCAGAGACTATTTCACAGGGACCCAAGGGCATTAAGGCTTCTACTGCTAAAAATCCTACCCCTTCTGATAAGAGACTCCAGGACGCTGGATAGATGGGGTAAGAAGGTTTACACTTTTGCAACCTTGGCCATTAGGGCTTTAAACTGCCAGTTTCATATGTTAAAGTATCAACAACATGTTATTGGATTGCTTAAACAGATAATTATGTTGATTCCTGACTGTGCTGAAAATAAAGAATTACAGGATTTAATGCATTTTGCTGAACAGGTTGGAAAACATACTTTGCAATGTGGATTTGATTCATTAGAGGCCTTTTGCAGGGCTGCTGTTACTGGGTTTGTGCTCAGAAGGCATGCTTGGCTTAAGGAGCAATCTTTGCCTGATCATGTTAAAGCTAAACTGTTGGATGCTCCCTTAAATCAGGACTGCCTGTTTGGCAACAAAGCTGAGGAAGTTCTTAAAAAGATGGAAGATAAAGCTAAATCTATGCAAACTGTTAAAGATTTCTTACAAGTTCAACCTCCAAGATTTAGTAGGGATTGGCCCTCTAAGAATTGGTCCTTTCCAGCCCCTTCCAGGTCTTCTCAAGCCAAACCCAGACACAACAGAAACCCCAGGTTTCAGTCACAGGGGACACACAAGACTAAGCAGTGGGGAGTTTCTGCACCCAAATCTGGGAGTAGTAAGACACCCCCCCCATGGAAAACTGTCTCAATGACTTGCTTTTAAAACTTCCAAGCACTTCCCAACTGAAAGCTCCATTAGGTGGAAAGATTGGTCTGCAGGCCAAAAACTGGGAACTCCTTCTTCTTCTTTCAGCTGTTCCCGTTAGGGGTCACCACAGCAGATCAACTGTTTCCATTTCTTCCTGTCCTCTGCATCTTGCTCTGTCACACCAACCATCTGCATGGCCTCTCTCACCACATCCATAAACCTTATCTTAGGCCTTCCTCTTTTCCTGTTACCTGACAGCTTCATCCTTAGCATCTTTTTCCCAATATACTCTGCATCCCTCCTCAGCACATGTCCAAACCAATGTAATCTTGCCTCTCTGGCTTTGTCTCCAAACCTTCCAACCTGGGCTGACCCTCTAATATACTTATTCCTAATCCTGTCCATCCTTGTCACACCCAGTGCAAATCGTAACATCTTCAACTCTGCCACGTCCAGCTCTGACTCCTACCTTTTTGTTAGTGCCACTGTCTCCAACCCATATAACATAGCTGGTCTCAATACCCTCTTGTAGACCTTCCCTTTCACTCTTACTGGTACTCGTCTGTCACAAATCACTCCTGACACTCATCTCCACCCACTCCATCCTGCCTGTGCTCTCTTCTTCACCTTTCTTCCACACTCACCATTACTCTGAACTGTTGATCCCAAGTACTTAAACTCATTCACCTTCACCACCTCTACTCCCTGCATCCTCACCATTCCTCTATCCTCCCTCTCATTCACACAGATATATTCTGTCTTAGTCCTGCTGACCTTCATTCCTCTTCTCTCTAGAGCATATCTCCATCTCTCCAGGGTCTCCTCCACCTGTTCCCTACTCTCACTACAGATCACAATGTCATCTACAAACATCATAGTCCACGGGGACTCCTGTCTGATCTCGTCTGTCAACCTGTCCATCATCATTGCAAATAAGAAAGGGCTCAGAGCTGATCCTTGATGTAATCCTACCTCCACCTTAAACGCATCTGGGAACTCATTACCCAGTTCAAATGGATTTTAAATATAGTGTCCCAAGGATACAGGTTTCACTTCCACACGTTACCAACACCAATCCGTTGGCCAGAGGCCCAAAATCAAGTACTCGCTCTCTCAAGCATGGGGGCTATTCAGTTGGTACCAGAAGAGGAAAAGGGACAAGATTTCTATTCGAGACGTTTCCTGGTACCCAGAAAAGGCAATACATGGCATCCTATCCTGGACCTCTCTACTCTAAACACCTTTCTGGCGATTACAAAATTCAAAATGCTGACTCTTCATCAGCTGTTTCCTATGCTAGGCAAAGATGCATAGTTGGCAACACTAGACTTAAAAGAAGCATACCTGTACATCCCTATCAGGGTGTCTTGCAGAAGATACCTACGCTTCAAAGCAGGCTACATCAGTTCTCTGCACTGCCCTTTGGCTTATCTACTGCACCCAGGGTATTCACAAAGTGCCTAGCTCCAGTCATCGCATTTTGCAGGCAAAGAAATATTCAGATATACCCATACCTGGATGATTGTCTAATTCAGGCAGAAAGCCAGGGCATACTTTTGGATCATCTGGTCTTTGTTCAAAGGGTACTGACTTGTCTGGGGTACACCATAAACAAAAAGAAATCACACCTGGTACCCTGTCAACAAATTATATTCCTGGGAGCAAGCTTGAATACACCTTCCCAGATGGCTTTCCTCACGCCAGAGAAACAGATTCATTTGACAACCTACTTCAAACAAGTGGCCACAAAAACCTAGTTATCTGCAAGGCAAATACTGCAAGCCTTGGGGTTCATAGTCTCCTGCATTCTTCTAATTCCATATGCAAGGCTGCTTATGAGTAAGCTACAATGGTATCTCAAAAGCCTATGGTGTCAACATTCACAGGATCTAGAAGCAATGATTCCTATCATACCTTGCCTACACCTAGAGTTCCTTTGGTGGGCAGAGGCCTGCCACCAAAACAGGGGACTACCATTCACACTACCCCCTGCTGCCTAAACCTTAGATGCATCAGACTATGCATGGGGGGCTCACCTGGCAGGGAAGTGCATTTGGGGCAAATGGAGCCCAAGTCAAATGCACCTGCACATAAATCAAAAGGAAATGTTAGCTGTACAGAATGCTCTGACAGCCTTCAAGGACCACATTCTTCCAGGACAACTAATGATAAAGACGGACAACACCACTGTCATGGGGTACATAAACAAGCAGGGGGGTACACATATTTACCCCCTCTGCAGACTAGCCATGGCATTGTGGAACACAGCCTTGAGCTACCAAGTGAATCTACAAGCTCAATTCCTGCTAGGAAAACTAAATACACTGGCAGATGGACTAAGCAGAATCCTCATGGACCCACACGAGTGGAAACTGGAACCAAGGATTTTCAACATGTTGACGAGCAAATGGGGGAGCCCAGATTTAGAACTGTTTGCCTCCCCCCAGAACCATCAATTGCACAAAATTTGCACAAGGATTCCCCACAAGCTAGCTTGGAAGGTGGATGCTCTGTCCTTCAGGTGGAAAAACCTATCAGTTTATGCCTTTCCTCCTCTGCCTCTGCTCTCCAAGGTACTACTAAAGATCAAACAGGACAAGCCAAGGATGATTTTAATTGCACCAGACTGGCCACGCCAACACTGGTATCCCCTCTTGCGCAGTGTGTCACACTTGTCCCCATGGTACCTCCCTCAGACTCCTTCCCTGTTGTCTCAGCAGGAGAACCAGATTCTGCACCCCCAGCTGCAAACCCTGAACCTAGCAGCCTGGCTAATTACCTAATCTCTCTTTTACCATCCCTCAGCAAATCAGTGAATGATATCATTTTAGAGACAAGGAGGCCTAGTACTAGAAAATCTTATGCTGCAAAATGGAAAAGGTTACTAAAGTAATTGACAAAATGGCTGAGATTGTATTTCTTTTGCCTACCAACAAAACCAAATGCATCTAACAACTAAAATCAAGGCATATTTCACCAGATCAGTTGCTACTTCAGTAGCTTTTCATTCCGGGGCTTCCATGGATGACATTTTTGTGCAGAAGCCACATGGGTTACTCCTCCTACCTTTATCACTCATTACAAATTGGACTTGGTCTCCAGATGGAGAGCATCCTTTGGCTCAGTGGTGTTCAGGAATATCCTTCCATGGTGCTTCCCAGAAAATAAAGTAGCTAGGGACTTTATCCCATCTGTCATGAATGAATGAAGATTAACATCATTATATAAAGATGTTATGTTCTTACCATAACGTTCTGTATGTGTTCTTCATTCATGACATCCCATCCTCCTACCCCCTTTGAAAGACTACTGGAAGTTCGGATTTGGTCCTAGCTTCATGATAGGGCATTTGTTCAGACAAGACTTCCACTTTCTTTTCTTATGGGCAAAGTCGATCTGAGGAGATGAGGAGAGGGGCACTATGGGTAATCTTAGCTTGAGATAACGGCCGAGTCAGTTCCGAGGACAGAACAGAGACCCATCTGTCATGAATAAAGATCAACAACACAGATGGAACATTATGGTAAGAACATAACATGTCCTTCTATTCCTGTGTTGCAGTATTCTTAGTGTGGGATTCTCCGCCTCATACAACCCGAACATAGGCTCCTGTACAAAAACTTAAGCCTAACTGCTGTAGGTGCATGGAACGTCACATATAGGGCCATAAACCAGGGACGTTAAATGTGAAATCTGCACTCACAGACCTTAGAACTTTTCAGACACAGTGGACGTCACATCGATCGCTCCGCTCCTCTACTCGAAGACTTCTAAAACTAATACCCCATTGGGGATTTTTGCCTTTATTTGCTTGAGCTTGGTTTGCTGTAGTTACCATTAGCCAATGTCAGCTAAGAAAGGTAAATTCTAATGTGGGAGCCAGATACCACATAAAGATACTCATGACTGCTGCGTCTTTTGTCTAGGCCGAACGCATGACCATACTGCTTGTTCCATTTGTCAATCTTTTGTACCCAAGACCCTCCATAGCCGTCTGGCTGCCCTTAACTTATACTTAGAAAATCATTGGCTCAAAAAGGTAGCTCTCAGGATGGATCCCGAATAGGCCACTTCAACAGAACCACCACAGGAAAAAGGCCAAGGTTTCCAGGCCTATATCCTCTGCCTCTCTGCCATCGGACGTCCTGCAGCTTCTGATTTAGGGGTTGAGGGATGTCAGCTAGAACCGTCTACTTCGACTGCTCCCCTTGGGGAAGCTGCTTTGGAAGTAATGGCCAGCACATCCACAGAGAGCCCTGGCATTGGTCCCTACTGATTTCGATGGGGGAACCAGATATTGTTAGATGACCGACCAGGATTCCACTTCCTGAAACCCCTCCCATTTCCCAGGCTCCTGAACCCAGGCCTTCTCAGAGACCTACATCTTTAAAAAGAAAACAAAAAACAAAGCACCAGACTCCACTTTCTGAAAGAGTCCCAGACTGGCAATCATTTACCAGTTCTTTGATGCAGGTATTCATGGCCCTTCAGCCCACAGCCTCTTCCCCCTCCATGCTTCCAGTGCTTAGTCCTACGCCTGCTTCTGCCACTTCTCTCCCTTTGCCTGCTGGCCAAGAAGGAGATGAAGAACAGGAACTCTTCTACTCATCTCCAGATGAATCAGTCTCCTATTCCTCACAAGTTGCCTCCCCCTCTTGAATATTATTCCCCAGATGAGGAATCCATAGAAGGGGACTCCTTACCAGAGGATATTACATTTGGGGAGAGTATCACAAAAATGAAAGAATACTTTAAATGGGACACTTCCCAAATGACTGACGCTCAAAGGTGGTACTTTGTACTTCTTCAAGTGGAATCTCCCTCGTCTTCAGCCATCCCACCTGTCATCCCTGCCTAGCTTGATGCTTTCACTCAGCATCAAAGAACCCAGATTCTCAACCACCCACCCCTAAGAGACCGGACAGGTTCTACAAAGTTCCAGGTGAACAGCAATCCCTAGTAAAGGCATCCCTGGCAGACCCTGCTGTAATTGCTGTATCCCCTGATAAGCAATTGAGAATGATTCCTCCAGCATCTTTTCTTCCTACTAATAAGCATAGCAAAAGCATGGACAGGATAGGAAAGAAGGGTTACACCTCCTCCATCCTGGCCTTCAGAGCTATCAACTCCCAAACTCACATGATAAAAATATGCCTTGGACCTAGTTTCACAAACCTCTACTCTCTTGCCATCCACCTCCTGACTGCCCCACCAAAACTGAGATAACATCTAAACTGTCCCTGGCTTCTCAGGTAGCCAGACATTCTATTAGATGCAGTTACAATGCAGCAGAGGCCTCTGTAAGGTTTGTTGCTTCTCTATCAGTACTCCACAAATATTTTTGGCTATGCTTCCAACCCCTACCAGAGGACTTCAAGTCTAAAATCCTAGATGCCCCATTAGACCACAGCCTCCTGTTTGGTAAACAGTCTGCAGACATTTTCAGAAACCTGCAGGAGAAAAGTAAAGAGCTTCAGGACATCAAGCACTTTCTTGTGTCCCCCATCCCTAAGTACTACAGGAATTATCCTGCTAAGAGTACCTTTGTCAGGAGGCCCCCTTCCTCTGCCAGGCATAGGAGAGGAACCAGGAGACAAACCTCCTCCAGACCAACTTGCCTCACAACCCAGTCAGACAGCCTTTTCAAGGTAGAAGTGGAGCCAACAATGCTTGACTGCCTTGCCCGCCTCTCCTTGTCAGCCCACCTCTCCCATTCCTTCCGCATTTGGAAATCCATCACATCAGACTGCTGGGTACTGGCAATCATACAAAATGGATATTTCCTTTCTTACCTTCCTGTTCCCCCAAAAAAATCATCTCCACCTCATCCCTCACATACTGCAAGACCTTCTGAGATTAGAAACCATAGAACCTGTCCCTCCAGGGCAGGAAGGAAAAGGCTTCTACTCAAGTCTTTTTCTGGTCCCCAAAAAAGATGGGCCTTGGAGACCAATACTAGATTTATCCTTTCTAAACCTTTTCCTAAAAGTTCCATCATTCAGAATGTTATCCCTTCAAACACTTCTTCCATTATTGCCAGCCCAGGCCTTTATGGCCACTCTATATCTAAACAAAGCTTATCTCCCATAAAACCCTCCAACAGAAAATTCTTACTTTTCACCCTGTTCTCATTTTCAATTACAGCCTCAACCTTTGGTTTGTCTACTCCATCCAGGGTATTTACAAAATGCCTAGCCCCAGCCATAGCTTTCTGAAGAACCAAAGGTGTCCAAATCTATCCTTACCTAGACAACATCCTCATTCTAGCAGAAAAAGAGGACCCCCTTCTAAATCATTTGAGGTTCACCACTTCCCTACTTCAAAGCTTGGGACTCACCCTCAACCTCCTAAAATCATCCTTAATCCTAAAGCAGGACAAAATCTTTCTGGGCTGTAGGATCAGAACAGACCTGATTCAGGCTTTTCTCCCTTAGGACAAAGTTATATCTCCACTCACTTCAAAAGCCTATTACAGGTTCATCAGATATCTGCAAGAGAATTCTTGCAGATCCTGGGGCTCATGGCATCCACCATCCTGATGCTGCCCCTAGCCAGAATGCACAAGCAAAAGCTCCAATAGTACCTGAAAAATGTGTGGATGTTCTTAGTGTTTCACTGTTGCAGTCATCACATTTGGGTTATCTGCCTGCAGGTATCCCTCAGCCGGCCTGAATACCATAGTCTTCGGATTCCTGCATCGGATGCTGTCTCTTCTTCCATGACGTCAGGGGTATAAAACATGCAGCCAAAGCCATTGCATCAGTCTGTCTTGCCGTGCAGTGCCTGAAGCAGAAGCAGTTTGCAAGTGCCTGTCAGCCGACTCCTGAAATTTTCATTTTCGAGTTTCAGACCCGAAGTGTTCAAAAGAAATGAGTACCCCGTTGGGGATCCTTTTTCTTGCTCCAACTGATGTCAGTAAAAGTGAACAATTGTCTTACCTGTGGAAAGCAAATACCTCATAAAGATTTTCATTCGTACTGCATTCCCTGCTTAGGCCCAGACCACGACGTCCCTCGCTGTTGGTTTTGTGCCTTGTTCAAACCCAGAACTATTCATCGTCCGGCTATATTTGCAGCAAATTATTTTCGTACTCGGTCTCAGTACTCTGAAATGGCTTCGTTAAGCCATCCAACTACCGATCAACCAAAAAAATGTAAGGATAAAGACAGAGACAGACAGCATAGGTCCAAAACGTCCGATGGTGCTTCCGTCAAGCTAGTCGCCAGTCCGCTGGTACTCAGTGAGCTGCTTTTGCAGCCCCTGATACCCGCTACTTCAGGTTCGCAGGCCTCTACTGAGACTTATTCGGAGTCCGGTATGCCGCAAGATGCTTCTTCGACTATGGAACCTGCGGATGTCTCTACCTTGGATGGGTCCGGAGCCGCTGTGCAGGCAACGGCTTCTGAGGGTATATTCAGGCCTACAGACTTGCATTTTAAACCAATGCCATTGTCTTTATCCAGGCCTAAAACTCGCACCACGCCTAGAAAACTGACATCTAAAACCACAGGCCCAGGCCCATATGCCTAAAAAACAAATGCTTAGAATGGCTGAAGACCTTATTACCTTAATTAGGGGAAGACAGCCATCACCCTCTAAGAGACCTAGAACTGATTTTCCTTCTGATCAGGAATCTGATATTTCTGTTCCTTCTGATTACTAGGATTTGCCCTTATCTACCTATGAGGATTCTGATGCAGAGGATTACATTCCCTCTGCTTCCTCTCCAGAAGATTTTTCTTTTGGTGAAACCTTGCACACTCTTAGGGAGCATTTCCGCTGGGAAAGCCAGGATTACTCTGACTCCAAAAAGAGAGGCTTAAGGAATTCTTACTCCTTCCTCAATACAGGACTTTAGCTATCCCTCCTGTTCTGGATATTGTAGATGATGCTTTCTTGGAATCCAGCCTTTTCCCAGACACTTTACCTCCAGCTCCCAGAAAACCTGACATGTATTACAGAGTACCTGACTCTCACAAGTTCCTCTTCAAGAATCCTACTGCGGATCCAGAAACCATTTCCCAAGGACCAAAAGACATTAAGGCTACTGCTGCCAAAAATCCTACCCCTTCTGATGGAGATTATAGAGCCTTAGACAGATGGGGTAAGAAGGTGTACACCTCTGCTACTTTGGCCATTAGGGCTTTAAATTGCCAGTTTCATATGTTAAAGTATCAGCAGCATATTATGGGACTACTTAAACAGAAAATGATGGTGATTCTTGACTGTGCTGAACACAAAGAATTACAGGATTTAATGCATTCTGCAGAACAAGTTGGTAAACATACTTTGCAATGTGGTTTTGACTCGTTAGAAGCATCTTGCAGGGCTGCTGTCACTGGGTCTGTACTTAGAAGGCATGCTTGGCTTAAAGAGCAAAACTTGCCAGATCATGTTAAAGCTAAATTACTGGATGCTCCCTTAAACCAAGACTGCCTTTTTGACAACAAAGCAGAAGAAGTCCTCAAAAGGATGGAGGAAAAAGCTAAATCTATGCAAACTGTTAAAGATTTCCTATAAGTATAGCCTCCCAGATTTAGTAGGCATTGGCCTTCAAAGAACTGGTCCTTTCCTGTCTCTTCCAGGTCTTCTCAGTCCAAACCCAGGAACAGCAGACCACCTAGGTTACAATCTCAGGCTGTGCACAGGCCTATGCAGTGGGGAGCACCCACTTCCAAAGTTGGGAGTAGTAAGCCACACCCCCTACGGAAAAATTGCACAATGACTTATCCTTAATCCTTCCAAGCCCTGCTCAGCTGCATACTCCCTTAGGAGGAAAGCTTGTCCTGCATGCAAAAAACTGGGAACTAATTACCCAGGACAAATGGGTTTTGAACATAGTTTCCCAAGGATACAGAGTACACTTCCACACACACTACCAACCCCAAACAGTTGGCCAGACCTAACCCCAAATCAGTGGGTGGAGGCCCAACAGCTGGTTCTCTCTCTTCTAAGTATCAGGGCTATTCAGCCTGTCCCAACAGAACAAAGGGGACAAGGTTTTTGTTCAAGACTTACTTTTCCTGGTACCTAGAAAAGACAGCTCCTGGTGTCCCATCATGGATCTTTCTGTTCTAAACACCTTTCTGGTAATCCCAAAATTCAAAATGCTAACACTTCAACAGCTTCTTCCTATGCTAGGCAAAGATGCCTGGCTGGCAACCTTAGACTTAAAGGAAGTTTACCTGCACATTCCAATAAGGGAATCTTGCAGGAAATACCTGTGCTTCAGGGCAGGCTCCATGCACTATCAGTTCTCTGCACTTCCCTTTGGCTTATCTACTGCACCCAGGGTATTCACAAAGTGTCTAGCTCCAGCCATTGCATTTTGCAGGCAGAGAAATATTCAAATGTACTCATACTTGGACGATTGTCTGATTCAGGCAGAAAGCCAGGACTTGCTATTACAACATCTGGCATTCGTAAAGAAACTTCTAACCTCACTGGGGTACACCATCAATGAAAAGAAATCTCAACTAGTACCCTGCCAACAGATTGTATTCCTGGGAGCAAGCTTGAACACAACTTCCCAGATGGCTTTCCTCACTCCGGAGAAACAAGTTTATTTGACAGCCTACTTCAAACTATTGGCCACAAAACCCCAGCTGTCTGCAATGAAAATTCTGCAAGCCCTGGGGTTCATGGCCTCTTGCATTCTACTAATTCCATATGCAAGACTGCATATGAGGAAACTACAATGGTATCTAAAAAGCCTATGGTGTCAACATTCTCAGGACCTGGAATCAATGATTCCTATCATTCCTTGTATAAAGACGGAGTTCCTTTGGTGGGCAGAGGCCTGCTACCAGAACAAGGGGATCCCTTTCACTCTACCCCCCTGCCGCCCAAACCCTAACAACAGACGCATCAGACTATGCATGGGGGGCTCACTTGGCAGGGTAGTGCATTCAGGGCAAAAAACTGGGAACTAATTACCAATATCAATCAAAAAGAAATGTTAGCTGTACAGATTCCCTGACAACCTTCAAAGACCGCATTCTTCCAGGATAACTATTGGTAAAGACAGGCAACACCACAGTTATGTGGTACATAAACAAGCAGGGGGGAACCCACTCATACCCTCTCTGCAGACTAGCCATGGCTCTGTGGTACACAGCTTTGAGCGACCAAGTGCACTTACAAGCTCAATTCCTGCCAGGAAAGCTAAATTCACTGGTAGACTTAAGCAGAAATCTCATGGACCCACACAAATGGAAACTAGAACCAAAAATATTCAACCTCTTGAGGAACAAATGGGGGACACCAGAGGTAGACCCATTTGCCTCCCCTCAGAACTACCAATTGGACAAATTCTGCACAAGGACTCTACACAGTCAAGCTTGGAAAGTGGATGCCTTTATCAGGGAAAGCCTCTCGGTTTTATGCCTTTCCCTCTCTGCCTCTCCTCTCAAAGGTTCTGCTAAAGGTCAAACAGGACAAGCCAAGGACAATACTGATTGCACCAGACTGGCCACGACAGCACTTGTACCACCTCTTGCGGAGTATGACACTGCTGGAACCATGGCACCTGCTTCAGACCTCTTCCCTGCTGTCCCAGCAGGTGGGCCAGATTCTGCACCCTCAGCTTCAAACCCTGAACCTTGCAGCCTGGCTAATTTCTTGAGCTCTCCAATAGCATCCCTCAGTAAGCAGGTGCTAGATGTCATTCTTTAGGCAAGGAGGCCTAGTACTAGAAAATTCTATGCTGAAAGTGGAAAAGATAGTGTTCCTGGAGCCAGACTCAGAATGGGCACAACAGTGCCCAGCTTACCTCATATTCTTCAGTACATAACAGAAATGCTCCACAAGGGCCTATCCTTCCCGTCAATTAAAATTCATGCCACTGCCATTTCAGCACATTATAATACTGAGCCACCCCTCTTCTCTCACCCCATGATAAAACAATTCTTTAGAGAGGCCAAAACTTTAAGACCCCCCCCCCCCCAGGAGAGCCCCTACTCCAGCCTGGGACCTTAACTTTGTATTGGAAAAGCTCACTGCCCCCCCCCCCCCTTTGAGCCAGCTGCAACAGCAGAGTTGAAATTCCTTTCTTGGAAAACAGCCTTTCTTCTAGCCATCACTTCAGCAAGAAGAGTGTCTGAATTACAGGCCCTCATGGCAGTGGAGCCCTTTATTATCTTCCATGCAGACAGGGTTTCCCTCAGGACCAATCCTTCCTTTATGCCCAAGGTGGTGTCTAGTGTGGTCCTAAATCAGTCCATTAATTTGCCTACCTTTTTCCCGAATCCACAAAACAAAGGAGAAAGAATATTGCACTCTTTGGATGTGCACAGACAACTTAAATTTTATTTGGACAGGACTAAGCCTCACAGAAAATCTGAACAGCTACTAGTTGGCTTTGCTGCAGGGGCAGAGGGGAAGGCCATTTCAAAGCAAACCATTTCCAAATGGATAGCCCATTGCACTCATTTCTGCTACAAGCACCATGGAAAACCTACCCCATAGGGGATAAGATCACATTCCACCAGGGCTGCATCTACCTCTACAGCCTTTCTCAGAGGAGTCCCTACCAAGGACATCCTAGAAGCTGCTACCGGGAGCTCCGTACATACCTTCACCAAGCATTACCACATGCCTATTTTTTCTAAATCCAGAGCTGGTTTTGCCACTGCAGTCTTGCAGGGCTTAATAGCTGGCCCTAATGCTCTCTGATTTCCTCCTCCCTTCCTTAGCTTTGGGAATCAACCTAAATGTGATGACTGCAACAGTGAAACACGAAGAACATAGTACAGTTGTGTACACTTACCATAAATGTAGATGTTCGAGTGTATTCACTGTTGCAGGCCTGGTTACCCTCCCTCCCACCCCCTGACTTCTCTTGGCTCTACCTTTCCTTGTTTGGTATATTTAAATTTTCTGGTGTATTTGCTTTTTGTTGGAGGTGTACCATAACATGTAATTGCTTCCCATTGTGGGGGCACCTGACATCTGGGGCAAGAAAAACTGATGTAATGGCATTGGCTGCATGTTTTATACCCCTGACGACCTGACATCATAGAAGAAGAGACAGCATCCAACACAGGAATCCGAAAACTCTGGTACTCAGGCCGGCTGAGGGGTACCTGCAGGCAGATAACCCAAATGTGATGACTGTAACAGTGAATACACTTGAACATCTATATTTATGGTAAGTGTACACAACTTAACTTTACAACACCATCATCCCCTTGAGCAACAAATTACTCTCCTGCCCTACCTCAAAACAGAATTAAAGTGGTGGATCCAACAAATACTTCTAAACCCGGGCCTTCCACTACAGCCACCCTTACCTATCCAGCATATGTATACAGATACATCAGACCTAGGGTGGGGGGGAACCATGAAAGGTTTCATGGTACAGGAAGCCTGGAATCCTACCCTCCAAAAGAAATACATCAATGTCTGGGAAATGACTGCAGTTCTTCTAGCCCTGAAAGCCATCCTTCCTGTTCTTCAACCTGGTCCCCTTCAGATATTCACACACAACACCACAGTCATGTGGTATCTCAACAAACAGGGAGGGACCAAAGCCTACCTCCTATTCCAGATAACATTACAAATTTGCGACCTCGCGTCCAGGCACAGCTTAATCATGCAGGCAACATACATCCCCTATCAGGACAACAAAAAGCGGTTAGTCTCAGCAGAACATCCTCCCTACAGCACGAGTGGATGCTGAACAGGGATACCTTTCTAGACATTGACCACCGGTGGGACACACCTCAGGTAGATCTGTTTGCCTCCCCCCAGAACAGACAATTGAAAAAATTCTGCACCATGGATCACTCTCCACTTTACCTGCAGGGTAGATTCCTTCAGAGTTCCATGGAAGGGTTGGTTTCCATAGGCTTTTCCATCCTTCCCTTTCATTCAAAAAGTCCTCCTGAAAATCAGGAAGGACAAACCAAAATTCTTGCTGATGACTCCCTACTGGCCAAGGCAGCTCTGGTTCCCACTACTTCTCTCTTTAGCCAAGGGCAAATCACCACAATTTACCCCACAAGGGTGACCTACTCACACAACAAGAGGGAGCTCTAATTCACCCTCACCTACAGATGTTAGGCCTAACACACACTGGGTGATAAACTTCTAATCCCTTTCAGACACCACTACTTAGAGGATGTGCTTTTAGTCCTGAGGGAGGCCAGCAAGCCTACTACTAGGAAATCCTACTTATCAAATTGAGAAAGATTTTCCAAATGGTGTCTCTATAAGAGCAGATACCCCCCCCCCCCAGTCCTTATCTATGTGTGTGAACTAATTAAGGCTGGTCTTTCGTACTCTTCAGTGAAAGTCTACCTATCAGCAATTTCAGCCTGTCTACCACTAGATCTCCCTTTACTATCCAGGCTAGATGTCAAACTGTTCCTGAAAAGGGGTCTTAACACATCATACCACCAAGAAAAAACATCCCCCACCCCCCTGGGACCTAAATTTAATTCTGGAAAAACTAACACTGGCCCCTTTGAACCAGCTAGTGCTGCTACACTCCAAATGTTTATATATAAGACTGTACTGCTGGTGGCCCTTACCTCAGTTAGAAGAGTGTCAGAATTACAAGCCCTTATGGCGTGCTCTCCCCACAGTACATTCCACAAGGATAGGGTGACCCTACGCGCTAATCACTCATTTGTGCCTAAAGTGGACAATGAACTGTCCCTAAACCAATCCATTCACCTGCTCACCTTCTTTCCCTCTCCAACCAATGACAGTGAGAGGATACTCCATTCCCTGGATGTGCACAGACAACTAAGATTCTACCTAGACAAAACTAAGTCCATCTAACCAACTGTTTGTATACTTCCACCCTAGGGCCCTGGGCAATGTAGTCTCGAAGCAAACCAGGAATACTATTTCCTTCTGCTACTCCCACCATACCAAGCACTTGTCCCAGGAGGTAAGAACTTACTCTACCAGGGGCATGGCAACCTCCAAAGCCTTCTTCAAAGGTCTGGACACAGCCTCCATCCTAGAAGCAGCCACCTGGTCCACTATTCACACCTTCATCAAACACTACAAATTAGACCACATCTCCAGAGCCCAGGCAGGGTTTGCCAGAGCAATCCTGCAGGGTTTTGTGGAATCCGCTACATCTACCTCCACCCTTCCCTCTAATTAGGCTGTGGTACTCTCCCACACTAAGAATACTGCAACATAGGAATAGAAGGGCATTGAATAGTTGTGTAAAATCTTACCATAACCATAGATGTCCTTCTCTTCCATGTTACAGTATTCCTTCCCACCCACCTATCCTCCTTAGTGACTACTGACATATCTTTAGGGCACTCTGAAGCTCTACTCTACATCAGGGACAGACTAGCCAGCATATGACACTTTGCACTTCTGGCTGACGTCTCGTTATTCTCTATGGGACTGTCCAACTGGGCATTTAAGTTCTGAGGTCTGTGCAAGCAGACATATTTAAGGTCCCTGATTTATGGTCCTATGTGTGACGTCCCATACACCTACAGCAGCCAGGCTTAGGCTTTTGTACAGGAGCCAACTTTTGGGTCGCCTGAGGTGGAGAATCCCACACTAAGAATACTGCAATATGGAAGAGAAGGACATCTGTGGTTATGGTAAGATTTTACACAACTATTCTTTCTTTTTCTCAGCTTAGGTGTAAGCAAAATAAATAGGCAGCATGTGGTTGGTCACACATCAGGCACTACAAAGCCAGGTGTTAAAGGAGGAGTTTTGGCCTGTAGATTTGATTGGCTTAACTGTTGCACAATTAATCAAAACCAAGGGGGGTAGGTACCATCTTAATGTCACATTTGATTGGAATAAAGGCCTGTGCCACTCTAAACACTCATGCACCTTGATTGGTTACCTGCTACTGATACTCCCATACACTTGGCAATAAAAAATACCTGATGTTCTTCGTGTTTCACTGTTGCAGTCATCACATTTGGGTTATCTGCCTGCAGGTAGCTCTCAGCCGGACTGAATATCAGAGTCGTGGATTCCTGCATTGGATGCTGTCTCTTCTTCCATGACTTCAGGTCGTCAGGGGTATAAAACATGCAGCCGATGCCATTACATCAGTCTTTCTTGCTGTGCGGTGCCCAAAGCAGAAGCAGTTCAAAAGTGCTGGTCGGCCGACTCCTGAAATTTTCGTTTTCGAATTTCAGAACCAAAGTCTTCAAAAAATCTAAGTACCATGTTGGGGATCCTTTTTCTTGCTCTAACCGATGTCAGTAAAAGTTAACAATTGTCTTACCTGTGGAAAGCAAATACCTCATAAAGATTTTCATTCTTACTGCATTCCTTGCTGAGGCCCAGACCATGACGTCCCTCGCTGTCAGTTTTGTGCCTTCTTCAACTCCCAAACTATTCGTTGTCAGGCTATCTTTGCAGCAAATTATTTTGGTACTCTGTATCCATACTCCAAGATGGCTTCATTAAGCCATCCAACTACCAATCAACTGAAAAAACATAAGGATAAAGACAGAGACAGACCGCATAGATCCAAAACTACCGACGATGCTTCCATTAAGCTAGTCGCCAGTCCACCGGTACTCAGTGAGGTGCTTTCGCAGCTCCTGATACCCACTACTTCAGACTCACAGGCATCTACTGAGACCCATTCGGAGTCAGGTATGCCGCGTGATGCTTCTTCGACTATGGAACCTGCAGATGTCTCTACTTTTGATGGGTCCAGAGCCGCTGTGCAGGCACCGGCTTCTGAGGGTGTATTCAGGCCTACAGACTTGCATTTTAAACCGACACCATCTTCTTCATCCAGGCCTGAAACTCGCACCACGCCTAGAAAACTGACGTCCAAACTACATGCTCAGGCCCATATGCCTAAAAAACAAATGCTCAGAATGGCTGAAGACCTTATTACTTTAATAAGGGGAAGCCGGCCTTCCCCCTCTGAGAGACCTATAACATTTTCCTTCTGACTCTTCTGATCAGGAATCTGATATTTCTGTTTCTTCTGATTAACCAGGATTTGCCCTTATCTACCTACGAGGATTCTGATGCAGAGGATTCCATTCCCTCTGCTTCCCCTCCAGAAGATTTTTCTTTTGGTTAAACCTTGCACACTCTTAGGGAACATTTCTGCTGGGAAAGCCAGGATTACTCTGACTCCAAAAAGAGGCTTAGGGAATTCTTACTCCTTCCTCAATACAGGCCTTTAGCTATCCATCCTGTTCTGGACATTGCAGATGATGCTTTTTTGGAATCTAGTCTTTCCCCAGACACTTTACCTCCAGCTCCCAGAAAACCTGACAGGTATTAGAGTACCTGACTCTCTCAAGTTCCTCTTCAAGAATCTTACTGCAGATCGAGACCATTTCCCAAGGGCTAAAAGGCATTAAGGCTACTGCTGCCAAAAATCCTACCCCTTCTGATAGGGATTCTAGAGCCTTGGACAGATGGGGTAAGAAGGTATTACCTTCTGCTACTTTTGCCATTATGGCTATAAATTGCCAGTTTCATATGTTAAAGTACCAGCAGCATATTATGGGACTACTTAAACAGAAAATTATGCTGATTCCTGACTGTGCTGAACACAAAATTACAGGATTTAATGCATGCTGCAGAGCAAGTTGGTAAACATACTTTGCAATGTGGTTTTGACTCTTTAGAAGCATCTTGCAGAGCTGCTGTCACTGGGTCTGTACTTAGAAGGCATGCTTGGCTTAAGGAGCAAAACTTGCCAGATCATGTTAAAGCTAAATTACTGGATGCTTCCTTAAACCAAGACCACCTGTTTGGCAACAAAGCAGGTCGTCCTCAAAAAAATGGAGGAAAAAGCTAAATCTGTGTAAACTGTTAAAGATTTCCTACAAGTACAGCCTCCCAGATTTAGTAGGCATTGGCCTTCAAAGAATTGGTCCTTTCCAGCCTCATCCAGGCCTTCTCAGTCCAAACCCAGGAACAGCAGACTACCTAGGTTACAGTCTCAGGCTATGCACAGGCCTAAGCAGTGAGGGGCTCCCACTTCCAAAGCAGGGAGTAGTAAGACACCCCCCTATGGAAAAATGGCACAATGACTTGACCTTAACCCTTCCAAGCCCTGCTCAACTACCTGCTCCCTTAGGATGAAAGCTCACCCTGCATGCAAAAAACTGGGAACTCACTACCCAGGACAAATGGGTTTTGAATATAGTTTCCCAAGGATACAGATTCCACTTCCACATCCTACTAACCCCAAATGGTTGGCCAGACCTACCCCCAAATCAATGGGCAGAGGCTCAACAGCAAGTTCTCTCTCTTCTAAGTATCAGGGCTATTCAACCTGTCCCAGCAGAAGAAAGGGGACAATGTTTTTATTCAAGACTTTTCCTGATACCCTGAAAAGACAACTCCTGGCATCCTATCCTGGACCTCTCTATTCTAAACACCTTTTTGGTAATCCCAAAATTCAAAATGCTAACACTTCAACAGCTGCTTCCTATGCTAGGCAAAGATGCCTGGCTGGCAACATTAGACTTAAAGGAAGCTTACCTGCACATTCCAATAAGGGAATCTTGCAGGAAATACCTACGCTTCAATGCAGACTACATGCACTATCAGTTCTCTGCACTTCCCTTTGGCTTATCTACTGCGCCCAGTGTATTCACAAAGTGTCTAGCTCCAGCCATTGCATTTTGCAGTCAGAGATATATTCAAATATACCCATACTTGGATTGTCTGATTCAGGCAGAAAGCCAGAACTTGCTATTACAACACCTGGCATTCGTAAAGAAACTTCTAACCTCGCTGGGGTACACCATAAACGAAAAGAAATCTCACCTAGTACCCTGCCAACAGATTGTATTCCTGGGAGCAAGCTGGAACACAGCTTCCCAGATGTCTTTTCTCACTCCAGAGAAACACATTTATTTGACAACCTACTTCAAACTACTGGCCACAAAAACCCAGCTATCTGCAAGGAAAATTCTGCAAGCCCTGGGGTTCATGGCCTCTTGCATTCTACTAATTCCATATGCAAGACTGCATATGAGGAAACTACAATGGTATCTAAAAAGCCTATGGTGTCAACATGGAACCCTAGACAGATGCCCCTACATATCAACCAAAAAGAAATGTTAGCTGTGCAGAATTCCCTGACAGCCTTCAAATACCACATTCTTCCAGGACAATTATTGGTAAAGATAGACAACACCACAGTTATGTGGTACATAAACAAGCAGGGGGGAACCCACTGGTTCCCTCTCTACAGACTAGCCATGGCTCTGTGGAATACAGCCTTGAGCTACCAAGTGCATCTACAAGCTCGGTTCCTGCCAGTCAAGCTAAATTCACTGGCAGACAACTTAAGCAGAAATATCATGGACCCACATGAATGGAAACTGGAACCAAAAATATTCACCTCTTGAGGAACAAATGAGGGACTCCAGAGATAGACCTGTTTGCCTCCCCTCAGAACTACCAATTGGACAAATTCTGCACAAAGACTTCCCACAGTCAGGCTTGGAAAGTGGATGCCCTGTCCTTTACCTGGGAAAGCCTCTCGGTTTATGCCTTTCCCCAAACATCAAACATTCAATAGGTATAGATGCTCTTGAATTCTTTTTGGGAAATAGTCCAGTGTCAAATTATATTATTGAATTATTTAATTTTAGTTTAGTTAATAATTTTTTTTTTTAATTTAATCAGGTAGTATACCAGCAAATACAAAGTACAGCTATGGGGGCAACTTTTGCCCCTATGTATGCCAATCTGGTCATGGGTTATTTTGAAATTATTTTTTTGTATAGGTTAGATTTTTGTAATAAGTATGTGGTTCATTATTTTAGATTTATAGATTTAATTTTTTTTATGTAAGGGAGGTATGGAGTTTATAACAGATTTTGTTAATTTGTTAAATTCTAATCAGGTTTAATATTTGAAGGTTTACAAAGTGGAGATTTGGTTGTTTTTCTGGATCCAATATTAAAAGGTAATAATGAAGTAGGAAAAATTAATACGAGCATATACAGAAAATTCAGTGATGATGGACATTTTTTGGATGGACATAGTTGTCATCTGAATCATATTTTGAACTCTTTACCTTATGGGGAATTATTAAGAGTTAGTAGGTAATGTAATGAGTCTGATATTTTAGAGAGAGACATTCTTAATTCTTGTCAGATGTTCAGAAATAGGGGATATACTATAGAAGTTATTAGAAAAGCTTTAGAAAAGTTATGCTCCTCGGGAATAGATACAAAAAATAAAAATGAATATAGTAATAATTCATTGCAAAAAATAAATCAAACAGGAAAAAAGATTTATTTTGTTACTTCATATAATGTACTTTCTGATGACATTGTAGCGGTTATAAAATATTATTGGTCCTTTTTGACCAAAGGAAGATATAAATTAAATAATGTATGGCACTCTCCTTTGATTTCATTTAAGAGGGGTCGCAATTTAAAAGATATGTTAGTTCATGCAAGTTTTTCTTTACCGAGTATTAATATGAGTCATGAAATTACAAGGGTAGATACTTGGGCATGTGGAAATTGTTCAGTTTGTCCATATGTAGTTAAATATTTTGATAAAATCAATGGTATAAAATACAAACCAGTAACAGAATATACCTGTAATGCAGTGGGCATTATTTATGCTCTCAAATGCCCATGCAATTTGTTTTATATTAGAGAGAGCAAAAGGTCTTTTAAGGTTAGACTGCAAGAACATATTTGAGATATCAAAAATAAAAAATTAGAAAGTCCTGTAGCTTCCCATTTTAATGAAATGCATGGGGGGGGGGGGCTTACGTGGATTTAAAAGGCTGTATTTTAGAACAAGTTACAGCATACAAATGCAATTTGTTTAAAAAAATAAGTTATTGTCTAAAGAAGAAGTCTTCATTTTAAAGTATAATACTTTAACTCCTGGTGGACTAAACCAGGAATGTAATTGGAAATTTTTATTGTAAAGTGCTAATAGAATTAGTTAATTGTTTTATTGGTTGATTTATAGTAATTGATGTATCTTTATAAGAGATGTTTTTTCTCTGTTTGTATTATCTCCTGGAAGGCTTTTAAGCCGAGGCACTAGGGAGTTTTTTTTGTGCTTTTATTAAAGGATATATTACTGGTTTTGTCATTTGGAATAATTTTATCTACATCTGTGGTTTGGGTTTATGCCTTTCCCCCTCTGCCTCTCCTCTCAAAGGTTCTGCTAAAGATCAAACAGGACAAGCCATGGGAAATACTGATTGCACCAGACTGGCCACGCCAGCACTGGTACCCCCTCTTGCACAGTATGACACTGCTGGAACCATGGCACCTGCCTCAGACCCCTTCCCTACTGTCCCAGCAGGTGGGCCAGATCCTGCACCCTCAGCTTCAAACCCTGAACCTTGGCTAATTCCTTGAGCTCTCCAATAGCATCCCTCAGTAAGCAGGTGCTAGATGTCATTCTGGAGGCAAGGAGGCCTAGTACTAGAAAATCCTATGCTGAAAAGTGGAAAAGATACTGTTCCTGGTGCCAGACTCAGGGGATGGGCACAATGGTGCCCAGCTTACCTCATATTCTTCAGTACTTAACAGAAATGCTCCACAAGGGCCTATCCTTCTCATCAATTAAAATTCATGCCTCTGCCATTTCAGCACATTATAATACTGAACCATCCCTCTTCTCTCACCCCCTACTAAAGCAATTCCTCAGAGGGGCCAAAAATTTAAGACCCCCAGGAGAGCCCCTACTCCAGCCCGGGACCTTAACTTTGTATTGGAAAAGCTCACTCTCCCTCCATTTGAGCCAGGTGCAACTGCAGAGTTGAAATTCCTTTCTTGGAAAACAGCCTTCCTTCTAGCCATCACTTCAGCAAGAAGAGTGTCTGAATTACAGGCCCTCATGGCAGTGGAGCCCTTCATTATCTTCCATGCAGACAGGGTTTCCCTCAGGACCAATCCTACCTTTATGCCCAAAGTGGTGTCTAGTGTGGCCCTAAATCAGTCCAGTCATTTGCCTACTTTTTTTTCCCCTAATCCACAAAACAAAGGCGAACGAATACTGCAGTCTTTGCACGTGCACAGACAACTTAGACTTTATTTGGACAGGACTAAGCCTCTCAGAAAATCTGAACAGCTACTAGTTGGCTTTGCTGCAGGGGCAGAGGGGAAGGCCATTTCAAAGTAAACCATTTCTAAATGGATAGCCCATTGCATTCATTTCTGCTACAAGCACCATGGAAAACCTACCCCACAGGGGATAATATCACACTCCAGGACAGCATTGATCTCTACAGCCTTTCTCAGAGGAGTCCCTACCAGTGATGACTGCAACAGTGAATACACTCGAACATCTACATTTATGATAAGTGTACACAACTATACTTTTTAAACACTGCTATTTCAGAACCACTAAGTAGCACTTGGATGCTATCAAAGTCGTCTTGAACTGAAGTACATCAGCCGAGTTTCACTGGATGGAGAATGTCATCTTGATGCCATCTGAACACCTGGCTTCATAGTGCCTAACGTGTGACCAACTGTGTGCTGCCTGTTTTGCTCGCATTTGAACTGAGAGTTAAGGTTTTGGTTATTTTGCTTATACCTGAACTGAGATTTAAGGAGTGTGTTCCACCTAATTGAGTGCATGCATATACTGATTTTGATCCTAGCCTTTTTCTGCTGCCTTTGTTGTGTTTTTTAGCAAATCAGATATTTTGAAACACGATTTGCATTAGCTATCTACACAGGGTTACTTGTTTTGAGTTAGACATTTGAGCCAAAATGGACGTTGGCTTTTGGAACTCATGCTTTGGCTCTTTCTCTTGGTTTTATTATCTGGCACTAGGATTTGGTATGGCGGGTTACCCCTAGGTTCTGAGCATTCCATGAAAACTAACAGAAGTCCCACACAAGTCAACTGGGAGTACCGAATAACAACTTTTATCAAGAACTACCTTCACTATATTGCCCTGGCCCTCAAGAGTTTCTGCTGTGGGCTGAGAAACTCCACCTGCTTCTCATCTTATCATTCCTGCTCTGGGCCCAATGTCTGCACTGGTATCAGTGGACTTCTTACTAACTTCAGGTATTTTGGTGCAGCAAGACCTCACCTTTCCTGCACAGACTGCTTCAGCATCAGTAACATTGATGCTGATCCCTTGCTAGTTGGCTGTTAATAGGCCACTGTCATTCAAAAGATTTTTGATAACAGGATCCAGCAGCAGCTGCTTCGGCTCATTGTTTATGAAGGAACATTCACTGTTTAAAGTCTCAACATCCTCTGCCCCACTGACTATGTCAGCTGTCTGGGTGGGTTTATTGATGGGAACAGTCTATTTCATCGACATTAATGGATGTCCTGTTCCTATGTTGCAGTATTCTTAGGTGAGCCGAACGTCTGATCCTATACAAAAGCTTAAGCCTGGTGGGTGCAGGTGTGTGGGATGTCACACGTAGAGCCATAAACCAGGGACCTTAAATGTGACATCTGCACGCCCAGACCTCAGAACTTTTCGGCCACAGACGATGTCACATCGATTGCTTCGCTCCTACACTAGAAGATTTTTAAAAAAAGCTAGGTATCACTTTGAGGAAATTTTCCATTTCTTTTGCTTGAGCTTGGTTAGCTGTAGTTATCGTTAGCCGATGTCAGCTAAGAAAGGCAAATACGGCATCAGATACCCATGACATTGCATCTTTTGTCTAAGGAAGGAACACAACCATACTGCTTGTTTCATTTGCCAAACTTTTGTTCTGAAGACCCCTTTGTAGCCATCTGGCTGCCCTCACTTATATTTACAGAACCAATGACTCAAAAAGCTTGCGTTTAGGATGGATCCCAAATTGTCTGTTCCAACTGAACCACTATGGAAAAAGGCCAAAGTTTCCAGGGCTTCCTCTGTTGCCTCTTCGTCATAGGATGTCCCACCAGCTTCCAATCTAGGGGGTGATAGACGTCCGAATGAACAGTCTACTTTGGCTCCCATGGAGGAAGCCACTTCAGAAGTAATGACCTGCATGTCCTCGGAGACAGCACAGGCATCAGTCCCTAACAATGTCAAGGGGGAACCAAAAACAGTTGGACGACCGACCGAGAAGCCATTACCTGAAGCCCTGGACCTACGCCTTCTAAGCGAAACCAAAAAAACAAACACCTGACTCCTACACCTGAAGAAGTCTCAGACTGGCAATCATTTACTAATTCCTTGATGCAGGCTTTTATGGCTCTTGGGCACACAACCTCTTCCCCTTCCACTATTCCAGTGCTTAGTCCTAAGCCTGCCTCTGCCACTTCTCTCCCTTTGCCTACTACCCAAGAAGGAAAGGAGGATTTAGAGCGCTTCTACTCATCTTCTGATGAGTCTATTTCTTATGCCTCACAGATTGCCTTTCCTCTGGAATACTATTTCCCAGATGAGGAATCCATTGAAGGGGATATTAGCTTTAGGGAAACATTTACTAAGATGAAAAAAATACTTCAAATGGGACATTACCCAGATGACTAACACCCAGAGGCGGTATTTTGAACTCCTTCAAGTGAAATCACCCTCCCCATCAGCCAATCCCACCTGTCTTACCTGCCTATCTGGATGCTTTCTCTTCTCCATCCAAGAATCTAGACTGTCAGCCACATGCTCCAAAGAGACCAGACAGGTTCTATAAAGTGCCTGATGACACAAATTCTTAGATGTTCTACGTGTTTCACTGTTACAGTCATCACATTTGGGTTATCTGCTTGCAGTAGCCCTCAGTCGGCCTGATTATCAAAGTCTTGGGTCCTGCCTCGGTTGCTGTCTCATCTTCCATGACGTCAGGTAGTCAGGGGTATAAAGCATGCAGCCGATGCCATTACATCAGTCTTTCTTGCCGTGCGGTGTCTGAAGCAGAAGCAGTTCGCAAGTGCTTGTTGGCCGACTCCTGAAATTTTCATTTTCGAGTTTCAGAACCGAAGTCTTCAACTAAAGCTAAGTACCCCATTGGGGAAACTTTTTCTTGCTCTAAACCAATGTCAGTAAAAGTCAATAACTGTATTTCTTGTGGAAAGCAAATACCTCATAAAGATTTTCATTCGTACTGTATTCCTATCATACCTTGCCTACGGTTAGAATTCCTTTGGTGAGCAGAGGCCTGCCACCAAAACAAGGGACTACCATTCACTCTACCGCTTGCCGCGCCCAAACCCTAACAGATGCATCAGACTATGCATGGGGGGCTCACCTGGCAGGGAAGTGCATTCAGGGCAAATGGAACCCAAGTCAAATGCACCTGCATATCAATCAAAAAGAAATGTTAGCTGTACAGAATGCTCTGACAGCCTTCAAGGACCACATTCTTCCAGGATAATTAATGGTAAAGAAGGACACCACCACTGTTATGTCGTACATAAACAAGCAGGGGGGGTACCCATTCTTACCCCCTCTGCGGATTAGCCATGGCTCTGTTGAACACAGTCTTGAGATACCAAGTGCATCTATAGGCTCAATTCCTGCCAGGAAAATTAAATACACTGGCAGATGAACTAAGCGGAAATCTCATGGACCCACATGAGTGGAAACTGGAACCAAAGACTTTCAACATGTTGATCAACAAATGGGGGAGCCCAGATATAGACCTGTTTGCCTCTCCCCAGAACTACCAATTGGACAAATTCTGGACAAGGACTCCCCACAAACAAGCTTGGAAAGTGGATGCTCTGTCCTTCAGCTGGACATATCTATCAGTTTATGCCTTTCCTCCTCTGCCTCTCCTCTCCAAAGTACTACTAAAGATCAAACAGGACAAACCAAGGATGATACTGATTGCACCAGACTGTCCACGCCAACACTGGTACCACCTGTTGTGCAGTGTGTCACAGCTAGCCCCATGGCACCTGCCTCAGACCCCTACCCTGCTGTCACAGCAGGAGAGCCAGATTCTGCACACCTAGCTTCAAACCCTGAATCTGGCAGCCTGGCTAATTACTTAATCTCTCCATTATCATCCCTCAGTAAACAAGTGTTGGATGTCATTTTGGAGGCAAGGAGGCCTAGTACTAGAAAATCTTATGCTGAAAAATGGAAATGATTCTGTGCCTGGAACCAAACTCAAGGGATGGCCACAGCAGCTCCCAGCTTACCTCAGATTCTTCAATATTTAACTGAGATGCTTCACAAGGGCCTTTCCTTTTCCTGCATCAAAATTCACACCTCAGCCATTTCAGCTCATTACAACACAGAACCACCTCTCTTTTCTCATTCACTGCTCAGGCAGTTCCTCAGAGGGGCCAAAAATTTAAGACCACCCAGGAGAGCCCCAACTCCAGCCTGAGATCTTACCTTTGTATTGGAAAAACTCACTCTTCCTCCTTTTGAGCCAGCTGCAACTGAAGAGTTAAAATTCCTCTCTTGGAAAACAGATTTCCTTTTAGCAATCACTTCAGCAAGAAGGGTATCTGAATTACAGGCCCTTATGGCAGTGGAGCCTTTCATCATCTTTCATGCGGACAGGGTGTCCCTCAGGACCAACCCCTCTTTCATGCCCAAGGTGGTATCCAGTGTGGCTCTTAATCAGTCCACTCATTTGCCATCCTTCTTTTCTAACCCACAGAACAAAGGGGAATGGATACTGCACTCCTTAGATGTGCACAGACAACTTAGATTTTACTTGGACAGGACTTAACCTCAAAGGAAATCTGAACAACTGCTGGTGGCATTTGCTGCAGGGGCAGAGGGGAAGGCTATTTCAAAGCAAACCATTTATAAATGGATAGGCCATTGCATTCATTTCTGTTATAAGCACCATGGAAAACCTATCCCACAGATGATTAGACCCCATTCAACCAGGCTGCATCTACCTCTACAACCTTTCTCAGAGGTGTCCCTACCAGAGACATCCTAGAAGCTGCTACCTGGAGTTCTGTACATACTTTCACCAAGCATTACCATTTGCCAATTTTCTCTAAATCCAGAGCTGGCTTTGCCACTGCAGTCTTGCAGGGCATTATAGCTGGTCCTAATGCTATCTAAATTCCTCCTCCCATCCTTAGCTTTGAGAATTCACCCAAATGTGATGACTGCAATAGTGAAACATGAAGAACACAGTACAGTTGTGTACACTTACCATAAATATAGATGTTCGAGTGTATTCACTGTTGCAGTCCTGGTTACCCTCCCTCCAGCCCCCTGACTTCCTTTGGCTATACCTCTATTCTCCTTTACTATACTTAAAAGCTTTTTGGTGTATTTGCTTTTTTGTTGGAGGTATAACCTTGTATATATATATAATTGCTTCCCATTAATGGGGGGCACCTGACATCTGGTGCAAGAAAAACTGATGTAATGACATCAGCTGCATGCTTTATACCCCTGACTACCTGACGTCACGGAAGATGAGACAGCAACCGATGCAGGACCCAAGACTTTGATAATCAGGCTGACTGAGGGCTACTGCAAGCAGATAACCCAAATGTGATGACTGCAACTGTGAATACACTTGAACATCTACATTTATGGTAAGTGTACACAACTGTACTTTAAGCCTCCCCTGGCAGACCCTGCAGTAATTGCTGTCTCTCCTGACAAGCAGTCTGATTCCTTCAGCATCTCTTCTGCCCACTGATAAGAATAGCAAAAGCATGGACAGGATTGGGAAAAAATTGTACACCTCCCCCAGGGCAGGAAGGAAAAGGATTTTACTCAAGACTCTTTCTGGTCCCCAGAAAAGATGGGCCTTGGAGACCAATACTAGATCTATCCTTCCTAAAACAATTCCTAAAAGTACCATCATTCAGAATGCTATCCCTTCAAACTCCTCCTTTTAATCCCAGCCCAGGTCTACATGGCCACACTAGATCTGAATGAGGCTTATCTCCATATTCCCATAAAACCCTCCAACAGAAAATACTTATGTTTTACTGGACCCTGCTCTCATTTTCAGTTTACAGTCTTGTCCTTTGGTTTGTCTACTGCACCCAGGGTATTCAGAAAATGCCTAGCCCCAGCCACTGCGTACTGCAGGACCAAAAGTATCCAAATCTATCCCTGCCTTGATGACATTTTCCTTCTAGCAGAAACAGAAGACTTCCTCCAAAATCATCTCTGGTTCAACACCTCCCTTCTACAAAACCTGGGCTTCACCCTCAACTTAAACAAATCCTCCTTACTCCCGCAGCAAGACAAAATCTTTCTGGGCTGCAGGATCAGGACAGACCTGATGCGGGCTTTCCTTCCCCAGTACAAAGTCCTGTCCCTCTCCAGTCACTTCCAAAACCTTTTACTAGCTCCCCAGATATCTGCAAGACAATTCCTGCAACTCCTGAGGCTGATGGCAGCCACCATCCCTATGCTTCCCTTAGCAAGAATACACATGCGGAAGTTCCAATGCTACATAAAAAAACATGTGGTCACAATGCCAGCACTTCCTAGAGCAACACATTTTCATTCTGCCCTGCCTCAAAACAGAACTAAGGTGGTGGATTTAACAAATCCTTCACAACCCAGGACTACCACTCCAAATCCCCTCCCCAACCCAACTTATGCATACAGATGTGTCAGACCTAGGTGGGGAGCCACCTGCAAAGGTTTCAAGGTACAGGAGGCATGGAATCCTACCCTTCAAAAGAAGCATATCAATGTAAGGGAAATTACTGCAGTTCTTCTGGCCCTTGAGGCTTTTCTTCCAATTCTCCAACTGGGCCCCCTTCAGATATTCACAGACAACACCACAGTAATGTGGTATCTCAACAAACAAGGAGGGACCAGAGCTTACCTTCTTTGCAGGATAACTATACAAATTTGGGACCTCGCCTTGAGACACAATTTGACCCTGCAGGCCTCGTACATCCCCTCTCAGGATGACAAACAAACAGATATTCTCAGCAGAACATCCTCTCTACAGCACAAGTGGATGTTGAACAGAGAGATCTTTCTAGACATTGTCCACTGGTGGGGCACACCTCAAGTGGATCTGTTTGCCTCCCCCCAGAACAGACAATTGAACAAATTCTGCACCAAGGATCACTCTCTACTTGCATGGAGAGTGGATGCCTTCAGCATTCTATGGAGGGGACTGTTTCTATACACTTTTCTATCCATCCCACTAATCCAAAAGGTCCTACTGAAAATCAGGAAGGATAAACCAAAAATATTGCTGGTGACTCCCTACTGGCCAAGGCAACACTGGCTCCCCCTAATTCTCATTAGCTAAGGGCAATCACCACAAGTTACCCCACAAGGTGGACCTACTGATACAATGAAAGGGAACTCTAATTCATCCTCACCAACAGATATTAGGCATAACACTCTGGGTGATAAACTTCTAATCCCTTTCAGACACCACTACTCAGAGGATGTGCTTACAGTCCTGAGGGAGGCCAGGAAACCTGCTACTAGGAAATCATATTTATCAAAATGGGAGAGATTCTCCAAATGGTGTCTACATAAGGACAGGGACCCCAGCCAAGCAGACCCATCCGTAGTCCTTGCTTTTGTGTGTGTGTTTTGTGTGTGTGTGTGTGTGTGTGTGTGTGTGTTCATCAAGAATGGCCTTTCCTACTCTTCAGTGAAAGTCCACCTTTCAGCCATTTCAGCTTGCCTACCTCTAGACCCCCCTTTGCTATCTAGGCTGGATGTAAAACTTTTCCTGAGAGGGGTGTTGCACATCAGACCACCTAGAAAACCCATCCCACCACTCTGGGACCTCAATGTTGTCCTGGAAAAAATAACACTGGCCACTTTTGAGCCAGCTAGCACTGCTACTTTACAAATGTGCACACGGAAGACTGTACTGCTGGTGGCCATTACTTCCTCTAGGAGAGTGTCAGAGTTACAGGCTCTCATGGCCTGCCCCCCTACACTACCACCCACTAGGATAGGGTGAACCTATGCACTAACCATTCCTTCATGCCTAAAGTGGTCAATGAACTGTCCTTAAATCAATCCATTCACCTACCTACCTTCTTCCCTTCTCCATCTAACAATAGTGAGAGGATTCTCCATTCCCTGGATGTACACAGACAACTTAGATTCTACCTAGACAAAACTAACTCCTTCAGAAAATCTAACCAACTATATTTGTCTCCTTCCATCCCAGGGCTCTGGGAAAGGTAATCTCCAAACAAACTATTTCATGTTGGATCAGAAAATCCATTTCCTTCTGCTACTCACACCATGGCAAGCACTTACCCGAGGGCTGAGACCTCACTCCACCAGAGGCATGGCTACCTCCAAAGCCTTCATCAAAGTGCTGGACACAGCATCCATTCTGGAAGCAGCCAACTGGTCCACTATTCACACCTTCACCAAACAATATAAATTGGACCATGTCTCCAGAGCCAGGGCAGGCTTTGCTATAGCAATCCTGTAGGAGTTTCTGGAATCTTCCACTTCTACCTCCACCCTTCCCTCTAACTAAGCTGTGCTACTCTTCCACTCTAAGAATACTGCAACATAGGAATAGAAGGACATAGAATAGTTGTGTAAAATCGTACCATAACCATAGATGTCTTTTCTTCCATGTTGCATTATTCCTTCCTTCCCTCCCTCCAATCCCCTGTATTTAGTTTGGACTATGGACATAATTCCTGAGCACTAGGAAGCCCTACCCTTCACCATGTGCAAACTAGCCAGCATATGACACTTGACACTTCTGGCTGACATCACTTATTACTCTCTTTGGGACTGTCTGACTGGCCTTCAAGTTCTGAGGTCTGTGCGTGCAGACGTCACATTTAAGGTCCCTGGTTTATGGCCCTATGTGTGACATCCCATGCACCTACAGTAACCAGTCTTAAGCTTTTGTATAGGATCTGACGTTCGGGTCGCCTAAGGCAGGGAATCCCATTCTACGAATACTGCAACATGGAAGACAAGGACATCTATAGTTATGGTAAGATTTTACACAGCTATTCTTTTTGACCCCACACACTTGGTATAGAAAGAACTGCCTTTCTTTCATCCCCTGTTGTGTTACTGATTCAGATTTCATCCTTGAGGTACAGCAGAAGTTAGCATGAGTTGACAGTTATCCTGGCTGCTTCTGACTTAAGGAGTAATAGGCCTTTCTTGGTGAGATCATTCTTCCAAAGAAAGCTCAGATGAGGATTTCTGTCATAGCTCCACAGAGGAAGAGAGGGTGCAAGAGGAAGCTCTTGGACTCC
Source organism: Protopterus annectens (assembly GCF_019279795.1). Lineage (NCBI taxonomy): Eukaryota > Metazoa > Chordata > Ceratodontiformes > Protopteridae > Protopterus > Protopterus annectens. Next base: position 944,287,315 of record NC_056731.1, on the reverse strand, counting down.
CCTTCGGAGTCTCTCACACCAGATAAAGATATGGGTGAAGGAGTTTTTCTTCAAACCCCCCAAGGGCATGCCCTATGGTGAGACCTAGGAAATGAGGTAGAGGGGATTATGGAAGGACAGTGACCCAAACTCTCCAGAGGAATAGATCTTACAGGAGGCTTATAACTCCTTTCTCCCCAAGCAGTATAGGTAGCCCCTCCCCAGACAAATTTCTATTAAAAAAAAAAAAAAAAAAATATATATATATATATATATATATATATATATATATATATATATATATATATATATATATATATATATATATATATATATATATATATATATATATATATATATATATATATATATATATTCAGTAATAAAGTGTGAAATGAGCCAGATGTAGCTGAGCCCATTAGGCTTTACTGGAGCAAGGGACCTCCTGTTGACTGTATAGTGACAGTTATGGGGAATAAGAAGGAAGTCTCCCTCTGCCTTTCTGTCAGTGCGTGAATAGTGTATTCTGTCATTTTGACTATTTTTTCAGATTACAGATTTTGTAGATAGTTTTTTTTTTACCTTGACTAGCAAAGTAAGGCTTATGCTGTTTATTAAGAGCTTCATTTGGAAGTTTTGTCAGGATAACTTGTTGATATTGCATTTTTTTCTTCGAGTTATGGTGGAGGAGTATTATAGCATTTTGAATGATTTTTCATTTTTTTTGGCACCATTTTGTGCTAAATGTATGTTCTTGTATTCATTGTTTGCAGTATTCTTTACATGAGGAGGTTGACTGCCCAGGCAACTCGACGGCCAGTATACCAAAGTGTGTTACTACTGTAAGGTGCATGGTACATTTCCTGTAGGTAGCTATTAGCCGTAGGTCATAAAGTGACATATGCAGCTATTGGTCATAGGTCATAAAGTGACATATGCAGACACCATCCTCAGAACTTCTTTTGCCAGTCCCAGATGGCACTGTGCTGCCAGAATCATGGTTTCTACTAAAGATAAGTGCCATGTTGGGGAGCCTTTTGCTTTACTTTAGGGTTAATGTCATCCAAAAAAGGGAAATGTGATTTGTGGAAGACAGATTCCATGGAAGGGTAGTCACTCTCAGTGCCTTTTTTGTCTTAGGCCCCATCACAGCCATAAAAACTGTTCCATCTGCCAGTTGTTTGTCCAAGACCTTTCACAGCCAACTTTCGTCCCTTGCAATATACATAGAGAACAAGCACTTGAAAATTCTTATGAAAAGTGAGATGGAGAATTCCTCCAGCCCAACGACTGAGGCCTACCATGAAGCAGAAGGCCTTGGCCTGAAGCTGAAGCTGCGCCTCTCCCTGCGGATGTCTCACCTAAGTCACTTGATAGCCCGGAGACATGCTGTGTTTTGGATCTGGATCCTTAGGCCAAGCCCATATTACAGGACACCTTAGAAACAGACACCAGAATGGCCAGGGAGGCCTCACAGACATTGACTGTGGATGTGCAGAGGGAACCAAGCCTCATTCTGTTGGAAGGCCCTAGGGGAATCACTCAAATCTTAATGAGGGAAGAAGTCTACTCTGATCTACTTGAAGGCAGGCCTACATCCAAATCCCCCACATTACATTGGATGCACGCTCCTGCTAAGAAAAAGCAAAAAAAAAACAAGCATTCCTCTCCTCAAGCCCCTCAGAGTGCCAAAATTTTGCCCAAGGATTGATCAAATCCTTCATGGCTCTGAGGCCTACCTCTAGGTCCCCTGCTCCTCCTCTCTCTTGGCCTACCTCTTCCCAGAAAAAGAGTTGGACAACAACCTACTTCAGAAGAAGAGTCTTCCACGGATGACAGTAAGTCTTTCCTACTCATCACAAATTCCTTCCCCTTTAGACTACACTTCCCCTGAGGAAGATTCTAATGGGACGGACTCCCAAATGGAAGAGATCTCATTCAGGGAAACCCTTCAAAAATGAAAGACCACTTTAAATGCAACAGCTCTCAAATGTGTGAGTACAAAATAGATATTACAGCCTCCACCAGATGAAGACACCTAGCCCTTCGGCTATCCCTCCAGTTATCCCTGCTTTCCTGGATGCCTTTGCTTTCATTTCTCTACACCCTGACTTGTAGCCTTCGGCCCTTAAGAAGCTAGACAGATATAAAGTCCCTCAGGACTGTAATTTTCATTTTAAGGCTCCTGTGGCAGACCCCTCTGTCATCTCTGTAGCCTTTGACAAGGCTTTGAGGTCCCTTCCTTCCACTTCTCTCCTACCCTCTGGCAAAGACAGTTGGCATCTAGAGAGGTTTAGCTACCCTAGCCTTCAGGGCTATGAATTACCAAGCTCATATGACTAAATATTCTTTGGAACTTACATCACAATTCTCTAAAATAGTGTCTGACATGCCAGATTTGGAAAATAAAGCCTTGGTCTCTTCTCTATTTGCTACATTCTCACAGGTGGTACGACACTCCATAAAGTGCAGTTATGATGCTGTGTAGACTGCCTCCAGGACTGCAACTTCTGCCTTGCCACTGAAGTTTTACTTGGTTGAGGCTTCAACCCTTTCCTAAGGACATCAAATTGAATCTCATGGATGAACCCCTTGACAATTTTGCTTTATTTGATAAGTCTTCAGCTGAGCTCTTAAGTCTCTCCGAGAAAAGAACAAGGAGTTAAGATGTCAAACATATCTTGGTCTTTCCAGTCCCAGAATTTCACAGGAACTACCCTTCAGAACAGATCTTTGTCCTCAAGCAATCCTGGCCCTCACAGTCCAAGTACTCCAAGGGCAGCAAGAAATCTCATCACTTTTCAGCTCCTGCATCTCCCCATACTACACTTTCCTTGACAGAGTAGGTTCTTCCTGACTCATCAGGACTGCCTTGCATTACCCCTACCTCCCTATGCCTATCCCTTCCAGCATGGGAATCCATCTCACATGATGCCTGTGTCCTGAACATCATAAAACACTGATACTTTATGGCATGGCACACAGTGACCCCCTTCAGGGGTATCCCATAACTACTTGCAGATCAGCTACCCCTCTTCCAGACCAGCTACAACAGGGAACCATTCAGTCTGTGCACACACCCAAAATGAACAGGTTTCTACTTGCGCATGTTTCTAGTTCCCAGAAAGGAAGGCATCTGGAGACCAATCCTAGACCGTTCCTTCCTCAATACTTTCTTAAAGGTGCTGTCACTCTCCTCCTTTGGACACAATAGAAGAGTCTTCATGCAGTTTTATTTTATACAAACACATCACAATAGAAGTTTACTGACTTAAGTAACTTGTACAAACTAACTGCTGCAATCATACATGCTCACTCCCTGGCTGCACTCTCAAAATGGCACTAGGAATGGCACATGCCTGACATTTATACGTGCATGCTCAGTCTTTGACATGCTTCTTAAAGACATAGCATATGCACTTTGATCTACATCTTCCCTCTTTAAATGAAACCTAAAATATTATGACTCTATTTGGCATGCAGATGTCACAGACAATACTTTATCAAGCGTTTATACAAGACTACGAAAATGCAAAAACACGGTCAGCTTCCCTCTCTGTCACCAAAACCAACAATACAAAATGTAGAAGCCAAGAAGAAATTTAAGGATCAGTCGTATTCAAAATGTTGTCTGTATGAACGCTTTATTAAACCATGCATTTTCGTCTAATATAAGACTTCCTCAGATAAAACAATCAATGCCATCTTTTCAACTTATATAGTATTTAAAATTTACCAGAACCAATCAAATCTCAGCAACAGTTTACAAATTACCAAATCCAAATTAATTAAAATAAAACTCCAATAAATATGTTTAAATAATAAAAACACTGATCTTATTAAAAGATGCTTTTCCTTAAAACATTTTTTTAGAAAAACTAAATGTTTTCCTATTATATTAAGTGTGTTTGTTAAATGCTTATTCATAAAATGTTAGATGCTTAAATTAAATTTAAATATACATTTACAATTGAAGTCTGTATATTCATTCCTGGGATGAAAACGCCATCTTGTGGCGGATTATGTTATGTCTTTTGCTACTTTGCTTTAGCTGCTTTCAGCTTTAATAATGGTAATATGGAGATGTATTCGTTCAGGCCAGGGGGTCTATTGGCCTCCAAGGCCACTTGCCACCACAGTTCCTTATATCCAATGTTCTCCTCCCATGGGCCCCCTCTTATATCAGTTTTAACTTGATCCAACACAAAGAAACCATAATCATAATCCTTACATGTCCTTGCATGTCTAAATAATGCATTTGTGTCCTTCCCTTTCCTAATGTCGTACGTATGTTCATAGATCCTCTTTTTCAAGGATCTTTCTGTTTTCCCTACGTAATAGGAAGGACATTTTTTGCATATTACTAAATACACTACACCTCTTGATTCACAATTGAAGTACCCCTTACCATACAACCATAGGTCTCTACTTTCCAAGTATATTTTTTCACAGTTTATAACCATTTCACATTGTTTACAGTTTCCACATCTAAATGTCCCCACCTTACTTGCGTTTGCTCTATCCCCTATTCGTGCATTTGTACTATTCCCTATTTCTAATATATTTTTTATATTTGGGGAATTCTTGTACACCACTTTTGGATTAGATTCTGCAAGACCAATTAAATCAGTGAAAACCTTAAATCTCTCCCATTCTTTGTTAAATAGTGTTCTCACTTTTTTATTTAAACTATTATATTCTAGTACTAATGATTGTTCATAGTTCACATCTTGCACTACTGAATTTTCGTTGTGGTCCATTACCATTTCTTTTATACCTGTTATAGGTTTAAACCTTCCATTTCTTGCGTTTGTTACCTCCGTTCTAAGTTTGTTAATAAAGTCCTTGGGGTATCCCCTGTCTGTGAACATCCTCTCAAGCTTATCACATTCTTTAATGTAGTCCTCATCAGATGTTGTCATTCTTGACCCTCTGATAAACTGGCCCTTGACCAAGTTTCTTTTACAATGTACTGGGTGTTCACTATCAAAATGGAGAAAGGAGTTAACATATGTGGTCTTTCTATATACTCTAGTCTCAAAAGAATTAGTTGTTTTTAATATTTCCACATCTAAATAGGCAATACTGTCGTGAGAAAAATTATGTGTGAATTTGAGGAAGTTGGTTGTAGCACTTAAATATTTGAGAAATTCATTTAATTTTTCAATACTTCCTGTCCAAAATATTATGATGTCGTCCAGGAACCTTTTGTATAGTTTACAGTATTTTAAGTAATTTGAGGAAAATATGTACTTATCCTCCCAGTTGGACAGGACTATGTTAGCAAAAGTAGGTGCACAGGCTGCTCCCATCGCCACACCTTTTATTTGTTGAAAAAACTCTCCCTTATGGACCAAGAAATTGTTCTTTAATATTAAGTCCATCAAGCCCGTGCACGCTACTTTTTCCTCAAATTTTTATCCCAAAATATTTCTTCCTCAAACATTCGTATCCCTTCTTCATATGGTATTGAACCAAATAGGTCCACTACATCGATGGTCACAAACAATATATCCTTATCAAATAACTCAGGTTCAAGTGCTCTTAACAGGTCCCAAGAGTCTCGTAAAATGGCCCTTTTATTTTTCCAAATATGTTTAGTTTTAACATCAATAAACTTGGACAAAGATGTAGTTTTAGACCCCTCTGCTGCCACTATCGGCCTAAACGGGGGGTCATCACATTGTTTATGTATTTTCAGTATTCCGAAAATTACTGGTATTTTTGGTTTGTTAGTTTTTAGATAAGAATACATTTTTTCATCCAAAACTTTTTCCTTTTCCATATCTAATAATGTCATGTCAATCTTACTATATGCTAAGTTTATCTCGTTACGAGAAACAACCCTGTATTTTGTTTCATCCCTAAGGATGTCATTCATTTTGCCCTCATATTGCAGAGACTCCATTATAACAATTCCTCCGCCTTTGTCGGGCTTCATGACTCTGATCCCCTTGTTGTTTTTCAAATCTTGCAAACTTTTTCTTTCACTCTTTCCCAAGTTGTTAACATATTTAACCCTCTTGTCTAATTTTTTAATGCCCTCTTCCAGAACATTCTCAAAATTCTTAAGTTGTGCATGTATGGGTGGGTTAAAAACAGACTTATTTTTTAATATTCGTTGTTCCTCAGTTGGATGTATGATTCTCCTATCAATACCATATTTCTCATTACTGTATAACAATTCCAAGTTCATTTTCCTTAGAAATAATTTTATATCCAATATTGTTTGCACCCTATCCCCTCTCTTTGATGGTATAAATTTAAACCCTTTCTCCATTAGTGTAAAGTGTTCCTTAGTTAGTTGTAAGTTACTAAAATTGTATATTGTAACTGCGTTTAAAGTGTACTTGTTACCTTCTTGCTCTATGTCTGTATTCTTTCCATTAGTGTGAACAGGGGTTTCCTTTCCTCTTAGCCCCCCTCTCCCTTGAAAATCCCAATGGTTCCTTTCATTTGAACTATATTCGTTCTGTGTTGTTTCTAATGGTGGGAAATCTTTGTCATAGTCAAAATTATATGTATCAAAGTTAAGACTTTCTCTTTGATACTCCCTATTCACTTTGTTATTTCTCCTTGCCCATTTGTTTCTATTAGTTTTCTGATATGGGGGGGCTAAATTATTAACTGGATTAGGGTAACTGGTGTTGTTATCATACTCCAAAATATCTCTTCTTAAATTTTCTGTCTTCCTTGTAACTAATCCTATACATTTTTGTTCAATCTCCCCTTTTATGTTGAAATATTTCTGTTTCTCCTCCTTAATTTCAAAAATGAGATCTTCCTTAATGTGTGAATCCAGTTCACTAATTTGTTCATTAATCAACACAAGATTCCTTTCATTCTCCTCAATAATGCATCTAACAATATCCATGCCACACTTGTTAAAAACCTTTACCAAATCCTTATGAAATACTGAACCTATTTGCACATTATTTGGATATTTCCATGTGCGTAGTCCCTTAGGGACTATGCAACGGTGCAAACATTCTTTTAAGTAACCATTTTCAATTGTAATGGCTTTGTATTTATACAATAACTTCGAAAAGCTGTCCATTTTTTTGCTGAAAGATTCAATATTAACTGTCCGTTTACTGTTATTATCATTTTTATCAATAAATTTAAAGTCATAGGGCTCTTTGAGCCATTTGTTCATCTCCGTAGTGTTAGGGATGAAAACAGTACCTTGTTGTGACCGCTCCTGCGGATCACCAGAAAAATTAACACTGACATCAAGGTCGTCGTTGTCGGCATCCTGGAAAATAATGGGTGTTGCTGCGGGGTTAAAAGATGCACCTTTCGGTTCGAATCCACTATCGTTTCTTCTTTCCCCGTCTAGACATTGTCTTTTTCTTTTCATTTGAATTTGGTGTAGTCCCTGTTCGTCAATGCCTCTGCCCACTTCCGGACGCTGAGTACGCACAACCATTGCCTCACAAAGAGGTGTCAGCAAATCCACCAATGCTGTTAACTGTCCTATAAGTCTGACTGCCCTCGTCATTGCCAGGCTGATTGTCCTTATCTTTCTCCATACCGCAAACCGAAACCACGAAAATGCAAAAACACGGTCAGCTTCCCTCTCTGTCACCAAAACCAACAATACAAAATGTAGAAGCCAAGAAGAAATTTAAGGATCAGTCGTATTCAAAATGTTGTCTGTATGAATGCTTTATTAAACCATGCATTTTCGTCTAATATAAGACTTCCTCAGATAAAACAATCAATGCCATCTTTTCAACTTATATAGTATTTAAAATTTACCAGAACCAATCAAATCTCAGCAACATTTTACAAATTACCAAATCCAAATTAATTAAAATAAAACTCCAATAAATATGTTTAACCATAAAAACACTGATCTTATTAAAAGATGCTTTTCCTTAAAACATTTTTTTAGAAAAACTAAATGTTTTCCTATTATATTAAGTGTGTTTGTTAAATGCTTATTCATAAAATGTTAGATGCTTAAATTAAATTTAAATATACATTTACAATTGAAGTCTGTATATTCATTCCTGGGATGAAAACGCCATCTTGTGGCGGATTATGTTATGTCTTTTGCTACTTTGCTTTAGCTGCTTTCAGCTTTAATAATGGTAATATGGAGATGTATTCGTTCAGGCCAGGGGGTCTATTGGCCTCCAAGGCCACTTGCCACCACAGTTCCTTATATCCAATGTTCTCCTCCCATGGGCCCCTCTTATATCAGTTTTAACTTGATCCAACACAAAGAAACCATAATCATAATCCTTACATGTCCTTGCATGTCTAAATAATGCATTTGTGTCCTTCCCTTTCCTAATGTCGTACGTATGTTCATAGATCCTCTTTTTCAAGGATCTTTCTGTTTTCCCTACGTAATAGGAAGGACATTTTTTGCATATTACTAAATACACTACACCTCTTGATTCACAATTGAAGTACCCCTTACCATACAACCATAGGTCTCTACTTTCCAAGTATATTTTTTCACAGTTTATAACCATTTCACATTGTTTACAGTTTCCACATCTAAATGTCCCCACCTTACTTGCGTTTGCTCTATCCCCTATTCGTGCATTTGTACTATTCCCTATTTCTAATATATTTTTATATTTGGGGAATTCTTGTACACCACTTTTGGATTAGATTCTGCAAGACCAATTAAATCAGTGAAAACCTTAAATCTCTCCCATTCTTTGTTAAATAGTGTTCTCACTTTTTTATTTAAACTATTATATTCTAGTACTAATGATTGTTCATAGTTCACATCTTGCACTACTGAATTTTCGTTGTGGTCCATTACCATTTCTTTTATACCTGTTATAGGTTTAAACCTTCCATTTCTTGCATTTGTTACCTCCGTTCTAAGTTTGTTAATAAAGTCCTTGGGGTATCCCCTGTCTGTGAACATCCTCTCAAGCTTATCACATTCTTTAATGTAGTCCTCATCAGATGTTGTCATTCTTGACCCTCTGATAAACATATTTATTGGAGTTTTATTTTAATTAATTTGGATTTGGTAATTTGTAAACTGTTGCTGAGATTTGATTGGTTCTGGTAAATTTTAAATACTATATAAGTTGAAAAGATGGCATTGATTGTTTTATCTGAGGAAGTCTTATATTAGATGAAAATGCATGGTTTAATAAAGCGTTCATACAGACAACATTTTGAATACGACTGATCCTTAAATTTCTTCTTGGCTTCTACATTTTGTATTGTTGGTTTATATAAGACTAGGTACATGGATACACAGTTAAGTCCAAGTTGCTGTGTATTTCACATTGTGCCTGGATATTCATCCATATCGTGCAACACAAAACTGGGAATTGAACTTGGTAACTGGAGCTGCCTCTACAAAATCTTCAGTCTTAGTAGTATTTGGAACATCTTCTGGAATGGAATAAGAGGTTGGAACACGCTCTGGGATGGGAATGTTTGGTTCACCCTGAGATCTAGAGTCTGTCATAAGGATAATGTTGCGATGATGATTCTAGTACAGGACGATGATGTCACCGAGGCCTGCTGTACTCCACACCCTCAGATTCTACAAGATAGGATCTCATCTCAGCATATATACCTGTAATCCGGTCAAAACTTTTCACTGTTTGTATTCTCACTGTCTGTCCTTCCCTCAACAGACAAAGACATCTGCTCGACTTATCATAAGTGGACTTCTGGATAGAACAATTGAGTACCATTGTCAGAAATAACTTTGTGCAGACTACCATGGACTGATAAATGACATTTCAACTTAGTAATAACAGCAGTGGATGTTAGATTAAGTGACAGATCAGTCTCAAACCAATTCGAATAAGTCTACCAATACTAAGTAGTGTTTGTTTATTCCACTCAACGATAGCAGTGGCTACTGTTGACTAAGGTAGTTCAGAAACTTGACTTAGCTGAAGTGGTTCTCTTTACAAATGCAGTCTAGTACTATTACATACTGAACAAGAAGAAAGTACTTTAGCAATATCTTTCAGTAATGAAGGCCAAAATACTAATTTTCTCACTCACCTCTTAGTGGATGTGGATCCTGGGTGACCATGATGCAAAATATGAAGATTTTCATGTTGTAAGGAAGCAGGAACAACAATTTTAGGACCTTTGAAAATAATGCCATCTTCCATCAACATTTCAATTCTGTAAGGAAAATAGGTTTGCACTTCAGGTGGTACACTAGATTGCTTTGACGGCCATCCAACATTAATGCATTGATTGAGCTTTTGCAAAATTGGATCAGTCTTTGTATGATCTATTAACTCATCAAGCCTAGTGGTAGAAAAATTACGCACTGCCATCATGTCAAAGTCAAAATTCTCTGCATCAAGCTGTTCCATTGTATTTCTGGGCGATCTGGATAAGGTATCAGCCAGATAGAGCAGTTTGCCTTTTGTATAGACCATATGGAAGTTGTAGTTTTGCAATTTGAGCTTTCTTTGTAATCTCGCTGGAGCTGAATGCATAAGCTTCTTTAAAATAGTGACTAGAGGTTGGTGGTCAGTTTCAATCTGAATAGCTCGACCATCAACATAATCATGAAATTTGGTGCATGCAAATACTTTCGCCAAAAGTTCTTTCTCAATTTGAGCATAATGTATCTCAGTTTGGGTAAGTGATTAGATGCATAGGCTACTGGTCTGCCCTCCTGAAGTATGACTGCACCAAGACTAAATTTTGAAGCATCACAGGAAAGAGTAACTGGTTTGTTCACATCATACCATCTTAATGTAGGTGGAGTGGCAGTTTTCTGCTTAAGGTCTTCAAACACCTTCTGGTGCTGTTCTAACTATGACCACGCAACATTTTTGCATGTTAGCTCTCTTAAAGGTGCTGTCAACTCATTGAAGTCTGGTATAAACTTGCCTAAATTGACCATGCCAAGGAAATGCTGTAGAGCTTGAACATTGTCTGGAGCTGACATCTCAAGAATAGCTGCTTGCTTGGTTGTGTCTGGTCTCAAGCCAGTAGTGGTAAATAAATGGCCTACATATGTAACTTCTGGAAGTCTGATTTTGCACTTCAGAGGATTGAGCTTCAAGTTTACTTCATGTGCTCTGTCTAGAACTTTCGTTAGGTTTCTATCATGCTCTGCTTCACCATTGCCTCCAACCAAGAAATCATCTATTATGACCCAAGAATAACCCGAAAAAATTTGCTCCATTGCACGCTGAAAGACTTCACTTGCTGAATTTATTCCAAATGGCATCCTTAGAAATCTGTATCTGGCAAATGGAGTACCAAAAGTGGTTAGTAATGAGGATTTGCGGTCAAGCATCACTTTCTAAAATGAACTTTTTGCATCCAAGACAGAAAAAACAGTGGCATTCAGTATTAGGGCTGCAACCGCTTTGACTGTGCACATTGGATGATATGGTCTTTTCAATGCTTTATTCAAATCTCTTGGGTCAATACATATTGGTCAATACATATTCTGATTTCATCTGAGCCTTTTTTTTGAGCTGCTGCCATAGATTATACCCACTCAACTCAAAACAAACCACGAATTGGAAGGAAAAACCAAAAAGGAGCACAAATACAACATTAAGCGTACTGTCTTTATTTCCTCACTTTTCATCCTCAAGGACTTCTACAGTTAAAGGGTATTGCAGTGGGGTCTGCTGCAGCCCCAGCATTTGCTAACTTAGTGTTGGGATGGTGGGAAAATTAATTATTATCCCATGTTTCTTTGTTTGACCATGTAATATTTTTTAAGAGGTTCGTAGATTTATTTTTTTATTTTTAAAGGTACTAAACAAGAATGTCTTTTATACAGAATCTTAATGCTACTACTGTTTTTTTGTCATTTTATTTAGGTGATGTACGTTTGACTGTCATTTTTTTTAGATACTACTTTAGAATGAGATCTTATTTAATAGCAACCACCCATATTTTATTAAGAAAAATATACACAGGTGACAATTTATTCAAGCATCAAAATTGACTACCAGAGATGAGGTTTTGAAACAAGAATTGTCTCTTATTATTTCACTTTTTTACAGAGGGGGTACAAAAGAGGAATATTAGTATCTTGTGCTGTAGAAATAAAAAAAAAAGGGAAACTAATTTTTTACCCCTACTGAGACAAAATTTTGAGAATAATTTGGTCATTAATTCAGAGAATACATCTATGAGTCTAGTTTGTAATTTTGATATCTCAGTTGATAGCTATGTTATAAAAAATATTGTTAATAACAACTGGCAGATTATAAAAGGAAATGTTGAATTAGTTAAAGTTTTAGGTGAGAGTCCCTCGTTTTTTCAAACAATTCCTTTTATAAACACTAATGATAATAGTAAGGTCAGTTTACCATATACTGACAGAACAAAAGGGATGCATAAATGTGTTTTTTTGTACATCTTGTAGTTTTTTTTTATGAGGGGCCCCACTTAATGTTAGCACACTTAAACTTTTTTTAGTACTGGGAAGTTTGATTGTAATAGTACAGGAGTGATTTACATTAGTGTTTGTTCAGGTTGCCCAGCGTTTTATGTTGGGATGACAACACGGACGTTACATAAGAGAATTATAGAGGATATTCGTGCTATCCAGGAATAAAGATCATGACAATGCCCTTGTGAACATTACAAAATTTTATTGTTTTATGTGCTTGAACAGGTTCCCAAGGACATGAGGGGTGGGGACTATAAGAATGACTTAGAAAAAAGGGAACATCATGGCAAATTAAACTAATAGCTGATGAATATCCAGGTTTAAATGGACTTATAAATATAAAATGTTTTTTTTAAAAGATCGTAGATGTAATGTCAAACCAGATAGTAATAGTAGTTAGTTTTATTTTTAGGATTTGATATAGTTAATAAATGATTACTGGATTGGCTGTTAATTGATTAATTGAATTGTGTATAGAAAAATATTTAGAGTGTGTTTTTATGGTTACTTGTTTTGAAGAAGTCCTGGTGGATGAAAAGCGGAGAAATAAAGACAGTACGCTGTATTCATACTCCTTTTTGTTTTTTTCTTCCAGTTCGTGGTTTGAGTTATATATTTTTTTACCACGTTTATCGGTTTTATTTTACTATACCCATTCATTTGGTTCTGTAACTGGACATATTACACATTGCTGCACCATTTTATCAAACTGAGCCTTAACTTTATCTTGCATAGCTATCAGAACTCTTCTTGCTGGTCTGACTACTGGAGTGACCTCTGGGTCTGACTTCACGGAATACACAACTGGAATTTTGTCCAACTTGTCATAGAAAACAGCATATTCTGAGAAAATGGCTTCAGAAAAATTACTTTATTATTCAGAAAAACTAGGAGATGCGCTTATGTGATGAACTTCTTTGGTAAAAGAAAGCAGATTCATTCTCAAACTATCTTTGAGACCCTCAAGACCTGTACATGGATGCTTCAGATACAGGCTGGGGGATGGTGCTGGGCCCACACAAACTGTTCAAGGACAATGATTCCCCCTCATGAACAGGATCACATAAATGTAAAGAGATGAAGGCATTGATCCTGGCAATTCAGTCCTTTCAATCCCTCCTCAAGCCAGGACTGCTGAGGATCTACACAGACAAACATGACTGTTTGGTGGTATGTAAACAAGCAGGGGGTGACAAAATCCTACCTCCTGTGCAGACTATCCATTCAGGCTTGGGAATTAGCCCTCTAACTACAGTTTTCTCTGCAGGCGGTCTAAATCCCTTCCAATCGTAATACTCTGGCAGACACACTGGGCAGATGTACAACATAGGCAAACAAATGGATGCTTCATAGAAATGTGTTCCTGGACATAATCCACCAGTGGGGTATTTCTCAGATAGACTTGTTAGCCTCCCCTCTGAGCAGACAACTTCCAAAATGATGTGCCAGAGAACCTCACCCTCTGGCATGGAAAGTGGACACCCCATCAATATGCTGGAAGGGAAGTTTCTATATGTATTCCCTCCCCTTCTGCTCATTCAGAAAGTCCTGCTGAAGATTCAGCAGGGCAGACCAAAAATCTTGCTGGTGACTCCCTATTAGCCAAGACATCATTGGTTCTCCCTTCTGCTCTACCTAGCCAAGGGCAGTCATCACAAATTACCTCACAGGCTGGACCTACTCACACAACATGAGGACTCCCTCATCCACCCAGACCTGGAAACTCTACAGCTGGCTGTGGCTGATAGAGCTTTGATACCTTTTAGAGATCTATTTTCTGAGGATGTGCTTCAAGTCCTGCAGGAGGTCAGAAAACCCAATGTAAGGAAATCCTACCTCCCCATATGGAAAAGATTTTTTTATCTGGGGTGTCTCTCAAAACCTGGACCCACTAACAGTGGATCTCCCTCTAATTCTTTCATATTTGTGTGAGTTGCTCAATTCTGGCTTGGCTTATTCTTCAGTAAAAGCATCTGTTAGCCATTTCCACATGTCTGCCTCTTTCATCTCCTTTAGCTTGAGGTCAAACAGTTCCTCAAATGCGTCCTCCACATTAGACCTCTCAGGAGGCCTGTGGGCCCCTCCTTGGGATTTTAACTTCATGCTAGAGAAACTGACCCTAGCACCCTTCAAACCAGCCTCCTGTAGCTCTTTAAAATACAGAAGGGTCTCCAAGCTCCAGGCTCTGATGGCATCTCCCCCTTCTTGATTTTCCACAAAGACAGGGTCTCTCTGCACCAACCCTTTATTCCTAAAGTAGTTAGAGTTGTCTTTAAACCAGGCCATTCCCTTACCAATCCTTTTCCCCTCACCATAAAACAATCGTGAGAAGATCTTACAGACACTTGATGTGCACAGACAACTCAGATTTTACATTCACAAAACATGACCTATTAGGAAATATGACCAGCTGTTTGTTTCCTTTCACCCCAGGGCTCTGGGATTGCCTGTGTCCAAACAGACCATCTCCAACTAGATTTCTAAATCCATCACCTTCTGCTATGCCTACCATGGAAAATATCTCCCTGCTCAATCAAAGCTTACTGTACCAGATCAGTGTCCTCCTCTGGTACCTTTCTAAAAGGACTAGACAACAATTCTATCTTAGCAGTAGCTACCTGGACCTCTGTCCACACCTTTACCAAACATTGCAAACTGGATTCCATTTCCAGATCTAGGGCTGGGTTTGCCAGGGCCATCCTTCATGCCTTCCTAGAAAATTCTTCAGCTAACTCCACTTCCCTCTCTGCATGAGCTTTGGTATTCTCTCTTATGTAAAGAATACTGCAACAGATGAATAGGAGGACATAGAATAGTTGTGAAAGAACTTACCATAACAATAATGTCCTTTTCTTCTCTGTAGTATTCTGTCCCACCCTCCTTCCCCAATTCCTGTTGTTGTTGGATGTACTGACTCTATTCCTTGGATTTTCTCCACCTGGGGTTTCAGATGTTCTTTCACTGTTGCAGTCATTACATTTGGGTTATCTGCCTGCTGGTAGCCCTCAGCCGGCCTGAATACCAGAGTCTTGGATTCCTGCGTCGGATGCTGTTTCTTCTTCCATGACGTCAGGTCATCAGGGGTATAAAACATGCAGCCGACACCATTACATGAGTCTTTCTTGCCGCGCAGTGCCTGAAGCAGAAGCAGTTCACAAGTGCCGGTCGGCCAACTCCTGAAATTTTCATTTTCGAGTTTCAGAACCGAAGTCTTCGAAAAAAGCTAAGTACCCCATTGGGGATCCTTTTTCTTGCTCTTAACCGATGTCAGTAAAAGTTACCAATTGTCTTATCTGTGGATAGCAAATACCTCATGAAGATTTTCATTTGTACTGTATTCCTTGCTTAGGCCCAGACCACGATGTCCCTCGCTGTCGGTTTTGTGCCTTATTCAACCCCCAAACTATTCGTCGCTGGTCTATTTTCGTAGCAAATTATTTTGGTACTCGATTTAACTATCTAGGAAATGGCTTTGGTAAGCCATCTGACTACTGATATTCCAAAAAAAATGTAAGGATACAGACAGACAGAGACAGACTGCATAGGTCCAAAACTGCCGACGATGCTTCCATTAAGCTAGTGGCAGTTGACCGGTATTGAGTGAGGCACTTTTGCATGCCCTGATACCTGCTACTTTAGATTCGCAGGCCTCTACTGAGACCCATTCGGAGTCTGGTATGCCGCAAGATGCTTTTTCGACTATGGAACCTGCAGATGTCTCTACCTTGGATGGGTTCAGAGCCGCTGTGCAGGCACCGGCTTCTGAGGGTGTATTCAGGCCTACAGATTTGCATTTTAAACCAATGTCATCTTCTTCTTCCAGGCCTAAAACTCGACCCACACCTAGAAAGCCGAAGTCCAAACTGCATGGTCAGGCCCATATGACTAAAAAACAAATGGTTAGAATGGCTGAAGACCTTATTACTTTAATTAGGGGGGAAGCCAGCCTTCTCCCTCTAAGAGACCTAGAACTGATTTTTCTTCTGATTCTTCTGACCAGGATTCTGAAATCTGTTTCTTCTGATTACCAGGATTTGCCCATATCTACCAATGAGGATTCTGATGCAGAGGATTCCATTCCCTCTGCTTCCCCTCCAGAAGATTTTTCTATTGGTTAAAGGCTTATAGTGCCTGCATATTTGAACTGCTTCTTACTGAAATTGGTACACCTTGTTTGATGTAGTGTAGACTAGATCCAGGCCTGCTGAATCTAGCTTTGTTTGTATAACTTGAGCACTAATCCAGGCATTCTTTAAAGTATTCAATTGTATTTACTACTGCTTGGTAGTAACTTGATTAAAGTGTAGCTATCATTCTAAGTCTTTTGGATTAAGCACTTGGGCTTCAGACCAGTTGTTTTACATTAGGAAGGTTTGTGGCCTGCACTGTGGTGGCAGGACAAGTAGCGTACATCCTTCTAAGTTGGGAACTGCTGATTGAGGGCTCAGTGTCTGTTATTCTAAAAGTGTATTAGTTCTGGTTTAAGCACTTGGGCTTCAGGCCAGTTATTTTACATTAAGAAGGTTCGTGGTCTGCACTCTTGTGGGAAGAGAGGCTGGACTCTACCCTTCTGAGCTGGGAATTTCTGGTTAAAGGCTTATAGTGCCTGCATATTTCAACTGTTTCTTACTGAAATTGGTACACCTTGTTTGCTGTAGCATAGACTAGATCCAGGCCTGCTGAATCTAGCTTTGTTTGTATGCTTGTTGTTTGTTTGCTTGTTATTTCCCTGAAACGCTAATATCACCTAAAACGTGACTTTTCAGTGCTTCTGTGGATCCCTAGTGATATCTGCATTGCTTACTGTACTTATTTCCTTGTTTCACTTAAAAGAAAGTTACTGTTTGTCGTTTTTGCATTTAAGTTACCTGTAACACATTGCATTTAAGTTACCTGGCACTTGCTCACTAAAGCAATTATATAAGTCAGCACTAAAAAATTAAAAGCACTACACCCTCACAAACTCCCCTTGAGTACCTTGTTCCCCATTGGCCCTTTTTTTCAATTATAAAGGAATTCCCAATACTATTCTAGCATGTCCAAAGGTCAGTTGTCAATCTCCTCTCCGGTCCAGCTGGTGAATCTGGGAATCTTGAGGCAATGTTACAACTGCCTCATGTACACAGACAACCCTCTCCTCCTCCCAACAAATTCCAACACATGTGAGAGATGCATCCATATAGCCAAACTGGAGGCTAAGCTCTCTCAACTCAGTACTGGCGTAACCAGTCAGGAGGAGAAGGAAACCACACACACTACAATTCCAGTCTCACATAGACCTAGCACGACAGCAAACCAAACACATAAACACACAAAAACATACTCGGAGGCTCTAAATAAAAATCTTCCTAAGCAGCAGAGACCTCCAAAGCAGACACCCAAGCAATCGCTACCCCAAAACAAAACACGTGCAACACATAGCTCACAAAGCCATTGTGCCGAACAGTCACAGCCCTTAAGGCTAAACAACACACCTGATACACTTGTAATAGGTGACTCTATCGTCAGGCACACTGACGTCCCACTCACCAGGCTGAACAAGGAGAAGGTCACGGTGAGCTGCCTGTCGGGCGCTAGGATCTGCCACATAACACAAGAACTCAGGTCACTCCAAGGCAAGTACAAATATGACTCAGTCATTGTTCATGCTGGTGTGAATGACCTGAGACGTACCTCCCTGGACTACATAAAAAGAGACATAGAGGAGCTCTCTGAGCATGTGGCCCAGGCCGGTATGACCCTGACCTTGAGTAGCATCTTACCCTCACCAAGAATGATGCCACAATATGAAGACAAGATGATCAATTTCAACAATTGGCTTAAGTACTGGTGTCATTCAAAGGGGATCCAATGCCTGTCAGCCTGGGATGACATGCTCAACAAGCCACGATGCTTCGCTAGGGACGGCTTGCACCTGTCACCCCTGAGCTGGATATTGGCAAAGGCTCTTGCTGCCCCATAGTGCCTTTTTAGGCAAGGCTCAAAAGACAAACCCACCTCCATAGGTATCACAAGGGATAAGAAACTAAGAGTAATGCTACTCAACGCCAGAAGTCTAAACCTCAAGATGCACGACTCAAACTCTCCTTAGCATGGAGAACATCGATATCTGTGCAGTAACAGAAACCTGGTTCAAGGCTCCCGAGAGCATCCCAGCACTACCAGGTTATACCTCATACCATGCTTTTCGGCCCCAAAACTTGGACCGAACCACAAAAGGAGTGGGAGTATCAATATTCGTCAAAGATACCCACACCTCCAGGTTGGTGGCACAGCACGAAGCATCAGAGACTATCCATGTGCAACTAACAGTGGGTAAAACTGCCTTCCGGTTTATAGCCTGCTACAGACCACCCTCCCAAACCTAGGAACCCCACTCGGCCTTCCTGAGAACACTGGAAAATATGAAGTTCTCTCCAAACACCATTATATTGGGTGACTTCAACTACCCAAACATAGACTGGGAGCATTACTCTAGCTCCAACACCCTAGCCCAAAGGTTCCTAGAATTTATAAACTCAAATGCTATGGAACAACTTGTTACCACTCCCACAAGAGGGGAAAACATACTGGACCTGATCATCACCAACTTGGGGACTCTATGCTCCAGACCAGAAGTGTATCCCTCACTGGTAAGATCAGACCATAAACTAATCTCACTGGATATTCACATCCCGACCCCACCTTCTGCCCAGAAAACCACAGTGAAAAACTTCTCTATAGCAAATTTCACACTCCTCAAAACCGAGGTGGAGTCCTTCAAAGCCCCCGGGCCTGTGGAAAATACGGCCCAGACCACAGAATCCTTTATAAATGCATTCTATGAACACCTTCAGGAATGCATGGATCATGCAATCCCAAATAAAACCAAGACCCAATCCTCGAAAGGCAGACGTCCTGTCTGGTGGACCCCAGCCATAAACAAACTATACAATAGAAGGAGGAAGCTACTAAATGATGGAGCAAAATCCCAAAAAGGGAAGGCATCTCTGATCAGTATTAGCAAAAAACTACGGGCACTCATAAAGTCTTCTAAGGCCAGCTTCAAGAAAAAAATTGCACAGGACACTAAGGATAATCACAAGGCTTTCTTTAGTTATGTTAGGAACCTAGGTGGGAATTCCCAGATATGCTCAGAATTAGTCCAAAATGACAAAAAATACACCGAACCCACAGACATTGCCAACATCCTAGCTGACAGGTTCAGCGCAAACTCCCCCCCCCCCTCCCCACCAAAAGGGCAAATATCTATCCCAGCAGAGTGTTGCCCCCCTGACATCTCAGATGCTCAGGTAAGAGCCGCCCTCTCCAAAGCAAAAAACACAGCGTCAATGGGGCCAGACGGTGTCCCAGGCTGCGTCCTACATGAACTCCAAGAAGAGCTAAACCCAAACATAAAACTACTGTTCAATCTCAGCCTTACTACAGGATATGTACCCAAAGAGTGGCGTACAGCGACAGTGGTCCCTCTCCACAAAGGTGGTGCCTCAACGGATCCTGGAAACTATCGCCCCATAAGCCTGACTAGCTTGGTCTGCAAAGCTATGGAAAGGATCATCATCAACCTCATAAATAAAGATATTGGGGACCTACAGACACTGGATCCTACCCAGTTTGGCTTTGTTAAGGGAAGATCCTGCCTCTTAAATCTGGTTGATTTCTTTGAAACAGTCACCAAGGCCATTGATGAGGGGAAGGTGGTCCACACAGCCTACCTGGACCTCGCAAAAGCCTTCGATACAATACCCCACTCGGGCATTATAGATAAGCTTTAAAGGCAACTGTGGCTCTTCTTTTTCTTATAACAAAAGGTCTTACAGTACAGTTACTAGTTCTACTGTTACTGGTAATGAAGTTTTGGTTTCTAAAGACAAATTGTCAAAGGGGCATTTTGTTGGATCACTCAATAGAAGTAAAAAAATGGGTAATTTGGATGCAGTGGTTGCAACTTCTGTTAACAATCCATTGGAAAAGACTGTTATTGACAATAACATGTCCGACAATTGTGTGGTTGCAGATACCGTTGTTAAAGACATTGTTGACGATGGTAAATCTTGCAATATACCATCTGACTCGGGTTCCATTGGTGTTTCCAAGAAAAATCAGGGAAACCATTACAAGAAGACTGTATTCACACGCAGTCGGACTTTTTTGGGGTCGACGTCCTCAGGGGACGAAATATAACAGAAGACTTGGACTTGTTTAACATCATTAATTTATCAGATTTTGTTTTTTCTGATGTGCAACTTAAAGTTTTAAAATTAGGTCTGAATTTTGTACCATCACACAGGGGTAATTATAGCAAAACAGTAATAGATATTATGAAATTTACCAGAAAATTAAATTTGTCTTATTTGATGCATAATATACATCAAAAAGATACATTTCTTGTTAAATCATCTATTTACAATCCCACCTTACACCACACCTTAAAGGTATTTCAGGAACAATGCATTCAAGATGTCATGACCATTTATCTAGAAAGAACAGACATATGCATCATAATTTAACTATTTATGAAAAATCTGCTTTGTTCGAATTACAAAGACTGTCTAATCAAATCAGGTTTATGAAAAGTGATAAAGGGTCCAACATTGTTATCATGAGTCAGGAGAAATATAAAACCTGTATGTTAAAATTACTGAATAATGCTGTAGAATATGAAGAAGTTCCTTTATATTTTATACAGTGTCAATTTAGAATGATACATTCTTTTTTATATGATTGTCTTATGTCTGGGGACATTACATTTGAATTATATGACTTTTGTTTCATCACAGAGCCTAAGATTGGTGTTATTTTCGGTATACCGAAAACACATAAAAATATTTCTGATCCTCCTTTTAGGCCCATTGTTTCTTCTCCCCACTCAGTTACAGAAGGAGTTGCTTTAGTTATTGACTCTATGTTAGGACCCCTACTAGTGGACCAGCAATCTTACATTAAGGATTCTTGGCATTTTTTAAGTAAGAAGCAACAGCTCACGGCCAAAGTAAACACCAGAACCTGGATACAATGATGTTCGACCAAAATCCTTTATTTACACCTTCGTTGTCCACAGAAAAAACGTACAGCTCACAAATGAATTGAATTGTCTTGAAAAAGCCTGGGAGAGCCCGGGCGAAAGCGCTTGACTGCATTGGTGTGTTCATTTGTGAGCTGTACGTTTTTTCTGTGGACAACGAAGGTGTAAATAAAGGATTTTGGTCGAACATCATTGTATCCAGGTTCTGGTGTTTACTTTGGCCGTGAGCTGTTGCTTCTTGGTTGCATTCGCTCTTCTGTTTGGGATTTTTTAAGTAAGCTACGTGATTTTTTGAAAACTTTTTCTTTTGATGTTAATAAGTACACCATTTTTACCATCGACGTTGTGTCTCTTTACACTTGTATCCCTCATGAAGATGGAGTGGAGGCAGTTCGTAGTTTTTTATGCCAGAAACAATGTTTTTCTACTTCCACTATTAATACTATTTGTTTGTTTATTGAAATAGTATTGGATAACAACTTATTTTTGTTTGGGGACAAATATTATAAACAAAATAGAGGCGTAGCGATGGGCTCTCCAGCTGCTCCAGCCTATGCTAACACCGTCATGGCTTGGTGGGAGCTTGAAATAATACCTTTATTAGAACAGAAATTTCAAGTAAAATTCTATTGTAGGTTCATTGACGATTTAGTGTTTATTTTGGAAGGGGGACCTGATATTGTTGACCAATTCATGGTTGAGGTGAATTCATTTTCTAGGTATTTGAAGTTTACCAAGGGTGATGTTGGTTCAGCTATCAATTTTTTAGATATTCATCTGTGGTGGGATTCTATTGGTTGTCAATTTCAAAGTAAAATACATCGTAAAGAGACATTTACCAATGGATACCTACATTTTTCTAGTGGACATCCCAAGTACATGATAAGAAATATTCCTAAGGGCCAGTTTATTCGAGCCTGTCGTATGACTACTAGGGATTGTGACCTGTCTAATGAATTCAATTTTATTATTGAACTGTTTTCCAAGAGAGGATATGACATCTCCTTTTTGGTTAGAACAGCAAAGGAAATTCTTGATAGACGTTTCACTGATTTTCCTGCCATTTTAAGTTGCCCATTCAGTAGTATTTTTGGTTCTGACAATTCTGTAGGTTTGAGTGGTTCCAACTTAATTTGTTCATTTGAGATGAGTGAGGACAGTTATTTTTCTTCCATTTTGGAAAACAATTGGAAAGTTATCAAAGGTAATTCTGAAATACACCAGGTTTTGGGTGACAAACCAAAATTTGTGTTTCGGAACGAATATAATCTTAAAAAATTTTTGGAAAATAACAAAAGTGTAGCTAAAAATGTTTTGTCTAATAAAAGAGGCATGCATTGCTGCCATCAATGCACTGCCTGTAGATTCATTCTAGTCAGTCCTTACATAGCTGTTAGTACTATTGATTATACTATCGAGGTACCTGGTTTAGTTAATTGTAATGCCACTAATGTTGTTTACATTTCTTTTTGTTCTGGTTGCCCTGCATTTTATGTAGGGATGACCACCAGGAAACTTAGCACTCGTATTAAGGAACACAACTATGCTATTAAATCTAGGGACAATACTAATGCTTTGTATAAGCATTCAATTGATTGTTCTTCCTTTAAGAAATTTTTGTTCACAGTGTTAGAAATTTGCTCTGTTGATCCTAGGGGAGGGGATCTTAAATGTTATCTTGAACAAAGAGAAGCAATTTGGCAAATCAAATTAAAATCCGATAAGGCACCAGGGTTAAATGAATGCATTAATTTAAAATGTTTTTTAAAACACCGTAAGTTGTACATTACTGATAAACAGAAAGTAGCTTCTTCCTTTTTTATTTAACAGTTTTTATTGTACATTGTTATTTAATTAGTTAATTACTTAATTATTTAATTGATGAGTGTATTTAAATGTGTTTTTATCCTTGTCTTTCATTCTGATGAAGTGTTTTACGAAAGCGGACAAATAAATCTTGTGTACGCTATTTGGAGCATTTGCTTTCCTTGGTCTACCTTCGTGGCTTTTGTTTTTACTGGTTTCCTAGTTGCTTTTGTGAGTTTTATTGGATCCTGGAAACTATCGCCCCATAAGCCTGACTAGCTTGGTCTGCAAAGCTATGGAAAGGATCATCATCAACCTCATAAATAAAGATATTGGGGACCTACAGACACTGGATCCTACCCAGTTTGGCTTTGTTAAGGGCAGATCCTGCCTCTTAAATCTGGTTGATTTCTTTGAAACAGTCACCAAGGCCATTGATGAGGGGAAGGTGGTCCACACAGCCTACCTGGACCTCGCAAAAGCCTTCGATACAATACCCCACTCGGGCATTATAGATAAGCTCACCAGCTTAAATATAAACCCCTATATCACTAGATGGGTTGCAAACTGGCTCAAGGACAGAACCCACATGGTTAGAATTGCTGGAGCCATGTCAGACTCCAAACCAGTTACAAGTGGCATCCCACAAGGCTCAGTCCTGGGACCTCTCTTGTTCAGGATATATTTCTCGGAGGTACAGGCCAACACGGAAGGACTGTGGCTGACCAAGTTCGCAGATGACTGGAAACTGGGCACCATAATAGACTCTCCAGCCGACACAAGCATCCTCCAAAAGGGCCTCATAGAAACAGACAACTGGTGCCAGAGCCATGGCCTCAAGCTAAATGCCAAAAAGTGTATAGTCATCCCCTTTGGCAAAAACAAAGTGCCCACAAATTACCACATAGGTGGTAATCCATTAAGTACAGAAGAAGTAATTAGGGACCTGGAGACCCAAGTTGATAGCAGTCTCTCATTTGACAACCACGTGGCCAAAGTGGTTAGAAAAACATTTTATATAGCCCACCTAATCATGAAGGGATTCACATCTAGATCAGGGGAGGTCATCATGCCTCTTTACTCATCCCACATCAGGCCCATAATTGAGTACAATGCCCCTTTTGGGATGTACCTTACCAGACACCTGCAGCAACTGGAAAGATCCCAAAAGTACCTCACCAAGAGGATCAAAGGGCTCAAACAGATGCCATATGCTGCCCGGTTAAAAGAAACTCCAGCTCTACTCAGTGGCATACCGCCTGTTCAGGGGCGATCTGTGCCTGACGTATAAAGCCATGTCCAACACGGAATTAATGGACATGCTGCACCTCAGAAAATCCAAATCCCATCGAGCTACGCGCTCGAGAGACTTGAACCTCAGCACTGAAATAAATAGGACATGCTGGAGGGACAGATTCATAACCCAGAGGCTCCCTTCACTCTGGAATAAAATCCCAGTCCAGGTTAGGCAGAGTCCCTCATTGACTCTCTTCAAGAGGAATCTTGATGAGTGGATGGGAGATCGTAGGTTTAACCCGGGTATCACTTCTGTGTCACTGTTAGACAGAGGCACAGTATACTAACCTCGAAAAAGGGCATAGCAAAATTAATTTAAAATGGGTGGCGAAAGTCAAACATATTCTGGCTAGGCTTATAAATGCCCTAGGGCAGATAGCCTAGCATGAACCTATGAAAACTTACACACTCTTAGGGAGCATTTCTGCTGTAAAAGCCATTATTACTCTGACTCCAAACAGAGGCTTAGGGAATTCTTACTCCTCCCTCAACACAGGCCTTTAGCTATCCCTCCTGTTCTGGACATTGTAGATGATGCCTTCTTGGAATCTAGCCTGTCCCCTAACACTTTACTTCCAGTTCCCAGAAAACCTGACAGGTATTACAGAGTGCCTGACTCTCTCAAATTCCTCTTCAAGAATCCTACTGCGGATCCAGAGACCAATTCCCAAGGACCAAAGGGCATTAAGGCTACTGCTGCCAAAAAATTTACCCCCTCTGATAGAGATTCTAGGACCTTGGATAGATGGGGTAAGAAGGTATACACTTCTGCTCCTTTGGCCATTAGGGCTTTAAATTGCCAGTTTCATATGTTAAAGTATCAGCAGCATATTATGGGACTACTTAAACAGAAAATTATGTTGATTCCTGACTTTGCTGAACATAAAGAATTACAGCATTTAATGCATTCTGCTGAACAAGTTGGTAAACATACTTTGCAATGTGGTTTTGACACTAGAAGCATCTTGCAGGGCTGCTGTTACTGGGTCTGTACTTAGAAGGCATGCTTGGCTTAAAGAGCAAAACTTGCCAGATCATGTTAAAGCTAAATTACTGGATGCTGCCTTAAACCAAGACCACCTGTTTGGCAACAACGCAGAAGAAGTCCTCAAAAAGATGGAGGAAAAAGCAAAATCTATGCAAACTGTTAAAGATTTCCTGCAAGTACAGCCTCCCAGATTTAGTAGGCATTGGCCTTCAAAGAATTGGTCCTTTCTAGTCTCTTCCAGGCCTTCTCAGTACAAACCCAGGAACAGCAGACCACCTGGGTTACAGTCTCAGGCTACACACAGACCTAAGCTGTGGGGGGCTCCCACTTCCAAAGCAGGAAGTAGTAAGACACCCCCTACAGAAAAATGTCATAATGACTTAACCTTAACCCTTCCAAGCCCTGTGCAACTGCATGCTCCCTTAGGAGGAAAGCTCGCCCTGCATGCAAAAAACTGGGAACTCATTACCCAGGACAAATGGGTTTTAAATATAGTTTTCCAAGGATACAGATTCCACTTCCACACCCTACCAACCTCAAAAGGTTGGCCAAACCTACCCCAAATCAGTGGGCAGAGGCTCAACAGCAGGTTCTCTCTTCTAAGTGTCAGAGTTATTCAACCTGTCCCAGCAGAAGAAAGGGGACAAGGTTTTTATTCAAGACTTTTCCTGGTACCCAGAAAAGACAGCTCCTGGTGTCCTATCCTGGACCTCTCTATTCTAAATACCTTTTTGGTAATCCCAAAATTCATAATGCTAACACTTCAACAGCTGCTTCCTATGCTAGGCAAAGATGCCTGGTTGGCAACCTTAGACTTAAAGGAAGCTTACCTGCACATTCCAATAAGGGAATCTTGCAAGAAATACCTACGCTTCAGGGCAGGCTCCATGCACTATCAGTTCTCTGCACTTCCCTTTGTCTTATCTACTGCGCCCAGGGTATTCAAAAAGCATCCAGCTCCAGCCATTGGATTTTGCAGGCAGAGAAATAGTCAAATATACCCATACCTGGACGATTGTCTGATTCAGGCAGAAAGCCAGGACATGCTATTAAAACATCTGGCATTCATAAATAAACCTCTAACCTCACTGGGGTACACCATAAACAAAAATAAATCTCATCTAGTACCCTGCGAACATATTGTATTCCTGGGAGCAAGCTTGAACACAACTTCCCAGATGGCTTACCTCACACCAGAGAAACAAGTTTATTTGACAATCTACTTCAAACTACTGGCCACAAAGACCCAGCTATCTGCAAGGAAAATTTTGCAAGCCTGGGGTTCATGGCCTCTTGCATTCTACTAATTCCATATGCAAGACTGCATATGAGGAAACTACAATCGTATCTAAAAAGCCTATGGTGTCAACATTCTCAGGACCTGGAATCAAAGATTCCTATCATTCCTTGTATAAAGACAGAGTTCCTTTGGTGGGCAGAGGCCTGCCACCACAACAAGGGGCTCCCTTTCAGTCTACCCCCTGCCGCCCAAACCCTAGCAACAGATACATCAGACTATGCATGGGGGGCTCACTTGGCAGGGCAGTGCATTCAGGGCAAATGGAACCCGAGTCACATGCATCTGCATATCAACCAAAAAGAAATGTTAGCTGTACAGAATTCCCTGACATCCTTCAAAGACCACATTCTTCCAGGACAGTTATTGGTAAAGACAGACAACACCACAGTTATGTGGTACATAAACAAGCAGGGGGAACCCACTTGTACCCTCTCTGCAGACTAGCCATGGCTCTGTGGAACACAACCTTGAGTTACCAAGTGCACCTACAAGCTAAATTCACTGGCAGACGACCTAAGCAGAAATTTCATGGACCCACATGAATGGAAACTGGAACCAAAAATATTCAACCTCTTGAGGGACAAATGGGGGACTCCAGAGACAGACCTGTTTGCCTCCCCCCAGAACTACTAACTGGACAAATTCTGCAGAAGGACTCCCCACAGTCAAGCTTGGAAAGTGGATGCCCTGTTCTTTACCTGGGAAGGCCTCTCGGTTTACTCCTTTCATCCTCTGCCTCTACTCTTGAAGGTTCTGCTAAAGATCAAACAAGACAAACCAAGGATAATACTTATTGCACCAGACTGGCCTCACCAGCACTGGTACCCCCTCTTGTGCAACATGATACTGCTGGGCTTATGGCACCTACCTCAGACACCTTCCCTGCTGTCCCAGCAGGCTGGCCAGATTCTGCACCCTCAGCTTCAAACCCTTAACTTTGCAGCCTGGCTAATTCCTTGAGCTCTCCAATAGCATCCCTCAGTAAGCAGGTGCTAGATGTCATATTCTGGAAGCAAAGAGACCTAGAAATCCTATGCTGAAAAGTGGAAAAGATACTGTTCCTGGAGCCAGACCCAGGGTATGGGCACTACGGTGCCCAGCTTACCTCATATTCTTCAGTACTTAACAGAAATGCTCCACAAGGGCCTATCCTTCTCGTCAATTAAAATTCATGCCTCTGCAATTTCAGCACATTATAATACTGAACCACCCCTCTTCTCTCACCCCCTGTTAAAGCAATTCCTAAGAGGGGCTAAAAATTTAAGAGCCCCAGGCGAGCCCCTATTACAGCCTGGGATCTTAACTTTGTATTGGAAAAGCTCACTCTCCCTCCATTTGAACCAGCTGTAACTGCAGAGTTGAAATTCCTTTCTTGGAAAACAAGCCTTCCTTCTAGCCATCACTTCAGCAGGAAGAGTGTCTGAATTACAGACCCTCATGGCAGTGGAGCCCTTCATTTTCTTCCATGCAGACAGGGTTTCCCTCCGGACCAATCCTTCTTTTATGCCTAAGGTGGTGTCTAGTGTGACCCTAAATCACTCCATTCATTTGCCTACCTTTTTCTCGAATCCACAAAGCAAAGGAGAATGAATTCTGCACTCTTTGGACATGCACAGACAACTTAGATTTTATTTGCACCGGACTAAGCCTCTCAGAAAATCTGAACAGCTGCTTGTTGACTTTGTTGCAGGGGCAGAGCGGAAGACCATTTCAAAGCAAACCATCTCTAAATGGATAGCCCATTGCATTCATTTCTGCTATAAGCACAATGGAAAACCTACCCCACAAGGGATAAGATCACATTCCACCAGGGCTGCATCTACCTCTACAGCCTTTCTCAGAGGGGTCCCTACCAGGGACATCCTAGAAGCTGCTACCTGGACCTTTGTACATACCTTCACCAAGCATTACCACATGCCTATTTTTTCTAAATCCAGATCTGGTTTTGCCACTGCAGTTTTGCAGGGCTTAATAGCTGGCCCTAATGCTCTCTAACTTCCTCCTCCCTTCCTTAGCTTTGGGAATCAACCCAAATGTAATGACTGCAACAGTGAAACACGAAAAACACAGCACAGTTGTGTACACTTACCACAAATGTAGATGTTCGAGTGTATTCACTGTTGCAGTCCTGGTTACCCTCCCTCCAGCCTCCTGACTTCTCTTGGCTCTACTTTTGCTTCTTGTTTTAAGCTTTTTGGTGTATTTGCTTTTTTGTTGGAGGTGTAACATAACATATAAGTGCTTCCCTTTGTGGGGGCACCTGACATCTGGGGCAAGAAAAACTGATGTAATGGCATCGGCTGCATGTTTTATACCCCTAACGACCTGAGGTCTTGGAAGAAGAGACAATATCCGATGCAGGAATCCAAGACTCTGGTATTCAGGCCAGCTGAGGGCTACCTGCAGGCAGATAACCCAAATGTAATGACTGCAACAGTGAATACACTCGAACATCTACATTTATGGTAAGTGTACACAACTGTACTTTTTGAGGATGGTGCTCCCATATGTCACCTTATGGCCTACGTCTGATAGCTACCAATGTGAGAAGTACCCCTCTCCTTACAGTAGTAAGACTTTGGTACACTGAACAATGTTGAGTCACCTGGGCAGGCCATTCCCTCATGAAATGAATACTGCAAGAGAGAGAAGAAAAGGAAATCTATCATTATGGTAAGTTCTTACACAACTATTCTTTCTGATGGGAATTTTTCATCAGTTTGTTTATTTTTCTGATGCTGTTCTAAGCTGTTTAATCATTTGGAGCTAAAACAGTCCTTTGCTAAAATTAGAGATATGTTGTGATATGTATTTTGTGCTTCGAATTGTTACTGAAAATACTGTCATTTTTTCAGTGCAATGTTCAGAACAGTATCTCCACAGAAAGTCGTTTGAATTTTATTTAGAAGGAGAGTAATGCAGTTTGTCTGTCCTTTTACTGGGCTGGATGCAGCCAGTATTTGGTATTGAGCAGTATAATTTTTTGTCTTCTGACTTGATGGGTTTGGATATGATTCGCACACAATCCTACCACCATCACCATCTACCCCTTGTGCACCTAAAAAACAAGTCAAGAAGTGTATGCATAAATATACAGTTTGTGACTCCGCAAGTAGCCTTAAGCAAGCTATCGGATCTCTGCCTCCTTTTGTTTCCAGTTCTCCTGGTGTGGTGTTAGTGCCACAGCTGAGTCAGACACATTCTCAAAGGCTGTAACAGTCCCTGGTTCAAGTATGGGTGAACCAAACTCTTTAGGTGCAGGGGGACATCAGGAGTGCAGAATCAGTCTGACCTTTTGATACATCCTTCCCCCTCTCCGTGGATGCTCCCACTAATGAAATGCATGCAAAAGACAGCAGACCCAGACGTCAAAAGGCAACAGTCTTTGATTGGGTTTCCACCTATGGTGGGAGCTATAACTAGATCTTTTATTTAGGTAGTTGATTACTGAGTGCAAATGCATTTTAGGAATAAAGCCTAGGCCCCTCACCTCCATTCAGCCATCCAATAATTCTGATTTTGAAAGTGGTTTGGAATCTGATTTTTTCAAAAGTATTAGTCTCTTCAGTCAGCTTCCTCCGAGTATGAACAGTTGGAGAAAACCAAATCCAATGTCTTCAGTCTGGATTCAACCTACGAGTTATTGAATCTGACATCGGTCATATCCTGGAGACTTCCAGCTTGCCAGGTTTTGCCTCCCTTTCCCACAGTCCCCCACTCCTCACCTGACCCCTCAGATCTAGTTTGCCACCATTCCTGTCAGTAGCCCAATCTGGCTCTGCTTTTGCGTATCATTGTTTTGAATAGCTTTAGTTAGAGCTTTCTTGTTCTTAGTGCTTTCTCTTACCCTAGTACTGTTTATAGAGTAGTGTAGTATGTTTCTTTACATATAGCTTTGTTAGGGTGTGGTGTTATCCTGTATGTTGTGCTTTTTCTGCATGTTTAAGTGACGTTATCCAAATGGATATAAGACTTCTGTTTTATATATACCTTGAGAGGCAAGGCCCTGCTAAAAAAAACTTAAGGGTCATTCTACCAGAACTTTGGCTGCTTTTATGGCTTTCTTTTCCAAAGTATCCCTGGGTGAAGTTTGTATGGGCCACCATAACGTTGTTTTCCATTACAAGCTGGATATTCACTCAAGATCCGGAGCTGCTTTTGGTGCCACCGTGTTGCGGAATATCCTTCCTTAGTTCCTCCCAAAGATTTTTACGTACCTAGGGATTGTCCCACTGGTTGAAGCCAGGCAGAGAAGATAACATTGGATATCAAAGTTATGCACTTACCTTAATGACAGATCTGTGTTGCTTGTGTCAATCTTGTTCAACCCTACCCTTTGCTAGTTGTGGCGAACTTACTTATCTGAAATGACCTAGCAATGGAAGTCCTCCTTTCTTTGTCCCTGAAGTAGATTTGCCCTCTTGTTTGGGGAGCTGTATAACTTGGAGATTGTTTTAGATGGGGCAAACTGAATCCGAGGGTTCTATTGAGGAGTGGGTGATTGTGGGTAAGGGAGGCAGTGACTGGCAAGTTAGAAATCTGAAGGATTTGGCTGATGTTTGACCAATAACCCACAGGTTGAGCTAGACAGAGACAGACAACACGGATATATTGTTATGGTAAGTATTTAACACTCTTTTTTTCAAGAAATGCTGGCTAGATTTGTTTTTAGGAGTCCAAAGTCAGCTTTGGAGAAGTTTTTCCAGGTGGTTACCTTTGTGGGAGGTGTGGGTGAGATGTGGATTTCCATGGTGATTAGTTTATGGTCGGATCTGACCAGGGGGGATTGACTATTTGTGTAGAGCAATGGTTGCTCATGTTAGTAATAAACAGGTCAAGGATGTTGCTTCCTCTAGTGGGGATCAGAATGAGCTGGTCCAGGGCATTGGAATTGATGAATTCCAGGAAGCATTGGGCCAATGTATTGGTGGTTGAGTAGTTTTCCCAGTTGATGGAGTTATAGTTGGTCTCCTAGTATAAGAGTGTTGGGTTGGATCTTGATAGATTCCAGCTTGCTTAGGAACATGGAGTGAGAGTCTAGGGACATGGTTGGGGACCTATAGTAGGTTATGACCTGGATCGCTCTTACCCAATGTTAGTTGTACCTGAAGTATCTCAGATGTGTTATGCTGGGCTACTAGTCTAGAAGTGTGCATATCCTTTATGAATACGGAGACACCACCAACTTTGGAGCATCGGTCCATGTTTCGGGGCTGAAAGGTGTGGAATGAGTTATAGCCTGGTAGTGCAGGGGTGCTTTCTACCTCTATAAATCAGGTCTCCGTTACAGCACAAATGTTGATGTTCTCCATTTTGAGGAGTGCTTCGACTGAGTGCATCTTGAGATTTAGACTTCTAGCGATGAGCAGCATGACTCTCAGATTGCATTTATTTATAGCTGTGATGGTGGTAATTTGGTCTTTGGAACACCCCCTAAAAAAAATAACTATAGGGATGGCAAGAGCCTTAGCCAGTACCCAGAAACCCAGGGGTGACAGATGCGGGTCATCTCTGGCAAAGCATCAAGGTCTGTCAGTCATGTCATCCCAAGCAGACAGATACTGGATCCCCTTAGAATGACACCAGAAACTTAGCCAATTGTTGAAGTCAATCATTTTTTTTGTACTGTGGCATCATTCTGGGTTATGGTAGGATAGTGCTCAAGGCTAGAGCCATACCTGCCTGGGTCACATAATCCAAGAACTCCACCATGTCTCTTTTCATGTAATCCAGGGAGGTGCATCTCAGGTCATTCACACCCACATGGACAATGACAGAGTCATACTTGTACTTGTTGTGGAGTATGTGTGTTATGTGTCAGATTCTGGCACCTGATAGCTGACTGTTACCTTCTCCTTATTCAACCTAGATGTCCCACTATTGAGTCACCTATGATTAGTGTATTGGGCAAGGGGTTTAGTCTTAGGGGCTTAGGTTGAGGGGCACAGTGTGGAGGTGAGCTATGTGTCCTGTGATCTGTGCTGTGTTGTGGTGGTGGAGTGCATTTCTGTCTTGGAGGTCTCTGCTGTTTGGGTAAATTTCTACTGAGGGCCTCTGCAAAGGTGGGTGTGTGGTTTGTGTCATAGCTTCCAGTTTGGTGATATAAGTGCATCTCTCACAAGTCAGAGGGTTGGGAGGTAAGAGGAGAGGGTTGTCTGTGTACATGAGGCAGTTGCCACACTGCCTCAGAATCCCCAAGTGCACCAGTTTAATATGAGAAAGCACAGATAACTGCCTTTAATCATGCCAGGAGGGGAGGTCATAACTACTAAGTACTGGAGCTATTTCTGTGAAGAATGACTAGTGCTGATGGCACTTAGGTGTGTTGTAATAATTGCTACAAAAACCTGTTGAAGTGCAAACCGATTAGGCTATTTGAAGTGCAAAAGAGAAATAACTAGCAAGATGTAAGGGGAAAAACTGAAGAGCAGACTTTCTGGCACCAGTAATAGTTTACCCCTGCTCGGCGCTGCTGAGTGGAACTTAAACAAGCACAAACCCACAAACGTTTAAACCAGAAAGTTGAAAGGGATGGAAAAACTTCACAAATGGCCAATAAACTGCAATTTCTGTGCCAGAAACCACTCCTCTTGTTGTAGATAGGCTACCTAGTGCTTACCACTCCCACTGATAAGCTAGAAGTGTTCCCTCCAACACAGAAAGGCTTGGGTGGACTCAGAAGCTTACAAACAGTCCTGGATACAGCAAATCTGTATCTGGACTAGACTAGTTACAGGAAAGGTAGGAAAGAAGCTTAGAACTTTTTTTTTTTTTTTTTTTACAGAAAACACCTAAAACAGCAGTAAAACAATTCAAATGCAGTGTAAGTTAACACACTTGAGTGTGTAGCAATATTAAAGCAAATACAGTTTAAATAAATGCAATTAAATTAAAAAATGACTAAAAACAAGTGCAGAAAGCAGTAAATTAGGAAAAAATCAAAATGGAGGCACTTAGAGTATCAGAAAACAATACCAGCAAATATATAAATAATTCAGTCAAGCAAAAATTATGACTCTGAACAGTTAAGTGCCAAAAATATACTTATTTCCAGATTGTTTGAGAAGCACACTCAAGTCAGAACACAAGGAGATTCTAGCAATGGTAGATTCTAGCAAAGTGTTTATATATATATATATATATATAAAATGGAAAGGGAGAAAGGAGGAATAGAAGATAATTCAAGGTTAAGAAACTAAGTGGGTTGGCCTTCTCAAATGTTACATTTGTATTAGGTAAAATGAGCTAATGACACTAGACTGGGAGGAGTGTCCCAGATCAAATTTACAGTAGGGGCAGGCAACTGCAAAGCCATATGTACAAGACACCAACACGGAGGGTGACTGGGAAATATACTACAGCTACTAGCTACACTATTTTAGGCAGAAAACACTGCAGAAATGTTTATCACAGCAGAAAAACAGCAGTGAAAAAGCAAATGAAAGTTTTAAATATATAAAGGAGCAAGAAGACCCTAGAGAATGTTTTTAACTGCAAACAAATCAGTTATATGATACACTCCTTGTCAGGAAATCAGAACAAATAGATGATTAACAAATGGTGAAAATTTACAGTTAATACCTTTCACACAGTGAAACTAGCTAAAAAGCTTTAAAACAG
The DNA here is from genome assembly GCF_019279795.1 of Protopterus annectens. Classification (NCBI taxonomy): domain Eukaryota; kingdom Metazoa; phylum Chordata; order Ceratodontiformes; family Protopteridae; genus Protopterus; species Protopterus annectens. The sequence continues at coordinate 944,252,922 of NC_056731.1, read as the reverse complement.
TGTGACAGTAAGAACCTTATTTATTAGGTCCTGTAAGGCAAACAATTTTAGTACAACCATGCAGATTAGTTTATAGCCATAAAATGCAGTAAAAAGTATGCAGCAGACAATAAAAAATGCTATAAATGGCTAGAATAATGTTAAATGTTTGCTTCCCCTCCACAAAACCACATTGATTCATATCTATCAGTATGGGCATTACTTATGCCATTCTTTTAGTCATTAGACACATGAACACTTTATAACATGGTTTAGTATTGAAATAGGCCTGTATGCAGATGGATCTTTACCCTGTTTAGGTATAACAGCTACCACTGCTTTCTCCAGGACGTTGGTACTTCTCTTCCTCTTAAAATACTGTTAAAACCTTACAGATCATTATCAGTTTTCCTCCTAGCTTCCAAACTTTCACAGGAATACCTATTCCTGGGGACTTTCCTGTATATTGGTTATACATCACAGTTTTTACCTCCTCTACTCCTATCCTAACCATTAGTAATTGAGCCGCATCTACCTCTAACCATGGCATATTTAATTCTTCCATAAACATTGACATTTGTATCTTTTCTTGATTTTCATATTTCTCTGCTTTATAGAGAATCTGACAGAATTTCTGAACTATTTCTAATACCTCAATCGGGTCTCGTTTCCTTCATTATCTTAAGTTCCTTAAGTTTGGCGACAGCAGAATCGTGCTAAAAGTTTGTGCTCCAGTGTTATTATCTGAAAACAGTTGCTTAACAGCAACCTTTCTAAACTTGTGCATATTATCAAGGTATCCCTTATTTTCTGTCTAGTATTCTCCAGTTGATCCCTCCTCTTGTTTTGTGAGATTCCCCCTATTCTGCAATACTTTAGCATTTGTCAGTAGCTCTAAATAATTATTGTTACTTCTTAGCCATAGCTCCCTTTCTTTTACTTCCACCCTACTTTTAAACTTCATCTTAATTTTATCCTACTCCCTAGCTATATTTTCAGAGTAAATTTCTAACAGCTCCAGAATATTCTCCACTACCCATTTCTTAAATTCCTTTCTTTTCAACAGATAGGTGAGAAAGCGCCAATGTCTCATTTATATTTCATTACCCTGTGCTTTTATTTTAGCTGGTAGTGGAGTATGATCTGAAATAGTTATTGGGTGAGTATCAAGACCTTTAAATGCACATGTTCCTGGAAATGTAAAGTCTGTCTAGCCTCGAACATTTTTTATATCTTGGGGAATAATATGTAAATTCACTCTGAACTCCTTATTACTGAATTCACATCTTCCATGCCAAATATTTTCAGAAATTTCTTCAAAACTCTACCCACCTTTGTTATATTTTCCATTCTGCCCTCCCAGACTCATCTTCACAGCTGCAAATCAAAATTCCAGTCCCCACCTATAAGTAATATTCCTTGCCGAAAACTGATTTTCTCCCAGAATTTTCTTAAGCTCCATTATAACAGTTTTAGGTGGAATGTAAATACATGCCAGTGTAATCCTTCTTCCCTGTCAGTATCCCCTTAAGCACTAGAGATCTGCCATTATCTTTATTTTTTCTATCACTATTGGAGTTCCTCTTGCAATTAATAAGTACTCTTCTTTTCCTTTGTCCCAGGTATTCTGCTGAATAACCATCTTGACAACCTTTCTTTATCAAATTCACATGTTCATTTCTTTGTGTGTATCTTGTAACATAACTATTTGCACTCTACAT